>NC_048546.1:8923845-9246949 GCF_902806685.2 Maniola hyperantus
AGCTATTCTTGAGTTGCCCGTCGACTGAAATGCCGGGCAACTATCGACCGTGCGTAATGGGTATTTGCCGTTGAGCTATTGATGCTTTTGTGAATTAATTTTTTGACCAAAAGCCCTGTTGTAGATCATGTAGCCGTTTTGTATAAAAGCACGTATGAAATATTAAATTATTTAAACACAAACTTTACAACTTTACAAAAAAAAAGTGTGCTGTTCTAATAATACGAGCTGAAATTGTGCCAATATTTTCACCATTCGACTCCATCCCATCCAATGTTCCACTAGGAGGTGCAACGTGGCTGCCAATGGGACCGGTTAGATTACGCATTGTCGCGGTACAATTAGAAACTGTCGTGGGCCCACTCGCTCACTTTGTTACTCGCGAACAATCGTACGCATCTGCGCCTCTACCTACAATTTGTGGCCATATCGTTTAAATTAAGGCCCAAAGCACACACGATACTTTCAGGATCAACAGTAGATTTTGATCACTCATTGGGACCGATTCTCTTGTACACAATCTCTAAACTAAACTAAACTAAAACGACACAACTAAATCTATTGCTATGCGGAAAAGGATAGCACATAGATTTAGACTTATTAATTTAGTTTTGTTTATAAATTGTGTACAAGAGAATCGGTCCCAATGAGTGATCAAAATTTAAATATGCAGTACTGCCAATACGTTCATTAGTATCAGAAGCTATACAGCGACTGCACTTCGCATGCACTCAAACTTCAACCGCAGCGATTTAGTGAGACCATGGCATCTGTCATTTTAATGACACGATCAAAAGACAAACCACCAATATGCGATACACCTTAGAAGCAGTCGAAAAATGCGCCTTTTCGTAACTGCTATCGATCGCTAGTAGAATAGATACATTCGGAAAATCGCTAACCGCCGACGCTAAAATTATCATGTGTGCTACAGCCCTAATAAGAGTTTTAATTTTCTTATCAAATTAATCTTTAATCAAATTATACTCTTAGTGGCTTAATCTTCAGAACTCTACAAAAAACGTGTCAATATTGTACTTCGTAACGGAGTCTAGCAATTTTGCTTGAAGAGTTGTCAGTAAGTATTATTCGTATTGTCTATTGTATGAATCGATCGTTCGTGCTGACTAATGGTACATGATTGATTGAACGAGTCATTCCCTGCGAGACATCAAATAGTTACATGCGATAAAAATTTGTTTCACTATTTTTTTTACTAGTCATCGTTTGCGACTGTTTCCGGCTCTATTTTGTGATAAAAGCTCTAGGTTATGCTAATGATAATGAGTTGCCTCATGAGTTGATTCATACAATCAGTTACTAGTTACTTTTTAAAAACAGTCCTTTCTAGAACAAGCTAATTAAATAGCTACGCTACCAAGTTAACCGTATTTCATTTAGCCGATGATAAAAAGTAAATGTAATCATTTTCATTCCCAGATATGTTATTTGCTTTAAAGTGCATATGATAAAGTTCAGAACACACGACTGCTGTTAATTACTGCTACATTGCATTACTAAGTCTCGATAAAACGCAGATAATAAAAATTATGCTCGATTTGCGTATCGAATGAATTCAGTCGCACTTATCGGCTTTTACCCGCAAGTTTCAAACAAGGTAGAGACTCGCACAGATACATATGATTACGGTATAAAATAGGAATTCCTTGCACAACGTTGCTATCCCGCGTTATCGGGCATTCCGACTGTGCGTCACGTAGGGGCTCGTACAACATTTGCGGCACAATTATAAACGGAAGAACGTTATTGTGTAGAATTTCGTATAGAGGTTCGACCCATCCCCCGTCGAGCGGTACGTGCTCCCACTAAGAAAAATGTAACAGGCATCTTAGAAATTTCAATTGCAACCTTTGTTGTATTCGCACACAATTCTTCCAATTTGTTCGGTCTGCCGTCAATGAGTCGTTCGGGATGTTATTGGCATACCATTTGGTTTGCTTCTTGATTAAATTCTTCTTTTCTCTTATTTATTACATTTACAGGTTCAAAAATCCATAAATTACCAATAAATGTTCATGGACACTGGTCGGGCGCAAATGGCATTTTTTAATAAAACGTTGAAAGAAGCTTTATGTCATAGATAGGTATTACGCGTCAGGTTGAAATGGCAATCAGAGAGGGAACGCCCCGCACACCCCCACAGCCCCCGCGTTAACCCGGTGCGGGCGAGCGCGGGTGACCTGCGTGTGTGCCGGGTGTCCCCCCGCCTCATACCTCGATTGCCGTCTCAACCTGTCGTGAACTATAAGGTTTACAAATATAAGAAGACATCATAGAAATCCTAATAGAAGACGTCTTATAGGTACCTAACCAAAGTTTCTTTATTCTGTGTTCAGCGAAATGGCCTGTGATTTGGATGTTAAAAATCGTTCTTAAGCTTGCCGTGGCTATTAACGACCACTAATTCATCGCCCATAAAAAGTTCGCAAACAAGTTTGACTGGCTCTTCTTCCACTATAAATATCAGGCGTAGTACATAGGAGACAATAATGCACACACCATGAAAGATTAATATAAAACTTTTACGATACAGTGTACCTACACAAACAGACCGTTGGCCTAATGAAATATGGCAACGTGTTCTTTCCCTGATAAAATTTCCAGTGTCGGTGTTTTATTGCGAGTCGGCCAGATAATTCAAGTCGGCCAGCGGAATAATTTACATGGTGGCCCTTTACGGTTTTAGGCTCGGCTACCGCGTTTTTACAATTCGTTCGTTGCGTAAAACGCTTGTCTCCACCAAAGGGATCCTGTGTCTCGGAATATTGCATCATCGCTGTTAGTTTTACTACGTTGACAAGGTTGCCTTTACACTAGGTACGGGCCCCGTTGCGTAGTATAACTCTACGTTTTTACCTACCTTTAGCATACCTTTTTAGCGTTTAAACTATCGTGAGTAATTTCCATTATATAGAATATCTCTCACCCGGCTATACTCATGTGTTTAGTCGACGTTAGCCCGACTAGTTAGTTATAGGTACCTATATGAAACCCACCAAAGGGATTGTTTTATTTTAATAGTTAAGCTCATCTAAGTTCACGGTTTTCACCTGCATCCCTTAGCCTTACTACACATTCTTGCGTATCACGGCTCTAAGTACGGAGTATTTTTTTTGCGATATGATTTTTCCGTAGCCTGCGTTGCACTTTATTTCTGTATGTTACCTTTATTAAATAGTTTTCTCGGAGAACACAGTTTAAAACATGAAATTTAAAAGACAGCCGGAACTAAAGTTGTAATAGGACTTTATTAAATATTTTCTGCGTTGCTGCGGGCCATTGTGGAGTTCATAATAGAGCAATATCTCCACAAAAAGTGTGCGAGTAGGTAGGTACATTGAATGGTGGCCAAAATTCACGGCACTCGGATCACGTGTCAATCAGCCTTACTTCGCTACAAAGTGTGCTAAGATAGAAACTGAATGTTTTGGCGAGACGTACATGTATATTATGATTATGAAGAAAATCCGCCGCTGCGTAAAAAAGATAGCGTTGAAACAAAGTTCTTGGTAATTAGGTATATTACAATTGCTATCAATTAATTTCTTAATGACAAAGTATCTGGAAGCATTCTGCTCTGCTTTTAGCTGCCCACGATAAAGAATAACGATAATGATATATTGTAATTATTAATGTAGGTAATGACCGATACTTCGTCCGCGTGGATTTATGTTTCAAAAAACTCTTATATTTTTCGGGATAAAAGGTAACCTATATCCATAACTATATGGGATGCATCTCTGTAACAAATAGATGATGCACACCACTTCATTCTTGTGAAATTAGGTATTTAAAAATCTCGTGAGAACTTTTTGATTTTCCGGGATGAAGAGTAGCCAGTATGCAAGCTATCTCTGTACCAAACGTCAAAATCGGTTAATGGGATGGTTTTACTCATTTTAGTAGATTCTATTTAGTGAACCTGTCATGGCCTCTTTTTTACCCGACTACGGCAAAGCTAAAAGGAAGGGTTATGATTTTTAGTAAACCTAGATAAAATAAATGATTTTGTGTATTGAACCCATGGTGAACGATTGCGGTCATACTTTTTGTACAGCGCTCAGAATGTAGAGTCAGCTTCGATCTTTATTCCATTCAGTGTTATGTAATGTTATTCATGTCGTTCGTAGCCAGTTTCGTGGATAACAATAGCTTCCACACAAAAATGGTTAATCCCCAACTGTATGAACATTTGGGTTTGTGTATTTGGTGTCTAAAATTGCTATTACTGGAACGGACTTCCAACGATACAATAATCTAAGTTGTGTATTTATTTTTTCCAATATAATTGATCTGATGAATTTTAAAGCTACAGATTTTATTTTTAATAATAATTGTAATTTAAAAAAAAAATGTGAATGTACCAGTGCAATATTTTGGATGCTTTTATATATTGCGGTTGAGCTTCGCTTACATATTTTTAGCTTTAATTTGTGCTTGTTCTTGAGGCTCGTATGCATCCTAAGGTTCTTGCAGTCATGCCATTTTACAGCCAAGTTACGGAACCCTAAAAAATATATTTGAATAGCATAATCAAATCCTAGAAATAGGGGCGTGCTTAAAATCATTTCATACACCCCTAGCAAGTAGTAAAAGGGTAAAAACTAGTTCAATATCATCAATTAGCTATATTCATGCGGTACGATAGCTCCCATAGTGCAAGCCCTGCATTGTTACTGTACGACACGCTTTGAAACCCGACCTGAGTGTTGGATTCTTTTGTTGGCGCATCATTTGAATAATACATTAAAATGATAGGTACGGCCTTTTGATATTTATGAAAAGTGGGCCGTTAAGGGTAACTTGAGATAGGTTATTAATTTATTATGCAGTTGGGTGCTAGTAACAATAGCCTACCTTTCCACTAGCGCCTTGCCAGGATGTGTAGTGGAAGTGGAGGATGTTTATGAAACTCACTAAGCTCAGAGTAAAATATCGTAGATTTCAAAAGCTTTGGTGAAAAAGAGTTCAACTAGTTCACATTACAGTTTCAACTATGTAGTGAGGTAATATTTAGGTAGGTACAAACTCGTAATGTTCTCATATTATGTTCACAAATCATGTTTACCACGGCATCACAAATAATCTTTCACTGCGAAGATGACACCCGAAGCGTTTAAAGCATTCATAAATTTCGGACAACAAAGGAGTTGAAAAACCATTTAAGGAAGATACGCGGATTCGACCGCATTACGTTAGTGATATGGTAATGCGATTGTTTGCGATAAATTAAACTGCAGAACCCAGCACACAGCGCGCAGCGGGACGCCGCGACGCCCGCGCACTTTCATTCTACACAGATTGACAATTAGTGTACAGTTCAGAAACAAGTGTAGGTTCTTGTGTACGTTGGGCCAAAATTAAGTTAGCATGGTAACAAAAATAGGTTAGGTCAACGGGTACAGAGCCAGCTGGCTAAAGTTTAAGTTGTGTTGACCCAGCGCGAACACAACTTAAACACATGGATCCAACGCGTATAGTTTAATATATAGTAGGCCGGTATGCTTAGGTAAAGTAAATATAACTGGTCACCAAATAATACTCTAAATAATAAACATATTTAAATAAAAAGAAAATTCCTGAGTCCTGACTCACTCACCGATTGACTTATCAACGTCCGACCCAAGCCTTTAGACCTAGAACACTAAAATTTTGCATAGAGGTTCCCATTATAATGTTGACAAGGAACAAGAGTGAATTTTTCCAAATTCCTACGAAAGCGAAGTCGTGGGTGATCGCTATTAATATGTATGGAAAATATGGGTGCATTTCAGTACCCCTATATTAGAGTAGCACAGCTTCATGCAGCTAATTTGAAAGCGACATAATTTTTCAAGTCGCTCACTAGGGGCGCTGTTTTTATTGCACTATACATCAAAATTCAATACGTAGTTTTCACGCAACAAGTGTATTTCCGAGGCTCAGATCAGGCTTCAATGTTATGTGTATGTTCAAATAAAACAACATGGTGACGGCTGATTGGTTGTCATTTGTGAAATATGTTTTTCTGAACTGTATGATCGCTACGCTGTGACATCGCCATTGAGATGCTGAGGTGAAACACCTCGCACTTTTGAGAATAAGCAACGGTTTATATCATATTATTTATGACAGTTTCACTACATTTTGATTTGTTATGTAATTCTTCACACTTATAGTTCAAGAGACGACGTCAAAATTGGTTTGTAATGTAGAGCATTCATCATAGTACCGTTTACGTCAAAATAATATTATATCATGAATGCTGGTGAATTAAAAGTTAATTTCACAAAAAGTGTAAATGTTTGATACCCATGTAGGAACTTGGGTCTTTTGATTGCATTTGCCAAAGCAATTTCGAAGGTAAAGTACTCGTAAAAGTTAAATTGCATGTGATGTGGTGACTAAAATATATATTGCATCCCGTAAATTTTATAGTGCTCGTAATGATGTACCTACAATCAAGACTTCTCGTGAGCTCTGAGACTATAGAAAATGAGATATACTTAAGGCACTAAATACAAAAGTAATGGCACGAAATTGTACATTTCTGTAGTCTGCACGAGCGCTATGTCGGTTGACGTTTTAATTGGCGTTCCTATTGTTCCACTCCTTTTATGAAGCAGTCAATACAAAAGACATTTTGAGGCATTCCTAGCTCGATGAGTCATTGGGTAACGTATTACTCACTTGCATCACTTGCCTCACTTGCTTCCATGACAAATTACGAACATTAGTTATTCGCGTAAGGAAGCTCGGTAGACCAACTTTTTATTAGTTACGTCTCTACCAACGACAGAAGTTACACTCGGTTTCCATTAAATTAGGTGAGAAGTGTCTGCTCACTTTGCATATCTCGGCAATAGATCTCTTCATTGTCTTTGTTAGAGTTAATTCAGATTACAGTGTCGATCATAGACCCTTATCTTCTCGCTTTAATCCTTAATCGCGCTAAAATGATATCATAATTTTATTACACCGTATAGTTGTACCTACCTACTATCCAATAAAATTCCTCGGTTCCATAGTGTCGGTCTCAATATCAGTAAGTGTAACATAAGTAGATTTAATCAATATTTCAAAATAAGTGTAAGGATTATTAAAAAATTCTGCAACTTTAACTAGAAAGAAAAACTTTCAGTTCCGAACTGAACAATTAAAGAAAAACTGGAAAAACTTCTGAATGTTTTACGAGAACCCGCTTCTCAATTGTTACTACTTTGGAACTGAGGTATCGTTATGAAGAATAAAAAATTGGATAAACTATATATACAAGCTGTATATCTGTCGCTTGCAATTAGGATAAAGACAAGAAAGAGCAAAAATGTATTGGACTAACCTTTCAAATCGACGTTTGATTCATTTTCAGTTAGTTCTTCTTAAACTATTCATTATAACATAGTGAAACGGGCGTTACCACGACCTCATTTCGACTGACCGGGGTATAAATAGCCGCCATTATCTATTGTTCCATAGCATGATAATAAAATATTGGCGAAACGCACGCAGCCGACACTGAGCCGAGCGGCCGATTGTTTCTCACACAGATCGATTTACAGTTACTGCAAATCTTTGTGAGTTTGCTCTTTATTCATGATTTTTACCGATTTCTAATAGCATGGTAATTTCAATAATATGCACGTTTAAATAGACCTCGCGTTTACGCCTTGATTTTTATTTCACTGTTTTTTTTTTTTAGTTTAGTAAACGTGAGGTCGGAAACTTTTTGAAAATCAATTTAACTGCTGTAATTTTCATTCAATGGTCAATGGTACCTATGCAGCATCGTCAAAACTTACAGCGTCTAGCCGTCTCATCCCTCGCGAATAATATTCTGAGAAATACAAAAAAAATTATGACTTACTCCATTTGCTTATCGTCAATTTGTGTCAACTGAAGCGTTCGTTTAATATTAATAAAAGTGCTGGCCCTTCAACCCTCCGCGTGCTTTTACGGTCGGGTTGATGGCGACTTATTTGAATAAATATTTCGGAGAGCGGCCGAGCCTGGGCGTCTTTTAAATTTATTTATCTGTAATTTTTTCCTTAGGACACCGGTTCACAATAAAATGCGTCGGTTTCACGCTAAAGGGTGACGCCCCGCCATGAGATGCATTACTAACGTGGATGACGCGACACTATTACAGCCCATCCTTTATCTAATACAATATGTCCTTGAATATAAAAAGAAAATTAAATGTTCGACGTATTTCCAAGATATTTATGCGCCCCGGGAGTCCAGGACGCCAGTTTATTTTAACATGAATCAGTTTACGCAGAGTTTATGATAGTGTGATAAGTTTTAGTTACTCACCGATAAGAAAAATTCTAGACAATATTAATCATAAAGAGTTTCTCATTAAAATTATTACGAAATGAGATAGCACTTTAAAATTCTTAACTTGATATATTTAATCATATTAAATAAATTGACCTGTATTAATAAACAGGTGTAAATAAAACCTGAAAAATATCTTAATATTTATAAAATATGATCTTGATTAATTAGAGATTATAATACGGGGGTGCGTGATAATTATAGATGACAACACTATTGATGTCATGTAAGTTAACATACGCATGATTTGCCAGCTGTCCTTTGATATCAACTCACTCTTTTAGACATGGGTATCGAGGACCGTACGTATGTGATTACAAATTGGCGTCTCTTGAATAACTTTATCTTTTTTGGCTGCATTAGATAGATCATTAATTCTAATAGTCACTATTATGTTTTGAGGGCAACGTTAGTTTTTCTCTAATATTATCAGATCCTAATGCTATTCTATTATGTTATCAAATGGTATTTAGTCTATAAAATACGAGTAATCTGTAACAAAGACTTACATATCATATGTATGACGACCTCCCTGGCGCAGTGGTGAGCGCTGTGGTCTTAATAGTGGGAGGTCCCGGGTTCGATTCTTGGCAGGGGTTTGGAATTTTATAATTTCTAAATTTCTGGTCTGGTCTGGTGGGAGGCTTCGGCCGTGGCTAGTTACCACCCTACCGGCGAAGCCGTGCCGCCAAGCGATTGAGCGTTCCGGTACGATGCCGTGTAGAAACCAAAGGGGTATGGGTTTAATAAAAACTGCCATACCCCTTCCAGGTTAGCCCGCTATCATCTTAGACTCCATCATCACTTACCACCAGGTGCGATTGCAGTCAAGGGCTAACTTGTATCTGAATAAAAAAAAAATGTATAGTACGCGACAGGTTGAAATGGCAATCGGGGAGGGAACGCCCCGCACACCCGCACAGCCCCCGCGCTAACCCGATGCGGGCGAGCGTGGGTGATGTGCGGGAGTGCGAGGCCTCATACCACGACTGCAATCTCGACCTGTAGCGATATATAGTTATCAGAGCCAAACTGATTCTTGATTTTCTGTAACAACTTTGTGTCCAATAAGAGAAAGATTAAGGCAAAAATATCCTGTTTGAAATATGCAAAGTAAATACTAAAGTAGATCGCTGTTCAGAACCCGTTAGTTTGCAGTTACATACGGTCCCCGGTCCCTGATACCCATGTCAGCGTGCGAGGGTTAATGCCGCCGGACAGTCGGCAAATGATGCGTGCCTCTGCTCGCAAGCTTATGTCCTCTACGATCATCGCTCGTCTTTATGAAATTAATCGTTTATTAATCATACGGTAGCCATTTTGAAAGATGTAAAATTTATTTAAGCCAATACGGGAACCTTTTTTATTCATTTTTTAATACCTACCTGATTAATAGCGGTTAATTTAAATGTATTGGTATCGTATTGCAAATTGCCGTATCTGTTAGAAAAGTAATTAATACGTCTGAATTATAAATTAAGTTAACCTGGAAAACTTAACTTGTTTATATAAGGCAATGTAGCCGTATTTGTAATTCAAGTACAGATTATTGGAGAAGACTGCGATACTTATTGTGTACAAGAAAACGGTTGTTGCCAGATATTGAAATATATTCACGGATAAAAAACGGGTAGCAAGGCAACGTAATATTTTTCGAAACAAAGCGGATTCGTTCACATGTCGAGCAGCACAAGTACAAATGTTATGACAATGTATGCAACTCCGTGTACGAATTCATATTCCACATTGAGTAAAAGAGTCGTCATACGGTAAATCTTTTATGGTAATACATTATTGTTGATCCGTAAGTTTGATCACGGGATACGATCGTGAGCCTTGATTCGTGCTCGGACTATATGGTGGGGGACAGGATATTTTTTTATAATGTTTGAAGCCTTTGCGCTTGAGTAGGTACTATCTTATTGTATTAGTAAAAATGTATTAGTAAAAATAGTTAGCACAGCTAAAGGGAATATGATTTTTTGGCTATTTAGGGATTTGCAGGCCAATACAACAGTTAAATTCCTAAGCTGTAATACTAACTTTGATAACTAACCGAAGTGACAGGCAGGATAGGGAATAGGAATGGACACGGTAACACATTTATTTGGTCGACACCGTAGGGTATAATTAATTTAATAGCCAAATACTAGGTACTTATTGCATCAGATACGAGCCGTAGCTACTTTTAGGACATGTGTTAATCTGACCGAAAAGGAAATCGAAACTGGAAAGCTTGCTGGGCCCGCAAGTACTCTACTGCGCACGAGACGAGTGTTTTTAGGTATTAGGTATGTAGTCGTAGACCGACCACTACCATTTTAGTCGTACCTAGTCGAACATTGCTCAAACTCTTATACTAATTATCATGCCTAGTTGTTTTATTTAAAATTCCCTTTATTAATTAATGCTCTCAATCAGGTAATAATATAAAAGATCTGAATATCATAACTCGAATAAAATAACGTATATTTTTAATTTATTAATTGCAACAGTATCCGCAATAATTACTTAAAAGGATAGTAGTATTGCTGTAAGTTTAATTTAAATTTCAAAAAATTGTAGAAGTTTTAATTAAAATTTCTACATTCATGCACATATTTGTAGAAAAAATTTATGTGTGTGCACGCATCTTTTAGAACTCAGTTTCTACATAAACTATGTAGGTACCAGTATGATATTGTCAATTTGCACATGTAAACATCAAACTTCTGCCCAACTGTTGTCTGTTTTATCATATTTGTGGTAAAACTCCTATGAAATTTGTTTTTATACACAGATTTTATACTGTACAGTTTATACACATTGATGATTGTAAAGAATTAAAAAAAACCTTTTTACTTGCCTTTCGATACCACTGGCACTAAGAGCATTAGGGTGGTCTAGAATTCTAGATAATCATCTTTATCGTTTACTGTGAATTGACCTATTTACCCAGCTGCCCGATGAAAAATTCGAGATAGGCAAATAAAAACCCCTTTCTTAATGACATCTTTGCTCTCGATAGGCATCTGCTGTTGAATGTTATTTACAAAAATGCATACGCACGCTATCTTGTAAAGATTCACCCGCGGGAACAGGCTCAAAGGGGTAATAATAGTATACTCTATCTCGGGAACCCATCTCTTGTTTGATAAATAGATTTTTCTCAGTTCTGTATTGAATTGAGTTTAGGAGACGGCTCGCTCTATTGTGATATAAAATCCATCTTATTTGTTAAACACGACAAATAATTCTTTGGGCTACCGATAGAGATGTCTTTGTCCGGGAGAATGCCGGAATGGTTTTGTAAAGTACAATAAAAGCGATTATTGTTAGGTGATGTTTTGGTTATGAACTTTTGGTGTTATGACAAATTGGGAGGTCCTGGGGCTTAAGCACTGCTAGAGCTTTTGGCATAGAAAGAATTTGTATATGAACAGTGACGCTGTTCTGTTTCAACAGAAAAATCAAAGCTTTTGTCGAAAGTAAATACATATCTGTTGAAACAATGGAAATCTCTAGATAATAGAATACAATTACTATTTTGATTCCAAACTGCAAGTTAGCAAAGGATGAATCGCGACTTCCGCAGCCCGCACGGAAGCTTCATTGACCGGGGGGTACTTTTCCTACTTTGAAATTCGCAATAGAATGTCAGTCGCAGGGGAACGCCGCGGTCGAGCAAAGAGCGTTTTATAAATGTATTTTTAGAATAGCGAGTGAGACGAAGTCGGCGGCGGAACGCACGACGATGCACCAAGTTTAATGGAAAAGAATTGAAAAGTAGCGCGTCTATATGGTAATAGAAATTGCCCGGAAGAAAGGAACACAAACGACAGAGTGCAATGCTTTGAGTTATAGTTGTTTTCTCTAAAATTGAGCGTTATTGCGTGCATCCCCGGGGAGCGAGCGTGGTGAAAGATATCGGTGAATACGTTTTTGTTGTAAACGGAACATCTAGCCGCGCTGACGGAAATAACTTGCGCTGTTTATCTATGTTTACGTAGACAACTTTTATTTTGCTTTCAACTTAAATACGACGTTATACAGGATAACATGATAGGGAATTTACTTTTTATTACCACTTTTCGTGTAGGCTATTGCTGTTTTCTACTTTATTGGTAGTTTGAGAACGACAATTTAGTTTTGATCTAATGGCTTATTTTAACTAACCAATTTAAGGTTTCTAATTAAACTAAATTTTATAGTAACTCAGATGCTATATTACAAACTAATGCAACATTTAACTTACGCGTGTGGTTATTGATTTTTGGTTCCCATCATATTTATTTTGACATACCTAAAGTGGTGTTTGCCTGACATTTCTACAAATATTTGTCGTCCAAACGCAAGAGGACACTTAGCGATATGTCATTGTTATGTTCAGAGAGTGTTAAATTTTTGAAGCTCGCTTGCTAGATTTAAGCCAACTTTTTCCAGTGTCTAGTAATGTCATGTTCCCATTTAGGTGGCAAGATTGACACAGTTTTATGTCCGCTACAATAATATGTTTCTCTTTATTTTATTGTTACAATTTTAAAATTATTTCTCTTCCTCGTAAACTGTTCTCGTATGGAGCAAAAGTTGTTTAGGAAATTAAATGATTGCAACTATGTACATATTTCTTCCAAAGGTTTCTATCAATGTAATTAAAAATTCTAGGTTTTGCACTTATGCAGTTATGACTGATAAGCCACCCACTAGGTAAATGAACGATCTAGCGAGTTGGTTGATGACACTGAAATGGCAAAAATGGTATGATAAATAGTAAGAAAGTTGGTAGAAATCCATGTGACCAGCCAGCAGGGGCGTGCAGGTCATAGAGGCATAAATGCACTGCTTACCCCAGTTGTAATCGCTCAAACCATTTTTCCCATTATGACCTGCCAATAAACAGGTTCCTAGCTAACTAATGCCTACCCTGGCTTCAAACCTGTGCATGCCACTGCCAGCCAGCCAAGCCCAGTAGTGGACGTACCTATATCAATTGAAACGAAACGACGATTCTTAAACTAGTACTTCAAACTAGCTGATGCCCGCGACTTTATTCGTGTGGATTTAGGATTTACGAATTCCGCGGGAACTCTTTGATGTTCCGAAATAAAAATTAGCCTATGTCTTCCCCGGTTCCTCATGAAAACACAATCACGCTGATCCGTTGGTTGCTTCGTTGTGACGTGATTGAAGGACAGATCAACAGAGCAACACACACATTTATAATATGGGTAGTATATCTTTAAACACAGATTACGGAATAATCTTAAGAAGAAAGTAAAGTTTATAACGCTGTAGAACTTGAGAATATACTTCTATCTTTAATGGCTATCTATGCCATAAAGTGATCATTAGCAATTTTAGAACTTCGATAAGACTTTTTTCGGTGGAGCTTTTTTTATTGACCCCGGACCGTTATTACCCGATTCGGCGTGAAATTGTGTGAAGTTAGTTAGTTCGAGATGTTCAATATTCATGTTCAGATTAGACGCGTATAATTACATCTTATAAATCTCAATACGTCGATGACATCTTAATTGCCTGTTTAACGAATCAATATTAAGCTGGAGTCGCACTATCAATGTGTGACGCGTGTCATTTTTTATTTACAAAAGCTTCATGATCCACTTCATAAATTATGCATGACAAAGTATATTTTGTGTGACGTGTAGCCTAGCCGTTGTGACAACGCATAATCAATCGATTACGATTGTTAAGTAACGTTGATCCAAGTCGGTAACTGGGGATGGATGACTGTAGCCTGACTAGTTTTGAAACCTTCCAAGTTTCTTTTTCAATGGGCCTCTGTTCGCGACGCGGCGCGGAGCCCAGGGGACTGCGAGTCGAGCGGACTGTGGCATGCAAGATACGCTGTGAGCTGAGGTTGGGGAAGAAACTTGCTCCAGTACATCTCCCGACGATTTTTTGCAGATCTACGTCGCTGGCATCGTCACCATAGCCCAGGCATGTGGAGCTTAGGGTGTCCTGTTCCAAGGATGATAGCATGGTCTAGCGGTAAAAAACGGTTTACACACTGAAGGCAGCATCCATCTATTGTCAAGATTGAAATTCGGGTGATGGCTAATTTCGATCGCTTCTCATGCCTTCCGCAGTACCTACTAGGAACTTTCCTGGATAATATGGATTTTATAGCCTCAATAAGGACTAAAGGAGTAATGCCTCAATAAGGAGTAAGAAAGCATCAATAGCTCAACGGTTAAAGGAGCTGACTGAAATCCAAAAGGTCAGCGGTTCAAACACCACCCGTTGGGCTATTGTCATATCTACTCCTAGCACAAGTTTTACACTTAGTTGGAGGGGAAAGGGGAGTATTAGTCATGATAAGTATGGCTAATATTCTTTTTTTTTTACATTCCTTCGTCTATTTTTATGCATTAAATGTAAAATTCAAAAATAATTATCTTTGATCTTGACCAAGAACAGTGAGTCCGCGTGAAGCCCGGATGAATAACTTTACATCTCACTCTCGATCCGTTATTTACCACCATCATAAATCCCAAAATGTTTACCGTACGCTCGTTATTTTGAATAATTACGTAATTTTAACGACACCGGACAGACACGTCAAAACTTTAAGGTACGTTTTGGTCGTGTCCTGACACGCTGATCACAGATTGCAGAAGGCCACGCCATAATCGTCGCACGCGCCGAACGCAGTTCACTATTCAGAAAGTTTGTATAGTGCATTCAAAATAAACTGGCGCGTTTCCACTTGAGACCGTCATTAACAAATAACAAATAATAGGATTAAGTCGTGGCGGGTGAATTCAAAAGTACCAATACTATGAGGTTGAACCGGCTCCTTTAAAAATGAATGGGATCTATGAGTGTTCGGTTTATTACCCCTATTGTTTACGTGGCATGTCGAATGTAATCCTATTGTTATTTTATTGCTAATGACGGTCTCAAGTGGAAACACGCCAGTTTATTGCCGTACTGTGGCGTGTGCGATCAGCATAATCTAATCTAAGTTAGCCTGTACTGATCCCACAACTGGGCAAATGCTTCCCTCCGATTTCGCCAGAACTTTATATTTCTATACCTGTTTGGGCCACCTAAACCACTCTAATCATGTGACCTAACAGTACGCGACAGGTCGAGATGGGTATGCCCCGCACACCCGCACAGCTCCTGCGCTAACCCACTCATGCGGGTGAGCACGAGCGTCCCCCCGGCCCCGCCTCGTAGCCCGATTGGCATCTCAACCTGTCGCGGACCATATCTAATTCATCACGCCATTGACATTGTGGTCTCGGCCTGCTACGCTGGCGTTGATGATTTTGGGGAGTCCAGAAAGAAGCAGATTTTACATATTTTGCATGGTGGCGTGCTTCTAGTGTGGAATCAGCATAAGACTAAAGGAATTCTAGAAACAGTTGTAGAATCTAGAAAAAAGAAGTTTAGTGGCGATAAGGCGCGTGACTACTGTAGGCAGCATGTTTGATGCGCCATATTGTAGCTATTCGTGCTGTATGCAAAACTTGTAACAACACAGAACTATGAGTTTAAGCGCTATGCGGTAAAGACATTCTAGTGTCGTTTGCTTTGCTCTTAACTGTTATTACCACCGCAACGCGGTGGCTGTGCGAATGTGCGGGGCGTCTCTACCCCGATTGCTATCTTGACCTGTTGCGTACTATATGTATGTGGAGTGGAGTCATTGCAGATTTATTATTTTGATAAAAACTTAAACTCAACTTTATGCACATGCGATTAAAATTGCCATATTTATAACAAAACAACAAACTTCGTTGTGCCGAAGTAAATAAATTTTAGTTTGACACGCGCTCCATGGCTATGCCGGTGTGCGTTGCACATAGCTCTACAACATGACGCATATGTATTATACTTTTACTGTTTGAAAGTTATTTGGGCTCATTTATCACGTTGTAGTTATCAAATATCTTTATTTTATCATTATTTCTATTACTTGCGATTCCTGAAATCTTGAGTGCGCTAGGAATGTGTACCTTAACTTTTCCAAACAGCGTCATGTGTCAAATCTAAACATTAGAAAAGAAGGTGTAAATGTAGTAGATGGCATGTAATATTTATGGGTGCATGCACCGGACTCCGTGTGGGGTACTATCAGTTTATGAGTCATCGACAACGTGGACATTCGATCCTTTATGGTTCCGGATTAACACGTTATTATTTTTATACTACCGTCATTTTCATTGTTAATACGAGTAAGTATGGAAAATTAAGGAATCAAAATAAATTTTATATTTCGTAATTAATGAATAGTTTTACGTTTACCTTAAGTAACTTCGACAGTTTTGAATGAACAGTTAAAACTGACAAGAAAAACTGGAGTGTATAACGCGTAAAATTTAACTCCTCACGCGCCATTTTAACTTTATGTGTCAAATTTCATGTCAAAAGTACGATTTTAGTGATTATTTTCAAGGTGAACCGTACTTTTGACATGACAGTTGACCAATAGAGATAAAATGGCGCTTGAGGAGTCATTTTGTTCGGACCATAGCACGGAAACTGTCACTTTGAAGTGTCAGTTAAAACTGTCAGGGAAAAGTGATCGTATGTAACCGCCTTTAAGTAGGTTGCATCGTTATTTAGGTAGGTACAGGTGGATACCATTGCCGTCAAACTCAAGCTTATTAACAATTCATAAAAAGCCTAATGTCTTAACTTATAAACAAATCTAATATGAAATACAATATTTCCTCATAATTGATAGATATCGTATGACAACTGTATTAGGTGAGCTGTATAAAATATCAATATCAAAACAAGTTATTTATGGTTTGCGTGAAAAATATGATAGTTAATTTTTTTGATTCCATTTGTGATTGTGTTACTTCTTGAATCTTGTTAGGTTTGTAATATGTAAATCATCTCGGAGGTTAATGGACGTTGAACGGTATTGGATATTTTCTAAGTGTTAAGTTGACCGTTAACGAAATGATTCATTGCCGGTGCTAGAATAAACTGTGAGGGGTATTTGTTCAAACATTCTCACGCGTGGCCGACCGCGTGTCAATTGCTCGCCAAGAGTTTTGACACCTCTGCGTCTTGGTGGTGGGGTCAAGTCTCCTATTTTACGCCTCCCTACACCCGAGCGACTGAATAGTCGAGACAGCAGATCGAATACCACGTTAGGATCAATCCCGGCGCAGAAGGCTTAATTTGCAAATACTTTACTTAAATAAATAGCGACGTACCGCAGTCTCAAATTAAACAAGCGCTTCTTTATATTGAGAAAACTCTTTTCTTTTATATCTCTCTTTCTCTCTCTCATGAGAAGACTTTCAGAAGAGACGTCAAAGGGTCCAATCACTCGGGTCACCTGACCAAGTGAACTCGGCTTGATACTAATAAGTACCTACTCTGTGCTTAATATCTACAAAAATATATTTGGCATAGATGGGGATAGGGTAATATTTAAACGTGTTAGCAAAATTCATATTTTTTTGCTATCTGGTGCTTATGTTTGACAGTACTTAAGTCTTATACAAGTGTTGAAATCTCTGTTAACTTATCTGATGGCCGATATCGCTTAACTGATCTGCAGAGGTTGGTTGTATTTGAAGGTTCTGGCATACATACAAAGAATTATTTTGATATTTTCACTTTCGATCAATAGGTAGGTAAGTATGTGTCGCAAATGTGGCACTTACGAACATTTGCCTATGTGTATCCTGATTTATTGTATTTGTCCAATACGTATGACGTCCCCACTCCACATGCTTTTACTTCGTCACTTAAATGTTATTGCTTGGCTTAACAGTTCAAACTCTCGAAGACAACATACCGGTAGGTTATTTAGTCATGCATGTTTACAAAATAGTTTAAATACTTAATGACAACTTTTAACGTCTAAAACTTTCTTTTATTTACGATACATTTTGTACACAATTTAACATAATAAAAATCTCTATCAACTTCTTGCTATACAGATCTTTAACATAATTAGATTTCCTCTGTAGGCTTATTACAAAATAAAAACGATAATATAAAATAACCTTAAGATCTCCAATCGCGATATCAAGCTACCCGTCTATTCGATTCTCACATTCTGACCTGACTCGTCTCATTAAAAGGTGTCGTTTTATTTTCAAAAGGGTCAGCTGCCCGTTTTATCGACTCTATAAAGCCGTCCCGATCTTAGAGTTGATATGATAATTGTAATCCAATACATCACTATCTGCACCATCTGTCTGAACCCGCCTATTACTTCGTCCATATAACATGCTAGAAAGAGGAATAGCCAAGGAAATTAATACACCATAAGATTAGCGGCAACAAATCGCTCCACCTACGCGCAGCGTGCGAAATTACTACCTCCCACATTCCAATATTGTTGTTGTCACGTATGGGAGTGAAAAGTTTTCGTATGAGGAAGTTGTGGGTCGTTAACGGTGATGGATCAGCTTAGGCTGTTAAAACTGTACCTCGGGACGCGGGATTTGACGGGAATCGATTAAGTTTGACAGTGTTCCCTCCGATTGTGCCGAGAGATCCTCGCCTGGTAATTACTGAACGCGGATATTGAACTGAGCGGGCTATTCCGCATGACATTCCAATAATGAATTCTGTCTGACTTGACGTGACACGAACACCGCGGGAAAAATTAGTGCTTTTAATTTTAATTACTATGGACGAGGAATTATCTTCCGAGCTTTGAAAATGATTTGATGTTTTAAACGACCATTTAAATCTAAATTAAGTATTATAATTTTCAACATTATCGAAAATTAAAATATAAAATCTAGATAGATCTATCTATATTATCCGTTCTTTTATCTTAAATGTTCATTTTATTAGTCCATAGGACATTAATATTTATTTTAACACTGTAGAATATACTGATTTAAGTAGGTAAATGTAGGTTATCGTAAAAATAAATTATTATTAATCATTATTATCGTCATCTCAACCCATTGCTGGCCCACTACTGAGCACGAGTGTTCTCTTATAAGAAGAGCCTAGAGCTCAGGGCCTTTAGGGCATAGTCTACCACACTGGTAGTAGGTACATAGTACAGATTATTATCAATATACGCATGATTATAATTATTCCGGGTCACGAATTGTTTTATCTTAATCAGTTTATTCTAGGCCCGCGCGAATAATTGATGATAGCCCAGCGGGGGCGCGACAAAGGGTCTCATTTAAAATAAATCGCGCAAGAGTGCGTCGCGCCAAGAAATTAGGCGGGGAATCTCCCGCCGCGAAAACTCCTCGTAAATAAGTGTTGCGGGTTGCTTTTGGATGTCGTAACTAAAGGTGGAGTTTAGCGCTCCACTGAGAAGATAAGCAACAGTGGAGTAGTTGGTAGAGTTACCTACATGAGATTTATTTTATAAGTAAGTATTATACAATAGTAATTGCTAGATTTTGCCCACGAGTTTACCCGATGCCCGCGTGGATATGTTTTAAAAAACCGGTCAAGTGCGATTCGGATCCGCACACGAAGGGTTCCGTACCATCGTACAAGATATTATTTTAAAACTTGTATGTGCAACATTGCAAGTTAATTGTAACTGCGCTATCTATATATGTGTTTTTTAAAGTAATTTTTTCGTGAACACATTTTAACTTTTTTGTGATGTTACCACAAACCCACGGTTTTCGGATTTTTTCTGGGGACCAAAAAATTCTGCTACTGCTTATTTTTTAACCCTACTTAACAGTTAGCCGATCAACATTATAGTTAACTAGCTTATTCTCGCGACTTCGTCCGCGTGGACTACATACATTTCAAACCCTTATTTTACTCCCTTAGGGATTGAATTTTTAAAAATCCTTTCTTAGCAGATACCTACATCATAATAGCAATTGCTATCTGCATGCCAAATTTCAGCTTGATCCGTCCAGCAGTTTGAGTTGAGCGTTGATATATCAGTCAGTCAGTCAGGCAGTAGGCTTTTCCTTTTATATATATTAAATTAACGTTATGTACGCTATAATTGTATGGGTTCGATGACTGTTTTGAATTTTCAATACTAAACAGTACATATATTAAAAGCGAATGTATTAATCCCAACGCCTCTGGGTATCTTCTGTGTAGACAAAGATCATAAAGCGGCGCGACTTTGATGAGAAATTTATTTCAAAGATACAATACCAACTGAAGACGAAATTATGTACCTTGCTCCGAAGATTAAACAGAGTATTGAGGAAATTAAGACAGGTCGCTTTTGTTTGAGATCTTACCTATATTTGTTTGGATTTTGGAGATTATTAGAAAGTGTCAGTTTAAGGAAGATTGCGTTCGGCTTTTTTCTAAGCACAAGGCAGATTGGGGTAGATTCAAAGCTAAGTAACGCGTAGTATTATCTTAAACTAGCGTATGGTCGCAACTCGCCATTTCGTTCGCGTACATAAATTTCAAACCCGTATTTTTACCCCTTTATGGGTTGAATTTTCAAAAATACTTTATAAGCGTATGTCTACCGACTTCATAATAGCCAAATTCCAGCCCAATTTGTCCAGTAGTTTGAACTGTGCGTTAATAGATCAGTTAGTCAGTCACCTTTTCCTTTTATATATTTAGCTATTCCGAATTTCCGAAGTACCCTGCGAATTGGTTTAATGTAAAAAAATATATATTTTTTCCACACATACATATATAATATAGTGCATTATTAGTAATTAAGTTGTAAAATTCAGTATGCTTATAATTTTTTTTTGAAAAGAAGCATTATTACGCTTCGTCTCTTCGCCAAATTCTCTTAAACTTCGTTGTCTTATTCATGAAATGTGACCTTATCGCTTGTTGCGTGCAGCGTCAATGTTCAGAAACACATTCTTGTTGTACACTCATTTAAAGATTTAATTACTTGTATCTAAATTGGCTCGCGCTGTCATGTGGTCGTAAAGTCGCCTTGTTAATAAACCCGGCTTTATTTCTCCGCATACAACAAAGATGCCAGTCGAATCAATCTATCTTTACCTATATCTTCTTCTTTTATACATATAAAAAGACTTGTCCTGAATGACTTACAGAATAAGCTGTCGATAGACAGCCTAAATTGCTAGGGCTTGAAGCTCTAGATTTTAATAGTAGGCTCCTTTTATTCCAAAGGCAATCGCAAAAAGAGATTTTTGGAAATGTTCTCCCTAATGCGGTTAAAAGGTCCCTGAAAATCCTTAATTTTGCTAGTTAGGTATATAGTAATTGAGTTTTTGGTTAAAACTGAAGACAAAAGTATTTCAGGATTTTTGGAAATTTCACCCCCATTAGAGAACTTGAGAATTTGCACGTAGCCACCACGTAAGCACCACGCCCACTAAATCTAAATCCATCGATAAAATTATTTGAACGGAATTTTAAGGACCTAAGTCCACGCGGATGAAGCTACTAGTTTTTTATAACGTCTTGAAAGATTTTTACTGTAGAATATTAATATTATGTTTTTGTGGTTATATTTTGTAGGTACCTAAATTAATTGTAACTACCAATATGATAGGTAAAAATCATTACTCAGTTGTTTTTGTGTGCTTATACTTTTCATGTTATTTTTTTAAATCAAAAGATTCTGTAACAGAGTAAAGGATCCGAAACTAACGTCCAGTTACGAGTGCCTTGTCTGTTGGCCACCATTCTACTACAGTTCGGTGCTCTTTGTAGGAGCCATCTATTGTCAGCAGAAAAGTCTCATAGGATAGGTGGTCCTTGCTTACACCGCCTATATAATAGGCGGTGAACTTATAAATTTGATACTTCCGTTATTACGCGTGAATCCCTGTCATACGCCCATATAGAGAATATCAAGTCCCAGGATTTATCACGCCATAGATTTGTCACTTTATAGTCATTGTCTTTTACCAGCAGATTATCGCCAGCTTAAACTCGATCGCGACAGATTGAATTCGAATTTAACGTATCTCGATGCGCAGAGCAGGCGGTGCGTCTTGTAAACGCGATACTTCCGCCGGCGTTCGTGTGTGATCGTGCCTTTTACTATAATCGAATCGCTGCGACAAAGGGTTGTATAGAAATCTCAATTTTGCACAAGTGATCGGTATTTGCCTTGCCGTATTCCCCTTTTGTATTGCCGCCGTTTTTTACCAATGATGCCTTGAAATGGGCACAGTTTTTACAAATTATCAAGGAACCCTAATAGGTTCTTTGATTTAAATAGCTATGTTATAAAAACAGTTGGTATGTAAACCATCACTTCAAAAAATTAATCAAATAAAAAAATTGTGACAAGTGCATCCTGATATTTTTACATCATCTAACTATGGACCTCACTAGATCCCGACTAAGGTTGTGAGGTGACTAAATCTTCTGTGCACAATTTCTAAACTAACGTCCAAAATTAACACTTAATCAATTTTGCCTGTATTAGTAAGTTAATTAGCAATGTTATTATATTTTGTCAAAAATTGTATGGTCTTTTTGGACTAATAACAATGTTGAGCAACTTATCGACAGAGCACAGATTTCTATCTGTGATCTGTCGATAAGTTACTCAACATTGTTACTCATTTCGGTCTTGAATCAACAGGTCTAAATCTAGTGTTATCCTTTACTCCAGGGTGCATTATGAATAGGACAACTAATAAACCTAGACTATTTGATGTAATTACGCTTTCTGATTCAACAGCGAGTAATTGCTGTGTATTATTTATTTGAACCGTCTTCCCATATTTAACATCGGTTAAAATTGTGGCATTTAAAGTGCTGTTTGTATTAGAATCATCATCGTGCCTGAGTGATTCATATTAAATCGTTTTTGATTACGTAATGAAGACTCGGTCAAATTTTCATTTTTCACTGTCTTAATCGTTAGTATTTTGTGTGTGATGTAAAAATATATCTTTGGTATGATCCTCTACTCCATATATTTTAATTGTTTGTTCATGTAATGATTTTTTGCTGGACCAATTAATATGAAGCTTTCTTTATCGGTCCAGCTATAAGGCTTAATACGGCATGCACTTTTTAATCTAAATCAGTCAGCTATAGAAGTCGAGATACTCTTGATTCAAATTGTAAATGGACTGAAGGTAGAAGCTTTTTATCATTTTCTACGAGGACATTTTTATGATCATTGGCTTTTTGAATATTTAACCCTAAAATAACATACCTACCTTTTTAAACCACTTCTAAGTTTTTCTTCGCGATCAATCGCATACGGTTCCAGTCAATTTAAAAATAACAAAAGGGTATAAGTAATACGAATCGTTCTTCGCAGCGCAGCGGTACGGTTATTGAATAAAAACAGAATGATTCCCACTCACCCCTGCTGGCTAAAGGTTTTTATAACCCGTGAAATGCAGGTATAGAAATTATACACTTATGTTATTGTTAGTTTTTTAGGGTATCTCGTTTAGGCGTTATTTTAAAATTATGTCGATAAAAGAAGTTTTGAAAAGTTCACCTGTTGCTTTAATGGTGAATTCTATTTAACCACAGATGACGTTTTTTTTCCAGAAAACATTTTATTCACATTTGTCGGAGTCGTAGTTTTATTAAAAACTATGTGATGACCGCAACATCGTGTGTGTAAGATTAGGTTTTTTAAAAGTTCCGTTGGAACGGTTTGATTTTCCGAGACAAATAGTAGGTAGGTATGTCTATGTCCTTTACCAAGATGCAAGCTATATACCAAATATATCGATGCGTAAAAACGATTAAACGAATGGGTCATGAAAAGCCAGCAGACTTATTGCTCGCAGATACTTTTGCATTTATAATATTAAGTATGAGTAAAATAAAATCAAAAAAGTGTGATGTACCGTAAATAGCATCATTTCAGCGCCTTATTGCTAGAAGATCCTGTTGGAATACCACAATAATCTAGGAAGAGTGTTATATTTAATTGAACTTAATATCTAAGTCACTTACTATTATAGCCCATAATAGAGCAGCACAGTAATAAAATACTTTAATATAATGTATGCAGTAAAAGCACGGGCTCACATAGACAATTTCACGCGCGCTTACCTAATGTTTGCCGAGCGATTTGCCGCCAGCCATAACTGCTATGGACAGCTATTTTTTCCGCCAGCGTGTCTTTCGCACACTCCAGGGACCTTTAAAATCACTGATAACTAACATTGAGTAAATCGGTTAAATACTGTATCTTTATACAGAGAAACTTCCAATGTATCGCCGGCTTTTTATGCGCCTCTTGCATATCGTAGTTTCTTTAAAGAACACCGGAGATGAAAGTTGCTCCACAATTTGCTTGTGTTAAGTTACCTAGAATAGTGGAAAGTTATATTAAAGTGGACTAGATTGTGAGGAAATTCTCAGTAAATTCATGTTGGCCCAACGCGTGTGGCGAGTGTTGGCCAATGTTTAGACGCTTTTTATGAATTACGCTAAAATGATTCGATGTGTATGAGCATTGAGCACCTAACAGCAGCCGGTGAAAAATACCCTGTACTTAGATTTACTTTCGCCGAGGGCTTTTACCGAGCGCGATGGCCAACGTTAACAAGGTGCATAAGAATAAAACCAACTTAGTTAGATGATGGATTTACTTGTCCAAACTCTGAATATGTAAAAAGATCAGAGATACGGACGGTTATTGAGTTCCACGTAATTGTCTTATGTCAGTACGCAGCAGCATTCTCCTATTGTTTACATTATGAAACGAGCGTAACAATAATTACACCTGTAACCTATTTGATGTCTAATTTAAATGAAAAATAGATTAATCAAACGATACCAGCTTTCACTAACAATAAAACATTTAACAATGCCCCAGACTGTCTGTGTGTTACAAGCTACAACGATGTCTTTTTTTTGGTTCGACGGTCCCAAGCTGAACTATTTGTACAGCGTAGCGTTAAGACCTTATCAGACGATCGATTTCTCAACCCTTCTGTGTACCTACTAGTCACATTCTGGGACTGTTACCAATAAATAATTTGTTTTATATTTATGCTTGCAGACCATATGGAGATCCATTTCGATTACATTGCACAATAGGGGTTACCTTTATGAATATAACTGAATAAGAAAACCCACAGTACCTAACATAACCCACGCAGTCACAATCATAATCCTTCATTTTTGGCTTCTCCGTAGTCAGGTAAAAAGGCAAATGTTATAATATTATGTACTAGAGTAATAAAATTATAATTCGGGCATAAAACGTGTCTCTAGAAGTCAAACACATGCTCAGTATGACTACAGCGAAATTTTTATATTCAACGGAAGATTCAGGCAATAAAGAATGTAGGCTTACAGCGAGCCTCGCTTAGTGTGCCTGATATTTCTACTTTATTTGTACATAAAGTCTTGCTAAGAATATTTTCAGTCATGTTTTTCAATATAGTATCTTAATAATATGATGCAAAATGATTTCATAATGAAAAGTCAGCTCGACTAACATAAAATTGGAATACATATTATGTTATAGTGCTTGCTATTTTTAGTATCTTCAATAAAATGTGACCTAAAATAACAAAAAA
Source organism: Maniola hyperantus (assembly GCF_902806685.2). Lineage (NCBI taxonomy): Eukaryota > Metazoa > Arthropoda > Insecta > Lepidoptera > Nymphalidae > Maniola > Maniola hyperantus. The sequence continues at coordinate 8,949,579 of NC_048546.1, forward strand.
ATATGCATTTCGTCAGTACACCCATATAAATGTGAAAGTGATTTGTTTGTTGATTTGTCTTTTAATCACGCTACAACGAAACAATGAATCGACGTGATTTTTCGTATGCATATAGTTAAAAACCTGGGCAGTGACGTAGGCTACTTTTAATCCCGTAAAATAAAGAGCTCCCACGGGATTTCAAGAAATCTAAATCCACAATGAAGTCGCGAGCATTAGCTTTTTTTCATTACTAAACCAAACAATTCCATTTTGTTAAATAATAATAAACAATTAATCAACAAAACATCACACTTAATTTTTATTAACAGTTGTCAGCTGAGCTGACATAATTATTAGTTTGACTCTGTAAGCGCGATCAAAGTTCTCATCGTTATATTAGCTCAGTTAATTTGTTACATTCATCTCGGCCAAGAAGAATGCGATGCCAACAAAAGCACACGCACATTATGCTGTCGAGAGCCGCAGCCTGCGCAGGCGTCCGTGTCCCAATTAACTGAGATTTATTTTATCCCCTTCTCCAAATACATTATCAGAGATTTTACTTGGCAGGACAATTGTCTCCAATTTTCTAAACACCTTCACAATGTTCAAATAATTATGTTTTGTCCACATGATTGTATGCGTTGATAAAATAACTAACGAAGTGCGTGTCAGATCACGCATAAGGTAGGTTGCGTAATCATGCTTATTATGAAAACGGCTTACTGTAAAACAAAAACAAGAATAGTTATAAATTAAAGTTATAATTTACGCTTTATCCGGCTACAGAACGAGAGTAATATTTTTCGGATTTATGTGTGTGTGTATGTGAGTTTTATCCTTAACTAAACAAACGGGTTGATCGATTTTATTAAAGAATCTTCTACTAAGAAAAATATTATTTTTTTCTTAGTTGTAGGACTAAATTTGTTTTAATTGCAAACACTCTCTGGGATGGTGCCTACATTGAAAAAACAATAGAGCTGAGTCCAGCCACTAATAATAATAAGAATTTGATAAAATAACTAAAAAGTTAAAGTCAGGTCTCTACATATAATATAGAAGACATATTTTACAGAAATATATTTTCAATGGTGTAGCGTTTCAAAAGCTTAATGATGTAGTAGATTTGAAATGTTCAGTTTAATTTATTCTTATTAAGCACAATGCATCTTTATACCTATATTATAATATATATATATATATATATTCCTAGAATGATTGCAACGGTACAATCGTCCTTAAATTTGTAAACATCTCCTCAATACTCAAGTAATTTGCTTCGACTTGTTAATTGTTTGCATCGGGGAAACACGTCGTGTTTTCCCGCGCTTCGTGATTTATTTGTTCGCATTCAATATTAATTTATTTCTCTAAGCAGCACTTAGAAAAGCAAATTATGTAGATTGTGAGTTCTTGTTTTCATTTAGCGAACCTCTTCGGTTAATTCATTTCTATTTTTGTTTAATTTCTTTTCTAGTATGATTTCTATATTGAATTCTGTAAAAGTGGCGGTATTTTTTACGATAGTTGACAACGTTGTATTAAAGTTATTTTATTTAGACTAAAATGCTTAGACAAAAATTTTGAAAATGTTCACAAGTTTTAGATTTTTGGTCATTTTAATAACGTCAAATTATATCTTGGTTGCTTCAGTGCCTAATTGGCTTCCTCTAAAGTCTAATGTAGCTTCGTTGCCAAACCGCATCGGAGTCTCGTAGCAAAATAAGCTCCGGAGTATTTTATAATGAGTGGAGGCTTTGCTATATCTACCTACATAATTTATAGGGTAATTTTACTTTATACGGTAATAATTAACTTCTCCTTTAAGTTTGAGTACCTACGAGTACTGTTGTTTCATAGTCTTGACTCTTTTTTTTTCAAATAATATTTTGTATAGGTACTGTATAGGTACCTCCCAATACTGACAGTTCAACGTGGTAACATTTTGCTCACATTGTCAGTGAACCTTCAATAAAGCTAATTTGTCAGCTATTTCAAAGCAGCATACCTCAGACTCGGTTCCCATTTATTCATTTCATAATATAACTGGTTTTTTAATTGAGCTACCGAATGCCGCTTCCTTTGTTGCACACAAACCACACCCCGCATTTATCTAGCAGTAGCTTATTTAAAATGATAAACGAGCTCCCAATCGATTTGAATAACAAGCGGGCAGATGCTCTTAATCCTTTTGATTTCATTTAACGCATGCGCCCCTCGGCCCCTGTCGGAAATATCACTTGAGTACAGGTCTCGAATCACGATCCGACCATATTTTTCATTATAATATACTTAATTTACAAAGACTCTCAGCCTTAGGAATTCGAACGCATTGTTCTTTTTTGCCTAAGCCTGGATAACTTATCATTCCTTATTACGTGACCGAAAAGTCTTTTATAGGATTTGTGATTGCGTTCAATCGCTTCGAGCTCCTTTATTAAGCAAAAAGAAAATTTCTTCTTTTTGCGATGACATCCTATTTGTCAGAGAGACAATATTGTGAAATCACGGCCATTCTTTTCCCGAAGAAATTCTAATGAATTCCCAGCAGACATTCGTCTGAGTGCTTACCGATCGCAGCGTCATTTGTTTGATCGTTTCGTTAGGAAGAAGCTAAGTGAAAAATCCGTCTACATTAATCACGTCGATACTGAAATACAATTTTGAGCGGTCGAAAAAATTTACATAAATAATTTATACCCGAGAGACGGCGCGGGCTTCATTGCTTTTGATCCATATGGAACGTTGTTTCTCTAGAAAACATCTCGTCTTCATATTGTATTCCCATTTAATTATTTTGTAATTTTGTTATAGAAAACTTACGATGGTCTCACGAGAATTAGATTTTGTTTTGTAGACAGCTGTTTCAATATAGCCTACATCATGTATCTTTTCAAAATACTTCTTGTAACTAGCTTGACTGTATAGGGAAGTGGGAAGTCTATATAAAGTAGATTCTATATTGTATTGGTATATTATAAAATGAGTAACTGTATGATAATTGAAATCTGTTATTTATGTTAGGGTTCTCTTAGGGGTTCTTTAAATTGGTGTCATGAAACGATTATTGTTCTGCTTATCGAAGACATTAGCAAAGTACTTAAAATAGTCTAGACAGTATTGGCTCTGTAAAATAAATACTCATTTGCTAAGTCCTGAATCACTTGTTTTAAAGCTGGTCGATACTGGTTTAACTGTTACAGCCGTACTCAGAGTCACTTAATCGTTACTTAAGATTGCGTTAAACGAGATAGAGCTATATCTCTCACATAAATCTGTCTCGTTTTAACTCAATCTTAAGTAACGATTAGCGACTCTGAGTGCGGTGGATAAAATTGTAATTTATAACAACAGCTCAGTTTTAACAGCACTATATCATCATCACTGAGGTATTTTCGAGCTGCAAGTACCTATCCATGAGCTCTGTAACGCAGGTTGTCCGATGAGAGATTCGATCGAATCCATCACAGTCACATGCCTAAAATAATACTCCATCAACGCTGTCGGTGAGATCGCGACCCGTCAAGTGGCCACAACTTGAAAATGCGTGGAACACCAGCGTACACCCCTACACAATTTAAATAATAGTAAACAATAATAAAAAGTGGTGATGGCCTACTGGCTTAGACGACAGCCTTTTATTTGGGAGGTAGGGGTTTCAATCCCGGGCGCGCACCTCCAACTTTTTGGAGTTATGTGCGTTTAAGCAATTGAATATCACGTGTTGTTGGTGAAGGAAAACATCGTGAGAAAAGCTGAAGCTTCGGAGAGTTCTCCATAATGTTCTCAAACGTGTGTGAAGTCTGCCAATCGTGGCAGACTATGACCTAAGTCCTAAACCCTTCTTATTCTTAGAGAAGACCAGTGCTCAGTAGTGGATCGGTGATGGGTTGATCATGATAATGATGATGAATAGAAACTCAATCATCAAATATTTACTGACTATCATTAGACTGGAATCTGGACATGCTGAAGGAACCCTTGAAGGTCAGACAGACAATTACTTAAACGTTCAGTCAGTCGTTCTAGTCATTGCGATGATAAAGTGAAGACCAGCATGCTCTTGAAGTCAATATACCTAGCAAGAGATCAGTAGCGATCGATCCTGTTTTAAACGAATAGAAATGACTTCTGGAGTCTTGGTTGCATAGTGAAATCCTTTTAGGGACGTCGAGCCACCACTGTTTTCGGCGAAACATCAAGTTTTGTAGTAAATTGGATAAGTAATAGATATTAGAAGTTTTATTTTCAATGTTATGTTACCAAATACTTAACTAAACTTTACACTTATTTTTGCTCTTGACCTTCTATGTATGTACATTTGACTTGCTGTTGCTTCAAAGTTGCCAAACAAGTTATATATATTTGTTTAGTTTTGACAAATAGAGTAACTTCAAACATTTGAAGGTGAATGATTTTAACGATGTCATATTACAACTATGGAAATAAAGATATCAGATGTGCACATACTTAGTTACTTAAACTTTGCAAAATCAAATGCAACAGGACACATTCGTATTATATTATAAAATTGATATTTTACTGAACTAACTTTAAAAGGGGTGATTTTATGTGTGTAAAGTTTATTTTAAGTAGTAAATGATAAAAGGGGCTAGGATTTAAAACCAATTGAATTTTCGTAATAAAAGGCTACTATGTTCTATCAAAAGTGAAGTACTAACGTAATTTACTAATATTTGACGCCTGCCATTGACGTCGAAGCCTCGACGTTTTGTTAAATGTTCCCTTACTGTTGTGAACTGTGCTATGGTTGTAAGAGAGACACTAGATGGCTAGACGACAAAGGTAGATACAAGTCATAAGCCGGTGTACGTCCAGTCTTCATTTTAATTAATATGATCTGCGTCATTTTATTTCCTCAAGCAGTTGGCACATTACAATGATTCCAGCTTGCCTTATTCAGAGCAATACAGCCGAGTACACAATTAAGTTTAGTTATTCACCAATAAATAGCTAAGTTGCAAAACCACTTTACGACCTGTTATAATTAACAGTCCGATGCAGTAGCAAGTGCAGCACTGCAGCTAAACTATCTAAGCAATTAGCTCTTGCACTCGGAAAATCATTAATAAACCTAATGATATATGTAAATTGAATCCATTTTACAATATGGATTCTATTGACTTTATACATCCATTTTACAATATTTATTAAGTTTTCATGACTCACTCGATAGCGCTTATTGGATTAAGTCTTGGTTTTAAAACCGGTCAAGTGCGAGTCAGACACGAAGGGTTAAGTACCATCGTACAAATAACCTTATTTGTGGTGTAACCATTCATTTACGGTTTTTAGATTTGTTTCCCTTTATTTGTGCTGTAACCTGCCAAGTTTCATGACTGTCGGTCAACGGGAAATAGGTTCTACCCTAAAGGTTTTGATTCCCTTGATGGGTCTTAGCAGACAGACAGACAAGGCCGTGTAGAAAGCGATAAGACTATGCGCTAATGAACTGCCGTATATTCCTTTCAGATAAACAAGCTTTATTATAGACTGCCTTCAGCAGTCCAAGCACAACTATCAATTCGACAACGCTTTCTCGCGTTTTTTTTATCGACAAAAGATTTTTTTTATTTTTAAAGAATTTTTTGGTTGCCTCTAGCGTCTACCATTATCGACACATCCATCCTACACTAGTGAATAGTGATATGCTTTTAAATAGCCCCACAATATTACTCGTCTTTTATTTGTCAAAACAATCGTTCATACCGTTGTCAATATAATTGATGAATGATGATATGCCTCGAGATGCTGTTGATGGATATGGAATTGTACGGAATACAGCCATTGATACAGGTAGACAACCAAAGATAAGCACTTCCTCAGATTACGTTTCCCTGTTTATTTTGTAAATTTCACGAAAAATCTTTGTTTTATTGGTTTGTTATATTACATTATCACTACTTTGTTGTTTGTTGTTTATCTCTTTCAATCACGCCGCAACAAAGCAACGGTTCGGCGTGATTTTTTGCATGAATATAGTAAAATACCTAGAGAGTGACATAAAGCTACTTTTTAGCCCGGAAATCATACAGTTCCCACGAGATTTTAAAACATAGGTTGCGGACGAAATCGCGGGCATGAGCTAATTTATTGTATTAGTGCCATATTGCTGGCATATTAACTATTAATATATATCATACAGAAAATAAAAAATGCATAGTTTTATACCCCAAACCTGCTAAATGCTAAATACGTATCACGCTAAATGCTAATTGCACATTGCATAGCTAACATTTCACGATCCGCACGTGCGCGCTCGTGCCTCTTTCTTCTATGAGGAACCAACTTTAATTTTCAATTTCGACACTTTTTTTAATATTTTTTAAAATAAATAGTAATGTCTTAGATTAGTATATCAATAAAGACAGCATCATATCAGTACAAGGGATCAACGACTTGATCATTTCTTATGTTTCGATTGTAAGACAAATTATTCTCTGTAATCGCTAGGCCATTGTGCTGCGGCGTCGATTTAATAATTCCTCACGAATTAATAAGCCGAGACTCCGCCCCATAGGCGTCAACTACGTGATTAATAGACGCAGTTTTGCCGACTACCGGAACGTTTTAACTCTCCATAATATGTACTTGGTACTATAACACCTCACGCAGCCGATTGTGTTATAGTACCGTCAACCTCATAAGATTTTTAAATATAACTAGCTTGTGCCCGTGACTTCGTCCACGTGGACTACAGAAATTTGAAACTCCTATTTTGCCTCTTTAGGTATTGAATTTTTAAAAATCCTTTCTTAGCGGATGTCTACGTCATAATAGGTATCTGCGTGCATTTCAGCCCGATCCGTCCAGTAGTTTGTGCTAAACTGTTTTTATAACATACAAGTCAGAATTAGGAGTGATGAATTTAACAATATCGGTCTTTCAGAATTCAATATTCTTACCGGAATTTTACGCAGGTAAGGTCAAGAATATAAAGAATCTCAATACGGATATAACGAAAATATAGAACCGATATTAGGTATATCTTTTTAAATAATTATGTAGAGTATGTTGAAAATAAATTTAAAAAAACTACAATTTTGAACAACATTACAAATTTTTTGGTAAGGCCCATAGGTATAAAGGTAGGTGGGATTTCTTGATTTGATATGAACAACATTTTTTTCGTTAATTTTGGTGCTGACTGTACGAAAATTCACATCTGAATACAAATAATAATATCGATGACATCCGACTGGCAAGATATATAAATTACCTGTTAATATTTTAATAAGTAGTAATGTTAGCTTATAAATTGATCACATCTTTTCGAGACATTTCAACGCTTGTTTATTATGAATAGCCCTCGGATAGCGAAGTCGTGTTTGACGATTAGTGACCTGTGAAAGTTCAACTTTAATAAAAACGTCTCAAATCTGATTTAAGAAATAATACATATTTACTTACGTTTTATGGATTTTAAATTCATAACACAGTTACGCTTTGTAAGATTTCAGATTGGAAATTGATGAAATCGTCGAAGAATTGGAAATAATTTAAAGCTAAAGCAAGGCCAATCTAAGAAAATCTGCAAAGTTTTTGACGGCTTCAGTCTAGACGGTTTATTTTATTGCTCTGGGTGAGAGTAATCCCTGAAATAAATTAAAAATGCAAATTGATTCTTAGCTCACTCCAGCTCAAATATTTTTCTTTCTGGAGCGCACTATGGGGATTCCTAAATAAATTACTCTTACCTATACCTATTGCTTACCTAAATTTTTGAAGTTATAGCAGAATCATACTTAAAACACGTGACCTGACATTATCTGACTTTGTTGTACTGACAGTTAGATCACATGTTTCAGCAATGATCAGATGAATAGTTTCGGAGATGGGGAACTCCTCTACGGGTAACAGCAAATAAATGGCGATCAGTTTAGTAGCTTTGTAAAAAGTAGACTTGTAACCATAATACTATAACAGTACGTATATGTACATTTTCCCTTTTCACACTTAGTAACAGTATAGAATATGTATGTAGGCTCCATGTACGAAGCCGGGCGGGTCAACTAGTTATTTATAAATATTTATTTTAAACGCACGAACCCTTCTTTTTCAGAACACAAAAATATAATAATAGTATGAATTCAAAAAGAGGATCTCTAAACGCTAAAAATAGTTTAAGATTTTTATTGTAGCTGTCGACAACCTGATATGAGTTACGAGATGTCGGCCCATCCGGCGCGCTAATTATTACGTTGCCTGTGATCTATTGAATCTAATGACTTTGAGAATGCTCTCTGAAACGAAACAGAGTTAGCGAAAATCGTTATAGATGTCAAAGTTCTATGAACTGTTAATATGACCATGAATTTTAATGGTTATACTTTACAATAATTATTATGGTCGTCAAATCGTAACTTAAATAACGTCGCCGCAGAAATTTCCCCTAAAATACTGGCAGACCCGCCACGGCTTCGCTCGGGTGGGATTTTAAAAAAATCGGTGTGGGGGTAGACTTACCAAAGAATTTGTATTTCTTCATTTGTAACCGAAATACACCAATTTTCGTGGAAATAACTTTAAAATTAAGGACTTTCATATAAACTTTCATGCCCTATTTAAACCACTTAGAGGTGGAATTTCGAAAAATCCTTTCTTAGTGGATATACAATATACAATATACATACATATATTCTTTACAAAGAACACACCATCTAAACATCTAAATTTCATGTCTCTAGGACCAGCAGTTTAGGCTGTGCATTGATTTTATAAGCCAGTCAGTCAGGATTTTGAATTTTATATATATCTACAGTTTTTCAAATGTATAAGTCTGATATCTACGGTCGCAAAGGACAAACGTTTGTCAACAAAAACGTGATTTTTCACGAGAGCGTTTATAATACAAAACTGCGATATTTTTAAAATATCAAAGCTATTGTGTTCTTTCATAATTTCACCAAAATTGTAGTTGACCGTTTGTTCTTTGCGACCGTCGATATTTTGGATTTAGGTTTCGTTAGTTAAACTGAAAAAATGCGTAGTTAAATGTTTAACTCACTCAAAACCTACTTAATTCACGAATAGTAGACATAGACATATCATTGTTCATCTCAATAATAGGTACGATTAATTTACAGAACGTTAGCACCTATTCAACTTCTAATACGGTCTGAGACTTAATTTTTTTCTTTCACCTGTGGATTACGTTTTTCCATAATATCGATATGATCTTCGCGTCTTAAAACAGCATCTCAACTCACAGCTGAACCAATGTCATTATTGGCTTTGTTTGGCATTGTTTGTATGAACAAACACTATATCTTTCAAAGGATTTAATATTAGCAAAGAAAAGATTAAGTGAGATGAGACGCCAGCGATAACAAAGATGTATTGAAGTGAATGCAACGGTACAACCTTTTTATCTTGAAAATGAGGATTTTTGTGCTTTTTCTCAGTGATGTGGTTATCTCTTTTTCTAAATTGTGTAGCTAAAATTGGGATGTTTTTTAAATTTTCGGGTAACATATTTAATGTGAAAATGTTTTGTAGATGTGGTTAAGCACCTTAACGTAAGTAATCCTTCTTAGTAGACTCTTCTTAAAAAATAATGTCTCTAATATTTTATGTACGTGTTTTTAAGAAGCGAATGTTCAAAAATCCTTTCATAGCGGATGTCTACATAATAATAGTTATCTGCATGGCAAATTTCAGCCGATCCGTCGGTCAGTCAGTCGGCTTTTCCTTTTTATATATTTTGCACAGTTGCATTGAATTCATATCAAACGATTTTCAGTCAGTTTTGGAAGTAAAATATTTACATCGTAGTTCAATGAGGGATTTTAGAGCTGTCCACGTTGTGTCGGTGTTTCGGCTGGAAGCACGTTACCGACGGCACCTGTCACCGGTCGGTCCTGTAGACACGCCTAGACAACTGTGGGTACGATCTATCTGGGTCACCAAATAGCTATAGTACGCGACAGGTTGAGATGGCAGTCGGGGCACAAAGCCGCGCGCGCTTACACGGTGTGGGCGAGCGCGGGTGACGTGTGGATGTGCGGGACGTCCCCCCGATTGCCATCTCGACCTGTCGCATACTACACGTTCTCTCTATAGACCGTAGAATACCAATAAAAAGGGATTGGATTAAAAATCTAAATTCATCACAATGAAGTCGCGAGAGGAAGCTAGTCTTCCATATGAACTGAAACGCTAGTGTATAAAGGAGCTTGCCAGGAATTTTTAAAAATTCAGCTTTTAGTAAGAGAATTGAGTATGTACACCAGAAAACAAAAAAATGTATAGCCAAACCTTTATAGACCAAGATTGGTGTAAGTAAGATGTACTTATTGAATTTGGCGGTTTTATCGATGCATACCTACTTATCTCTTCCAGGACCAGGAAATCAAAGGCGTAAAAAACATACAACGTACTTAGGTGGTGCAATGTAAATAGATAACATACTTAACTGAAAGGATTTCAGCACATTACTTACTCAAATATTTCGGTTAAGAAAATTACCGCTTTTCTTCCGATGATAAATAAATCGGAAACGATCTATTTACAATTCCGATTTTTTGTCGTAAAAGGAAATTTGTTTACGATCCGCGAGTATAGATATACGATGTGGTAGTAAGGAAAACATCAAGTGTTTAACCATTGAAAACGGTTTATCTCTCTGTCAGCGTGATGATTTCATCTAAAATGTTAGATTGCGATTTGAAAAGTAAAGCTTTTTTGCATATTGATTTATTATGATTGCAGGTGTCTCGGAGATCATGATTGAAGATTTTATTGTTGTGTTTTTGCAATTCTTATTTTGTCTAAGCTATTTCGGATGGAATTGAGATGGCTGCTCAAACGTTTTTGCATTTTTGGCAATAAAAAGCTTGATAAACTTCACTCACCGTCGACGTCTGAAGGCAAGGTTTTTGTTTGTTATTTGATCCAGTCAAGATTTGTTTTCTATTTCAAAGTGAAGACCAGTCTAAATATATACTACTAGGTATATATAAAAAGAAAACTGACTGACTGACTGACTGACAGATCTATCAACGCACAGCTCAAACTACTAGACGGATCGGGCTGAAATTTGGCATGCAGATAGCCATTATAACGAAGACATCGATAAAGAAAGAATTTTAGAAAATTAAACTCCTAAAGGGGTAAAATAGGGGTTTGAAACTTGTGTTATCCACGCGAATGAAGTCTTGGGAATAAGCTAGCAATACACGAATTTTGTCTTAATTTACATAAAATTACATCATCAAACCATAACATTTAATTTGATTTTATTATCTGCGCTTCAAATGAATTTAAAATTTTATTTGCCTATTAAGTTTTTATATTATTACACATGTGCTAAAAAAGCTTTAAATATGTGAATAATCACCAATATCAGCCACGATTAAAACATACCAAATGTAGTATTGCCATCGGAGAGATATCATATCACTAGAGAGTGCAATGTCCCGCAAAATGGCCTCAACTTCACTAATGTTCAAGGACGCCCATCGTGGTTTTTGTCTTGTTTGAAGATTATTTTAATTACTCGAGCTAAAAACATACGTGGGTACATGGAGTATTTGTATTTTGAATCGAAATAATTGAAAATTGAAGTATTTTTCATCAAAACACTTTGTAAAATAAAAATAGTTTAGGTATTTTAAAATATACTATGAATTCACAGTCTAGACTCTATATTAAATGAAAACTTATCAATTGATTGGTTGGCTTTGTATTGCTACGACGTAGTCCGCTAAATATTTTTTGTTGTATTGATTTATTATAAAGTACTCGTACCTATCCATTGGAGGCGTTTGGAGATGACGATATTTTTTGCAGCTTTTACTTACTCTTATTGTAGATTTCGCACTCAGTTAACTTTTTTGGATGTTTTCTGTTATGATAAGATCTGTGGTAATGTCTATGAAGAGCTGTACAACTGAAATTAATAATAATTGTAAACTATCGATATTAGCAATCCACATTTGGCCAGCGTGGTAGACTATGGCCAAAACCCTTCTCACTGTGAGAGGAGATCCGTGCTTTGTAGTGAGCCGGCGATGGGTTGATCATGATGATGATGATCGATATTAGCAATCATTTATTATCAACGTTGCTAAGTATTATTTATCAACTGATTAATTTTATTAAGTAGGTACTTTTAGCCGGTAGTACCTAACACACTATATTATGTATAATCCATGAAGTAAGAATACCTTACTCAAATTTTTTACTGCAAGATGAGTAAGATTTACTGATTACACACTGAAATATTTTAGTAGCACGAGAAATTGTTTGCAAAGGAATTAACGCCGGCACACATTTCTGCAGATCCTAAGTAAACTTAAAGTTGCATAACGCATCATTTCTATAGAAATATGATATCTGCCATCGATCTTTGTAAATGTTGACTTTGAATCCTGAGCTAACAAGGATCATTTTATGCTATGATCCATTTATTATACGATTTTTTCTTGTAAGCAAGGTCACGATTAAATCTATGTAATTGGAAATGATGATGTATGCAATGTAATGGAATTATTTATGTGTAGATTTTACACATCGTGAGAGTATTCACATTTCAATTATATATACTAATGTTATATATCCGAAAGCGTGTTTGTTTGTATGTTTGTTTGCTTGTCCTTCCTTCACGCCCTAAGCAACCAATCGACTTAATTTTTGGCATAGAGATAGTTGAAAGTATGTAGAGTAACAGCTTCTTTTTATCCCGGAAAATCAAAGAGTTCAGCTAGTAAGCCAGCTAATCCAGCCAAAATCAATATTTCATGATTTGTAAAAAAATATTTTAACTAGATAATGCCCGCGACTTCATTCGTGTGGATTTAGGTGTTATAAAATCCCGTGGGAACTCTTTGCTTCCAGTAGAAAAAGTAGCCTATGTCTATTTTCCATCCCCGCGATGTGACCTATCTCTGTACCCGTCATAATCTGTTTAACAGATGGGCCGTGAAAAGGTAGCAAATAGACAGACACACTTTCGGTTTCGACATAATATTGATATGGACTAACTTAAAATAACGTACCTATGATTAATCATAGATTATTTGTAACTACATGTGGGGCCTATCTGACGTCTAATTCGAAAACCTACCGTATCATCCTTACAAATCTGAGAAATTCAGATTGTGATCGGCCAAGTACCAAAATATCAACGCATCCAAAGACATCGAGGAGGCAAAAAGTGTTTTCATAGAGCCGTCGAATGCTTATTCTCAAAACTCGGCGCGCACTATGTTTACTTTTGTAAAACTTACTATTGTGCTCTATACGATTTATTGTAGTCGGACATGACTTTTTTTTGTATCGAGTGTTATTGGTGATGATTTTTTAAATGTTTGCCTTTCTGCCCGATATGAAGGCCGATAGCGTGTAGGTAGAGCAATTGTGTGTGAAATCGGTCCGGTGGGCCGACTGCCCTAATGCCTCCATAGCTTGCCTTTGTGTGCTTTGTTGCATCTACTGTTATGTGTCTACCGTGTATAGAACACGTGTAATGACAACGAGCCTTGATACTTTTTTCTTTTACATAGTTATTAATTATATTATGCATTTCGCCATTAGAAAATAAATGTAGAACTCACTATTCGCTAACTCTAAAAGCTCGTGAGTCGTTAAAATAAAAGTACCTACCAAGAAAATAAAGGAGTTTTATATTAAACTCGTAATTCGTTTATCAACTAGGTATCAAAATATTCAGTTACTAGCTGTTGCTCAAGACTTCATCAGCGTGGATTTAGGTTTTTAAAAATCCCGTAAAACAAAAAAAAAACATGTTGATTTTATGCTCCGTTGCAGCGTGATTAAACGACAAACCAACAAGCAAGCACATTTTCGCATCACACTTTACACTAATATTATAAAGGCGAAAGTTTGTATGTGTGTGTGTGTATGTTTGTTACTCCTTCACGCAAAAACTACTGGATGGATTTGGCTGAATTTTGGAATGGAGATACATTATACCCTGGATTAAGACATAGGCTACTTTTTATCCCGGAAAATCAAAGAGTTCCCGCGGGATTTTGAAAAACGTAAATCCACGCGGACGAAATCGCGGGCATCAGCTAGTTTATAATATGTTTGAACTATCAAGACTATTCATGTTGAGTACAGACTGAACTCGGTACTAAAGCTTCCGCACACAATAATACTCGGAATATAAACGCATAAAAATGTTGTTCCATCTTATATTTTTTTTAGTATTGAGGTTACAGTGTGACCGATTTATGTCCTTTGCGTTTCATTTATTCACGCTTACAGTTTTAGGGCCGGTTGTTTCAACAAATTTTGACGGACACGTAACCTTTAAATATGGCGCTAACGAACGTAAGAAAAGAAAAAGCGTTGATTCAGCATCTATTAGCGCTAACGTTCGTTAAAAAGTTACGTTTACGTTAACCAGTGCTGGCGCCATTGGTGATCGTCAAATCAGTTCGTAACTTCATACTTCTTACAAACGGAATATTTTATTTACAATTTATAATGGAATCAATTGAATTCAATGCTTTTAATGGCAGTTTTTTTGAAGATGAAAGAGAATTTTTAAAAAAGAAAAAGTGTTTAAAATGCGAAGTTGCAATATCAATAACTATATAATTTAATATAAAATGAAATAAAAAAGGATACGGAAAAGTAAGTAAATTTTTAGGGCTAGTTTCGTAACCAGAATAACAATGACGAACAGTTTTTTGTATAATGAAGCAACGCTCTTAAATTAACAGATGTTAAAATTCGTCTACGTCTGTTAAATTTTAACGAACGTATCTTACGAAGACCAATGGTTTGAAACAACCGGCCCTTACTGTTATAGTCGACCCTTTATACAAAAAGCATAAAACCACGAGCTTGAAAAGCCGACTCGGTTCGATAGTGGACGGAGTTACATGTTCAATAACTTTTTTTGTAGGGTTCCGTACCCCAAAAGGAATAAAAGGAATCCTGATAGGATTCACTTTGTTCCCTGTCTGTCTGTTTGTCTGTCCGTCGTGTTAGTCAAGAAAACTTATAGGGTACTTCTTCTTCTAGGTATAGTTCTTATAGCACAAGTGAAGGAAAAAAAATTAAAATGTGTTCATGAACAAATACCTAATAAGTAAGTATTTTAAATTTACAAAGTAAGATAACTATACCAAGTGGGGTATCATATGAAAGAACTTTATATGCATAATAGTTTTTGATTTATTGTGCAAATGTCGAAAAAAATACCTGAGTACGGAGTCCTCGGTGCGCGAGTCTGACTCGCACTTGGCCATTGTCTACACTAATATTATAAAGAGGAAAACTTTGTTTGTTTGTTTGTTTGTTTGTACTGAATAGGCTCAAAAACTACTGGACCGATTTTAAAAATTCTTTCACCATTCGAAAGCTATATTATCCACGAGTAACATAGGCTATATTTTATTTTGGAAAAAAATAGGGTTCCGTAAGATATTTGGGTTTTTCGGACACAAGGTGTAAAAAATCAACCAGAAAAGTTACTTATTTTGCGTACGCTGCCTAAACTATAAAAGATAGAACCATAAAATGTTCTAATTAATTGTAGATCTTATAAATATCTACAAAAAAGTCCGCGACACACTATACCCATCTATGTCGAGTGAGGCACAGCAACCATTTTTTTATTTAAAAATCTTGAATTTTTTTTGGACTACATTTAAACGCGTTTATTTTACTCATGCTATTAATCCTTATCAAAATAAATGATTTCATCACTAAGAACAGTTTATGGAGATAATATTTGGTCTTTGAATGATTAAAATTGGACGTTTGGTTTTGAAGTTATGGCGAAATTAAAATATTACGATTTCTGCTGCACGGCCCGTTGTCTACACTAATATTATAATATTATATAAAGAGGTAATGTCGTTAAGTTTGTTTGTAGGGGGTAATCTTTAGAACTACTGAACCGATTTTAAAAATTCTTTCACCAGTAGAAAGCTACATTATTCCTGAGTGACATAGGCTATACGGGATCTTTAAAAACCTAAATCTACGCGGGCGAAGCCGCGGGGATCAGCTAGTTTTGTATATTTATAAACTCACGGACCTCGCCAGTATGGTATTTTTAATGCAGCGTATTTCGCATTTATTTAAGCATGAAATAAATATTTATCTTATAAATATTTGCGCATGGAAATTTATACGTAAATTAATTACATATTATGATTTATTTTAGTGGAAGTATTTTTATTTATTGCTATTCTTGTATAAACGTGAATGCTTTTCTCTTAATTAGCCTCGTAATAATTCATATTTAATATTAAAGTCGAATTTTATTTACAGTAACGCCGCATTTTATTGCCGCTCATTACCGCTACTAATTTAATATTTAATAAATTATATCGATTAGAGACTTTTAAACTTTTATTAAAAATGTTGTTTATACGATCAAAAAGAAACAACGGTCGCTCATAGAATTAAATACATTATGCTCTCGATCATAAAATATAGAATTTATAGGCGTCCTTTACCGTGGCTCGGTTTTATGAGTTCACGGGGCGTTTGCTCAGGACTGCGTGGTCTTGCACGCATTCCAGATAACGCTACGCTCCCGTTGTCATAGGGATATAATTTCAGTCATTTTCATGTAGAACTTAATGCCTGTTTAATTTAGGGCAGGGTACTGAGCCAGAGCAGTTGTGGGGACATTGCCTATACTTACTAAAAGTGGAGGGTCGGTTAGGTTTGGTCAACGGGTGAAACAACCTGTGCGCACTGTTGCTAGTTTTATTACTGCCTACTGGTGGCAAAATAAAGGTAGGTATAATCGTATACACGTATACATTAGAAAGCCACCAAGCGTTTTCAGGTCACATAATAATATGACCTCAACATATAGTACTTATTAGAACCAGTAAAGCTAATGTGATGATACGATCTTAGAAGGCCTTGGTAGTTTTGATGCATAGAACATTTTTTTAAATATACAAATAGAGAGCAAACAAAAAGGCAAACAAAAGATCTGTCAATGAATGGTCGAAGTGCACCAGGTACCTATCAAGGCACCACCTGATGCACCCTTTAAACTAAGGCTAAGGTAATTGAAAATAGTTGAGGTAGAGAGAAAAAGGAAGAGTATGTCAGTGTATATCCAGTGCGTAACCTCTTTGTGACCACGAAGTTGTCTCGTTCGTTTTTTCCCTAAATGTTTTAATTATAAAAGTGTACGATCTCTTCGTTTTCGTGCAGGTCTTTAAATGCACGTGTGAACGTACAGTGTACACAAAAACGGCCACCGTGACTAACAGTTTAACGTGTTTGTTCTCTCAACAAGTACGCGTGAAATTGTGATTATGAACACAAATAAAAGAGTTTTCATTCGACTCTTGGCGCTTGTGATTACGACCCGATCATCGGGACCGGCTTTAATGGATTATTTATATCTGACATAAACTTCAACACTCAGTATAAAAACTTAAATTGATTTTATACCGCTAACGGACTAAGAGCCAGCGCGTGCCAGAACTTCGTTATTTTATAAAAGCTGAAAGTTTATCTGCGTATTTTCTCCATCACTGGGAGGAAATTTTGGTTGGATCATGATAGCTTTGGGAGATAGCAGGTAATAAAGGTGTAAAAAAATCTTACATGGAAGTATAAAGTTTAAAAGTTTAAGGGTGTCTGCCAGGGGGTTGCCATGACACTAAGTGTCTGGCAATGCATGGCGTGATTTCTAATACTATTCAGAAGAAAATTTGACTTTACACATTGACATAGGTAAGATTCTTTACGCCTTTATTGCCTGTTATCTCCCAAAGCTACCATGATCCAAACAAACGTTCCTCCCAGTATTGGGGACAATACGTAGAAAAAAAATCAGCTTATGTATAATAACGAAGGTCTGACACGCGCCGGCTCTCTTTCTATAATGACACGTAATCAAAGTTTTGATAAGTCAAAACTACATTTAAGTTTAAATTGAAAATCTGTTGCCACTATCTATACGCTTTACTCATACTTTACTACTACGTTATTAGTTAAATTACTGACGATGATTAAAGTTAAATAGGCATTTAACTCTGATCACATTTCATGTGATATCCTCCACATAACTGATTGTCATCAAAAGGCCAGATTATAAAAGTGGTTACGAAATTGTGATATACGGTTTACGAGGTTTATTGAACCTTTGTTACATGTATTCTCAACTATAAACTGGTTTAACATGCAGTGTAAGTGTTATACACATTTATTCGTGTATTTTGACTAACTTATCTTTTTGATTTAGGTACATTATAAATTAAATGAAGATTCTTAAAAAATATATACACACATACATACATATTATCGAGACATGGTCGCTAACTATGGGCCTCATAAGAAAGCTCACAGTCACTCAGCGGGCGATGGAGAGAGCTATGCTTTGAGTTTCTCTACGTGATCAAATCAGACATGAGGAGATCCCTAGGAGAACTAGAGTAACCGACATAGCTCAACGGTTTGAAAAGCTGAAGTGTTCACATAGTTCGTAAAACCGATAGACGTTGGGGTCAAGGTGCTGGAATGGCGACCTCGTACCGGAAGACGCAGCGTTGGAAGATCCCCACTAGGTGGACGGACGTCATCAGATGAGTCGCAGGGAGGCACTGGATTCAGGCAACGCAAGACTGTGGCGTTGGAAATCCATACAAGAGACCTATGTCCAGCAGTGGACGTCTGTCGGTTGATGATGATGATGATGATGATGATGATGATGATGATGATGATGATGATGATGATGATGATGATACATATTATCTAAAATATTATAGGTATTCTTGTTTAGATATGGTAAATTAGTAAAATGTTCACCGTTTAGACTAAAAAGTCTGTAAAGTTCTATTTATACTTCTACTATACGAGACTTAATTTAACCGCTGTTCGTTTATTGACGGAGGGAGGCTAGATATTATGAGCGTAAAATAAATATGGTTAAGTATTGTTTTGAGATCATTTATGTTCAGAAAGAGTGCGGCCGTCAGTGTTGTGAAGTTGTGGCCGATTCGACGCGGTTTTTGTGCGCCGGCGCATAGCCGCATACAAACATAACATAATAACCGCCGTTGGGTTAGGTCATGTTAGCAAATAAGCTTTTTCAAATAACAAAAACCCATGCTATGAAATTGGAACGACCGTCAAATTACCTTCGAAAGCTTGCTACAAAAAATCAAGATAGTTATTTCTGTTGATTACTATTTTGTAACCGTTGCTAAATATACCTACTTTGAAATGTATCCTATTATTTCTGTATGTCATATCATGCAGTGCTGATTTGGATATTTGGATGATTGCTTGTTTTTATCGTTACGTACTTACCTACATTATTCGTATGCTTGAATTGATCTTTAAGACGTGGGCAGACAAACCTCGCGGCGATAATGTTATTGTGGCGCTCATCATCTCAATCCATCGCCAGATTAAGCACGAGTGTCGTCTCAGAATGAGAAGGGCTTAGACCTTATTCTAACACGCTGGCCAAGTGCCAGACTCTGAAGTAGGTAGACATACATGTTTCCTCGCTATGTTTCTTTCACCTTATGATATTTAATTGCTTAAAACGCACATAACTCTGAAAAGTTATAGGTGTGTGCCCGAGATTGAACCTCATACCATCTGAATGGTAGGCCGATGTCTTAACCACTAGGCCATCACTGCTTCGATTGCACTCGGCAGTGTCATATTGTGCTTTATACAGTTCCTTGTTTTACAAATTAATATGTGCGTTCAGTCTAATATTCTTTATACCAACGCGCTTTTTGTCTGCCCAAACCTTATTTTAAAAATACATAAGTTCTACTTATCTTAAAACTAGCTTTTTAGCGTTGTTAAAAGATATCATGAGTGCGATTTTAGCCTATTTCTTTTGACTTCTAGAATGAACAGTAATGTAAGATCTAATAAATGCTGGAACTTTCTAAGAACTTTAAATAGTATTTATAACTGTCGGCTGATTCTATATTTAAGATAGGTAGCGCACATAAGGGCTATCGTAAAAGCTCATCAAGCTAAATCGAGTTTTAGCCTTTGACTTATTGTAGAGATCTTGGTAATTTCCGTTTTTACTACCCATTATTACAATAAGTGATTCTTTTATGGGTTTTGGTACTATAATTCGTGCTGTTATGATTGTTACCTAAAAAGTTTTTAATCTTATCCTTCTATAATATGGTTTTGTGCGATGATAATAATAACGTGTGGGCGATGTGTCGTTTAAAAACATAAATATGCAAATTAATTTTCAACAAAATATTAAAATGACTAAACATTTGTTTTAACGTCTACTAAAAAGGTATCGTAAATTCTAATTTTAAAAACTATGTTTTTTTTAATTCCAGTTTTAGAATGGGCATATTTGAAAAGAAAGCTAAAAGTGAAAAGGTAAGGAAAATTTCGTAGGTGTGCAAATGTCCTTATCACGAACCCTACTGTTTATTCCTCAAGCAAACGTAGCGCTGTCCATCGAACGTGACTCGCGGGCCTTATTATAATTACAGATCAGCGATTGTTGTGCCCATAAAATGTATAATTTATAAAAGCAGAACATAGAACAATCCTGGAGAAGCTTGCTTCATTTTTTCCGGGAGCTTGCCTCACGTTACACATACGTTTTTGCGGGCTAATGGTACAGATTGAATGTAAGGCCATAAATGGTTTTTGTTGGTGCAAACGTCACTTCTTTTATGATGGATGTTATTGATTTAAGTACTGTTATGTTTTATCTGATGCATAGTGACGACTCCACTGCGGCCGGGCGGTCGTTGTTTGACGACAGTTGGATACGTTCTGCTTAGTTTATATGATTTCCTCTATCCCATATTAAATTCCGCAGAGCTCGTGCAGTCTGATTCAAATATAATAAATTGACGGGAGATACGTAAGTACACACATAAAATATAAATGGGTGCATATTTTATTCAAATGCCGTGTAATAGAGAAGACCTATTTCATAATATTATCATGAAAGTTACTAGATAATTATGACTATTTATAGTAAATCGTCATTGTGATACAGCTTTCCATGGAATGCTTGGTAGGTACGAGTGAGGTACCTATAACAGGAAAGGAACATTATTTCGTTTTCGTTTGATCGAGAATTCAATTAATATAATATTAAGCGACGGAAGTCGCCGGCTTTAAAAGTAGAAGTTAGAACGAAATATTTCGTCATATTATATTATGTCAAATCTAATAATAATTATGCACGTGAAATTGAATCGAATCACTTTTATCGCCTTGAATCAGATTCACATTAATTAAATATTAAAATATGGAAAATACAGCTTTGGCGAAATGTCACGTATCGTGCGGTTTTATTGTGGAGCTGGGAGTTGACTACTGTCATTAAATACTATTGTAGTACAATTTTACGATCAGATATGTTTTGGTTTTATTGGCTGTTAATTTTAACACATTTGCAGCCTACATGCCAAGTATCAAATTATTTTAACGTAAATTTTATGTTGTGATATCATTTTACATTTATTGCGATGTATATATTTTTTTAACTGTATTTGAATTTTGAGAAAAAAAAAAACGCGGGTCCAAGCCTAAGTCATCGCAAAGTCATAATTCATATTGACACTTTTAATACTTATCATGTAATGATGTAAAAGTGTCAATAGGTATGAATTGGGTGTGAAGAACAAAAGTTGTTAGTGTTACCTAAAGTTGTAAGCGCACGTTATATTTCGATGGTTGTATGGTTGTAATATAAATCAGTGTATTAATTTGACAGCTTTTAATTTTTGTAATTACATAATAGCTTATTAATTATAAAATTAATATAAAAATGATCTGTAAGCAATGCACTTTCATTTTGTATTTCTTTAACTCTACTACCATTCGTAATTGACCCAAAATCTTACCTGTAAGTATATGTCCAATGCACCAATATGAGAAATTCCGGTTGCAATTTGGAATCCATTGTATGAGAACAAAAGCTTGTGATGCTCTTACAACAGGTGAATCGTTTCCAAACTTAAGGGGGCATTCTAGGGGATTCAAACGTGACCAGTTTTATTTCACGCTATTTTACAATCTGATCGCGTTCATTTTTGGTAATAGCGGGCCAAATTAAAAACCACTGAGTTTTTATCCCTTTCATTCATATAAAGTTAACTCTTTTATGCCCGCAATTTCGTCCGCGTGGACTACACAAATTTCAAACCCCTATCTTACCCTTAGGGGTTGCATGTTCAAAAATCCTTTCTTAGCGGTTGTCTACGTCTTACAGCTACCTACATGCCTCAGCTCAATCCGTCCAATAGTTTGAGCTGTGCGTTGTAAATCAATCAGTTAGCCAGTCAGTCACCTTGTGTACTTTTATATATTTAGAAGATAATCGAGAATGATGAGGAAAAAATTAACAGGTCTAAGAAGAAGAAAGAAAAACGTTTATTTTTTAAGGTCTCTTACATCCATGTTATAATTTTAGGGTTGTATACAATGACTTATATGTATACAGTATATGTAGTATACATATAAGTCATTGGTTGTATATCGTTATATCAGTTATCTGTAATAGGCTTTCAAGTTTTTTCGGGATCATTTATTGAACAATCATTTTTTTGCTCTCTATTCCATTTATTTTTTAATGTCTGTAGTTTCTAAATATTACGTATATAGATGTTAGACTACTGCTTTTACTTGCTTGGTAAAGTACCATAATATATCACAGTTAGTAGCCTATAAGATTAGTTGTCCGAGCCCACGTTTTATTAAAGCGGATTTGATTTGGGTGCTCAAGCTGCCACCGCTGTTTTAGCCGGCTTTTTGTTGTTGATGCTTGTATTAATATTAATATTTGCGCTACGGTTGTAAAATATTGTGCCATTTTAGTGCCAGTAAAATAATTCCTACGTATAACCTTTATAAAGTAAACATTGACTATCCCCTTTTTGGATTAAGAATTTAGTCTAACTAGCTGCCCCGGCGAACTTCGTATGCCGCCTAACAGTCGATTCTTTTTCAGGTTTTTTTTTTTAATATTTTTCTCTCCGTAAGAAGCAACCCCGTACCTACTTCAAGGAATATTATAAAAAAAGAATTTGCGAAATCGGTTCAGCTGTTCTCGAAATTTGCGATCAGCAACACATTTAGCGATTCATTTTTATACATAGAGAAACTTTGTTTGTTATGCAGAAAAATCTTAAGTGCATTTGCTTTATTTTGGGTTGCTGTCTTCATGTCTTATCTTTCCTTTGCATTCTAAAAGATAACGATTATGACATAAACAGGAAAGCAAAGATAAGATTTTTGAATATTAAAATTTTTAACATTCTCTTGACGTCGTGATTATGATTAGCGTCATTAAGAGTCATGTTATATGCATATCATTATGTTGTTTTAAGAAAGAAATATTTAAAAAACGACTATTAGATATATATTTATGTTGAGAACTTAAATAATGTTGGTAGAGTGTATCAGAATTAAATTATGTTATGTCAGGATTTCTTTTAAAATTGCTGATTTGTATTTATAATTTTTTTCGAAACTATTACAGACTAGCTACCGTGGCGGCGGCTCCCGGACGAATTTTCAAAAATTCCGCCTCCTTTTTGTCTAAAGCTTTGCAAAATTTCAGCTTTCTATGTCAAAGATTTGGGCTGGTCGTTGATGAGTCAGTCAGTGAGTGAGTCAATGATTTTCTTTTAATCCAAATAGATATGTGATTTAATTTAGTCTAGAGAAGCTTAGAGACAGACAGAACTATTTATACGGTAAAAAGGTGTATAAGACTGTTAATGATTCAGTGATGTAATCGGATACTTGTGTTAAGATACAGGGTACCTAAGTACTTCCTTCACTTTTTAAATTCGCACTTCTTTTTCCAACATGTAGTTAGGAGCACTAGATTGTGTCACCTCAAAAGAATTCCGTGGATATGGTTTGTTTATGTTATTGCAGCAAAAATTTGGCATTCCAACAGTAGTCGGTGCGAGCGTGTTGTGCGAAAGCAATAAAAGAATGTGCGAAACTAAAGGTAATAAAGAGGAGCCAAAGAGAATCATTCCCGAGCACGTACGCCAATTCGTTCTAATAGTCGCGGCCGAAAAAGCTCGTTCTGTATGCCGACATTGTTTTGTTAGGACAGACTTTGGCCGATGCAAAACTTGTGCCACCAAAACACGGTGTTACCGATTCGGCTTTTTACTTTCGTAGATTGCTAGGCTACATATTATACGATAGATTTTACTATCGACTATATGATGCCCGCGACTTCGTCCGCGTGGATTTAGGGTTTTTAACAATCCTATGGGAACCTTTTGATTTTCAGGGATAAAAAGTTATCCTTGTCCTTCCCTGGGATGTAAGCTAACTGTGTAACCAAATTTCATCAAACTTGCTGTGCCGTGAAAAGCTAGCAAACAGACAGACGGACAGACAGACACACTTTCGCATTTATAATATTAGTATGGATCCTGGATTTAGCAAAAGAGATAGAGAGCCAGATTATAGTCAAAATAGATGAAATGGATTGCGCAGTTATATAAATTCAAGGAAAGTCAAAATCTTCCCGCATGACGCATTACACTAGGCGCCTATTTTTTTGCCACAAAACGTGGGGGGTGTATTGAAGTGGCTCCCGTAATAATTAATGACGGAACGCAGGCGGTTAGGTGGTTGTTTCACGTCACAGTGTTTTGGTAACAAATTGTAATGAATCGCTCCCCTGGACCTCACACTTTGAATGTCAACTTGATTACGTCATCAACGTTACTCGGTTTTATTACCCACGAATTTGATGTCATAAGCATTATGTTGCAAAAATTTCAAAGGTAATTTTATGCTCATATAAAATACAGACATCCTGTGTTATGTCACCTTGAATTCTATGTGAAAGGATATTGCAAGATGAATTCATTTTGTTATGCCTATATTTAATTATATCCATACAAGCTTATGCAAGCGGCTTCGCCTACGTAAAATGTAGAATTTCTCAAAACCTTTATTAATGGGGGTTACATATATAGAGAAAATCTACATAGAAAATCTCAAGTTTACATTCATATTATATTTTCAGTCAGTTCTTCTTTTAAGTTTTTAGTCGGGCTAACGTCGACTAAAAACGTGAGTAAAGCTGGTGTATAATTACAAGTAGCTTTAAGTGAATTTTTGGTGTATATTTGTTAAATTACTTAGGTAATGTTCAATGCACAAGCAGCACTAACAATGTAAGCTTGGGAATCGACAATATATTAATATCTATACGAACTGGTGTTATTTAGTTTCTATAGTACCTAATCCTAACCGAATATTTATTATCCCTATAATTTGTATAGCGATAATAATAGATATCTAAACACTTACAGTAGGTGCATTTTCATTATTTACCACATGACTAAACATAAACATACTGATACTCATGAAACCAAATAAGTAGTATTATAATAATAGATCTATGCATGAACCATTATAATTATTACAATCACTATTTGTTTAAACGATAATAAAAAGTGGGTCTAGTAATGTAAGTGATTTAAATAGTAATATTATGTATTTTGTAATTGTCAGACGTTTCCTGTCCCAAAAATATTTGAACGTTGATCACTTGTTACGAACAAATCGACGGACACGAAACGATTTGTAACTATCACTTTTTAATGGCACCATTAAAATAGTTTTGCGGTTTCGACTCGTAATATTTTGGCGCTTATTTGAAGTTCCTAAGATAACAAATGCGTTGCGGTCAATCGGATGATATTGGTAGAAGGTAAAAAATTGTATCACGATCACCAATCAGTCTTGTGTTGTAAGATATCGGTTCTAACTTCTAAGTATTAGTTAGGTATATGACTCATGTTGCACCTAATTGTACCGACAATCAAAGCTTGGTAATAAATACGTATGACGTTATTGCCAGATCCTTTGCTAAGATAAAAAAGTGCCATTGAGAATATTTTGTTTAACAACAAACGTATCAGTTTTCTATTGTCTTTACAAAAACCTGGGGTCCTTTCCTTTCACTCTCCGCCACTTTTGTTTGTTTCCAAATTTTGTTTTGGAGTAATGTGAATTCTTTTAAAATTGGATGAAACAATAGTTTTAAGTACAAAAAAAACCGGCCAAGTGCGAGTCAGGCTCGCGCAATGAGGGTTCCGTACTACAGTCGTATTTTTACGACTTTTTGCACGATAATTCAAAAACTATGATGCATAAAAATAAATAAAAATCTGTTTAGAATGTACAGGTGAAGACCTTTCATATGATACCCCACTTGATATAGTCACTCACTTCGAAAGTTGAAAATACAGCGTGTAAAGTGAATTCAATCCACATCCCTATAATCGCTAGATCACAGGGTAGTCCCTAAAACTTGCCTTCTAACTAAAAAACTTAGACATTAGTGTCATATTGCTTTTGTCACGTGTGGCATTTTTTGTCGACTCCACACCCGGAGCTAATATGTCATCCATCTTAATTTTCTTACAACTTTTTAGGCGGAATTTTTTCTTACATTTTGTTAAAAAAGCGTCCCCAGTTTGCAGTAGTAACAATAAGAATTATGAAATTAGTTCGTAGCGTTCTTAGTTTTTATACATGACTGAACGCGTGAATTTCCGTAGAAAAATTTGAAGTTTCCTTTCCTTTAGGTGATTCAGTCTTTCCGTTTAATGATATTGGTCAGATGAAGTAGGGAAAACCAGTAAAAGCTTAATGAGTAGGTATAGAAAATAGCAAATCTGGTCTACTACTAAAACTATGAAGTTGTATGTTGTATTGTAATGTTGTAATTTCTAATGGAGTGGTAAAGTCAAAACGTATTTTGTTTTTTTGAGGAATGCGAAGATTGGGCGACTTTGTATAACGGGTCAAGTCTAGGCGGAATCGTAGTAGATCTTGGTAAAATACCAGAAAATGAAGTAAGAAGTGTAGAGACTTGAATAACAGTACGCTTAGTACGAGATTTTCTGTCTCACCAACGTTGATAGTATTCGAGTGTCGAAAATCTTCCGATTTATAGTAAACTGGATCTTAACTGCCTTGTTTTAAAATTCAAGTTTGTCTACACATCTACAGCCAGCGCTCCACGCGAAAACGTTGCGAAATTAAAATCAGTGGCATTGAATTTTTGACTTCAATGCAAGGTCCTTTAGGTCCATTTTACTTTGAAGGTATTGTGTTTCGACTCTCGAATTCTAGCAACGTTTGGTGAGACGTAAAATCTTATACTAAGCATACAGCTATAAATCAGCAAAGAGCCTGTCCGCACGTGCAAATGTCTTTTGTTTGAATTGGAGGTGAGCAAACATTTGGCGGGTCACAAAGGCTTTTGTGCCATTTGAGTAAGCTTTGTATTGTTCTAGGTAAGCTAGTTGACGGACACTTCACACTATATTAAATTAATGTTGATTAGCTGCAGGCCGATTGCGAATCGACTGCATCTATCATTTAATGACAGCATCAATGTCAAAATATGGTTTTCCTATCACGGTTCGGTGAGACAGTCCACAAAGGATAGATGTGGACAAAAAAATGTTTTGACAGTTCATTTACACTATCGATAAAATTTATTGTATGAAAAATGCTATTGCGGACGCGTTTTGAAGTTTGATGTCATATAAGAACCTCGACAAATGTTACGTCAAATGAGGTTTTCATTGAAACAACTCGAGAGGTGTTTTTATCAGTGACATAAGATATCCGCAAATCGTTTTACTACTCATATTAATTAAAATAAAGTTATGAAAGGGATTAAAAAATGCTATAGTAGTTCTTCTGCTAGATTAGAAATCAATTATTAATTTTAGAAGCTAGTATAATAGTATAAAAGCATTTTTAGATTAATATAAGTCTCATAAGTACTTTTAAAAGAATATGTGATGACTCTTTCATTAGTGGGTTTGATGCACAGAGTACATTAAATATAGAGGTATACTAACACTGAGAAATGAGAATCACAGAGTACTTTTTACATTTTAAGTAAATAATTAAATATCATTGCTTTAACGGTGATGGAAAACATCGTGTGGAAACCTGCATGCCTGAGAGTTCTCCAAAATGTTATCAAAGGTGTGTGAAGTCTACCAATCCGCATTTGGCCAGCATGGTAGACTATGGCCAAAACTCTTCTCACACTCAAGAGAACCGTACTCTATAGTGAGCCAGCGACAGGCTGAACATAATAGTATACCTTTGACTCCTTTGAGAACAATATGGAGAACTCTCAGGCATGCAGATTTCCTCATGATGTTTCCTTCACCGCTAAATCAAGTTAAGTATAATTAATTGTTTAAAACGCACATAACTCTTAGAGATGCGTACCTAAAATTGAACCCCCAACCTTCAATTATTCAGAGGTGGACATCCTAACCACTAGGCTCTTCGGGGGACTTCTAAAATTATTCCCCAAAGTAATGTCCAAAAGTCAAATCATTTTCTGATTTAATTGATTTAGCTTTGGAAATTACTTTGGAATTTAAATTATTTAGGCAAATAAAACAACAGTTTGATGATTTTTTATGTTTTCTTTTATTAAAGTAGATTAGATTCTGACATCTTAATTATATCACCATCTGCTTCTTATAAATCTAATCTGGCACCGTTCATTATTTTATTTGTCTCTGCACGGGGTCCAAGAGCTCGAGTTCACAACATATCCCAATCCATATCTTTGTCAGGATGAAGAAATGAATGCAGCACTGTATCACCTTTGCCTGAAAAAAAATTATGATAACTGAGTAAGTGACCACTGACTGTGTTGCTTAATCTATACCACTAGGCACTACCAGCTTCTGTTTAGGTATGACGTTGTCTGCGAAGACTTTAGAATCAGTGTATATGGTATCTTTATTACTAATTTAGCTAATCCAAATTGTTTCTTTAAATATTTGTGGTGCGAAGGAGTAAGAAACATCCAAACTTTCATATGAAGAGCAACGTTTTAGGCAGCTCTAGATACATAAGGAAACATACTCGAGAAAGCACTTGTAGTGTGGAGGTACTTACTATGAAGTCATAACCACCAGTAGCAATGGACTCAATTTGTATAATAGGTACTTTATGAAACGCTGTTAAAACTCCTCTAACTTTTCGGAGTTTAATACCATTGTAACAACTATATATCACTTGCTTAGCTGTGAAGGAAAAGGAAGATCGTGAGGAAACCCGCATGAGAGCCTTTACTTGTATTGAATGATAACGTTTGTTAACTTACGAGTTCTAACTTCTACCACACATCGTCACACAACAACTTCTCGAAGCAGCCACAGTCCGTCAATAAGGGTCCCAATACTTAGGCAAATCAGTGCCCAGGCATTTGCGTATAAGTTCAGTGAGAAAAACTAAGTCTCCGGAGTCCGAGGAGCAAGCAAAGTTGCAGAATTAATCACAAAAAACAAACGGGTAAACTAAGGAAAAACAACAAAAAATTGTACTCTGTGGTCTGGGGTTCTAAATAGTTAGGTACCACAGACTAACTACTTATTTGTAATAAGTAACGTAGCCAAATTTAGGAGACTGTTATGTCCATGTAAATTGCTAGATTACCAAGTGATTACCATAGATATTCGATTTAGTCGGGTTATAAATAGGTCCGTGCTACCAATACGTCATCAAAATGTCGATAATGACCAATTGCGATATAGTGCATTAGTCGTCCGCGATAGCAAATTTATCAACTGTAACGATCACGATTCTTAAGGATATTTCTATTGCGATGTCACATGTCAGTTTACGGCAATCGGCCTGCTGTAGTTTAATAAATTATTCTAATAAGACCCTTAAGATGAGACTATTAGAACATGAATAGGTATGTTCTGAAGAAATACAAACCTTTTAAGAAATAAATTTAAGCAAAATGGTCTTAAACTATGAGGCCAAAGTTCGTTATTTTGATCAAAACGGAACAATTAAAGTAAATTCAATAGCCGTCATTGAGTTTTTTGCGTATCCTGTAAAATTTTACCCCGTCCTTTAGTTTGGCTCGTCTTGGCGGGGGCACTACCGTGCCCCCTGATTTGATGCAATTACATCGTTTTGTTCGGCGGCTCCTCAATTGTTTTTTTACAAATAATTATGAATAACAATAGGTAGGTACATAATTTGTAATATAATAACCGTAACTTTTGTAACCGTATCATACTGCCAACTAACTGATTATAATAAGAAATGAAAGTTACCATTTATATCAGTTCATCATACCTTATACGGTGTGTGTATGCTTAAAAATATTGCAATTTGTTCTGCCTTATAGGATCTCCCGTATGGGTTTCCTTTTACATACTATTACTGATTATATCTTGTAAGTTGTCTGCAATGATTCATGGAAGACCACTGCGTTCCTTTTCATAGTTAAATGGTGGAGAATTTATAACAGCCATGCAGTTGTTTACAATAAGAGCGAATAATATAAAATGTAGAGAATCTACCTACATATTATGTGATACGCTTGAATAAATTAGATATATAAATAATCTACTTAGGATAGAGACAAATCTAGCGGAAGCCTGAGAGCAGAAAAACGCGCGAGGAATTGTTCTTCTTCTTGTCCGCGCAGATACCTACGGTGATTTCCTCACAAAATTTTATATCCATCATATATATATATCATAATATTTTGGTAACGAAATGTCATTTGGCAAGTAATTACCGTTAGATTGATTGTCCCTAGACTGGCTGAATTACTAATTAAAATCTAAATGAACTTTTAGTCTTTTCTGAAATTCTATTTTCTAAATAAGAAAGTAAAAGAATTGCTCCGTTTCTAAATTAACTCCATTGTCTAGAAATGAAAGTGCTGCCGACATTTCTTGCGACAACAACACATGAAAAACAATATTAAATACGAAATAGCTACGTTTGTTTTTTAGCAGTTTTTTCTTAGCCTAATTTGGGCAATTACCTACCTGACAATTTACGAGAGACAGAGCAAAACAAAAATTTCACTTTTATTACACAAGAACAAATGACAAGACGTAATAGTTGCAATTATATTTATTGCTTGTCTCTAAATATAGGTAGTAACTATTACCTTTTACTTTCGAGAAAACAGAAGTGAAAAGATAACTTCTGTTTCAAAACCTAATCCCTCCTTTGTATAGAAACGAAAGTGCTGCCGACATTTAAGCTTCTATGCGACATTAAACAGGGCCTTTGTGGCAATATAGCCGGTCCATTATTTTATTGCTGGGCAGTAATTGTTCCCAGTTTCAAATTGTTTAATTTTTTTTCTAACCGTCAATCTATTCGCTTTGGGTGTCCATCTATTATGGTTGTGTCGTACCGAACCTTCCGTCCACAATAAACTTTGCATAACTCTACCGACAAAGTAAACCCTACATTATAAAACGGTTAGTTGGAGCGGTTATGTGCGTTGATACGTAAACTATAATATTGTACTGGAATCTACCGGCCACTTTTCTGTGAATAATTAGGCCCATAGTAAAGCCAGTTGGGTTGCCAAAATATCTACCTATTTTAAAAACTTTAAAACCTGCTAACTTAAAGCACAAATGCTTAAAAAAATATTTTCTTAGTATGGGTATCTAATTTAATATTTGTGCAAGAATTTCGTGTTCCTATAAAACTAGTCACGGAAAATATCCTTAATGCCTACCTAACATTAGTTCAATTAGCACTATGTAGTAACACCTGTATTTTCTGGACGGTTAAACCTAATTAATTTTAGCAGTAGGTACAAACTAACCGTCTAGGTTATACTTGCACACTCGAGCTTTTCATAGTTAATTAATTTTCTCAACTAACAACTTTGTTTAACTTGAGCATACATTAGCTACATGCAACCCGCTAGCGAAGTTTGCTCTAATGATAGGTTTCGAAAAACAATTAGTCGAGCGCCTTTGTTTGAGTTAAACTTTATCGGTTAGATTTATTATATTTGGGGAGGTTGTTATCTATTCTACAGTTCGATCGGACGGGCCGTTCTTAGCCGCATTAAGCATAGGGACCAGGTAGGATAGAACATTTATCAGCCGTTTTAGTTTTTTGTCGTCGCTTTTGTTATTATTTGAATCCCTCAGATGTATTAATCTCGTGCGGGGCTCTGAGAACCGGTCATTACCTCAAACTTAGGGGCGTACTGCGACCGGGTGCCTAGCTATTACGGACGTTCTATTAAAATTAACCTGTGTTATTTACAAAATTAGATGTATCGCTAAATATTTTATAATGATGGGATAAGAAATTTCTTCGGCGAATGTTATTAGTTAAGCGAGCGATCCGCAACGATTTAGAAATAGCCCTTTAATGTTACTCATTACGCTCACTCAATAAAAGGAAAGAAATCCCTCTTCTTAAGTTGCTATGCTCATTTATCGTTATGATGTGTCAGTCCCAGCCATTATTAAGTTAGTAGACTGTCACTAAAGTAGTTTTGATGTATAATTTTCTTGTCGTACGTATAAATAAATAAATAAATAATTTATTTCAAATAACTTGAGTTTACAGTAGCTGTAGGAGGTTGGAGCCTTCTTTTAGGAGTAGGCGAACTACTCCTGTGTCAGAAGACACCGCTCTTCCTTAACAATATTTTCATCAGCGATATCAAGCAAACGTGTGTGAGTTAGTAAGTGTATGGATAGATATATGTATGTGTGTGTTTGTGTGTGTGTGTGTGCGCGTGTGCGTGTGTGTGTGCGTGTGTGTGTGTGTGTGCGCGCGTGGTCTATGCTTATATTATGTAAGTATTAAACAAAATAGTCAAATAAACCTAGTAAGTACTACAATAGTTGTTATATGGTACGTATCAAAAGCGATTCCACTTCATCATAGTTTAGTGATAACAGATACTTTTTCAAAATTTCTTTGCAAGCATTGAATTTTAGTGGATATGTTTTAAGCTTCCTGTTAATCACGTTATATAGATAACTTGATTGTATGGAATATTGATGCCGAGCAAAAGCAGTTCTGGTTCGAGATGTTTTTGCTACAATAAATCTATTTCTTTTATTGGAAGGTGAAAAAGGTAAAGATTTGTGCTTCCTTAAGACTATGCTTAAAACGTATAGCTTTCTGACCGTAAGTAAGCCCGAGTCAGAATAGAGCTGAGTAGTAGAAAACATATAGGGTTTAAAGAGCATAACTTTTAAAAGAGAGCGTTGGGCTCTCTCTAGCTCAAGAAGCTTTGTTTTGGCTGCTCCGCCCCAGACAGTTATGCAGTAAGATATAATGGATTGTACAAGAGTTAGATATACAGTGGTCAAAATATTTTTGGAAGCTATATGTCTAAGGTTTTTAAAAATCCATATTAATTTCCTTATTCTATTTGAGACTAAATCTATATGTGAGTACCACGTCATACGATAATCTAGCATCACACCAAGGTATTTGATAGTGGAAACTTTTTTTAAAACCGGACAGTTACAGTCTACATTATCGTCCAATTGTGCACATGTATGGATCTTTATTTTAAAATTAGAGACTGGTTGGGAACGTTCACATATGGTAAAACACATATAATTTGTTTTTTCTGTATTTAGGGTTAAGAGATTCAAGTTAAGCCACTTAGCAATTTTCATGAGCCCTTGTTCGGTATGATTATGAACATCTTCCCAAGAATTACCGGTGAATACAATGGCAGTGTCATCTGCGTACGAGATAACATTCCCATTTGGTATCTTCAAATTGCATAGTTCATTGATATATATCATAAATAAGGTTGGGCCCAGAACACTACCCTGTGTATCCCTGTATCCCTGTATAAATGACAAAAGCGCATTGATACTTATTTCACACCAGATGATTCCCGTGACTTCGTTCGCTTGGATTTAGGTTTTTTAATATACGTGTTGTCCGCGTCTTGATCCATTTAAATTTACGGTTTTTGAAACGCCTGTAGGTAACTCTGATTTTTTGGGACAAAAAGAAGCCTATGTCCAACCATGGTTGAACATAGGCTATCTCTGTACCTATCAGTTTTCTTAAAATCGGTTTAGTGGATAAGCCGTGAAAACGAATCATATAGACAGACATGCTTTTGCATTTATAATATGGGTTTAGTCTTAATATTTAAGCGATTTCCTTTTTGTGAGAAAATCGTCTAGCGACTCTAGCGTTAATATATTTTTCATGAATATAACCGGACATAATGTTGTTGACATATTGTCATAACTTCACGACATCCAATTTCTTTTTAATTTGGAGTCACGTCCCGGCCATTGTCGGCGTGCGAGGTTTCGTTTAGCGGCGGAAATGAGACGGAATTTCCCAGAGAGCCTTTTCGAATACGAATATTATTTGTCAACCGACGTCCCTAGCTTCCACAATGGACATCGCCATCACCACGCCCCCGGAAAGAATCAATTATTCGGACTCCTGTTCGAAGAAGCGTCAAATGGGCGAATTGTTTGTTTAATAACATTTCGGCGCTTCTATAAAAGTCACAATGAAATATTCATCGCCTTTGGAATTCTTTAGTGTGGATAAATTGTTGTATTCTTTCTCTACATTACGAGATGGCAGTTACGTCTCTATTGGGTAGCGGAAATGTTTGTTAGTTTTTGTTAGCTTCCTGCCTTCGAAACTTTTTAACAGTTTTATCGTGTTTTTTAAACTTGCGTCGTAAATTTTGGATTAGGTATAGGCGACGATATTTTATACTTATCTCGCTTTGAATAAATTACTAATCCAATCTTTGCTGTCATCAAATATTGTGCTGTGTGCTTGTCACAAACACATTTTGATAATTTAAGACTACCTAAAACACCTACTAGCTTTGAATAAGTAAAAGAAACTTATCGGGAAACGCTTTGTAAATATAAGCTTCAATATTTTTTGTCCAGTTTTTTATGTCCTGGTTGACTCTGGTATACCTATAGCTCTAAAGCTAGAACGTACAGGAATATTAATAAACTGTTAAGGTACCTACAGTATAAATTATTACAATAATCGTTATGCTTGTCTAATAAAATATATTCAAAGTTCATCAAAAACACATGTTACCTCACAGAACGCTATCCGTGATGTTTTTATGAATATACCACGTCGCACGGTAGCCGTGAGCGACTATCAGCACCCATTTCTATGCTGATGCTATAGCGCCAAATGTGCTTTGAATAACCCCATCGTATTATTATTCTTTTAAAATTTCTTTCCTGTTTCAAAATAAACAAATACAAGATCGCTTAAAACGACGTTACGTTGCTTCTTGTTTACTAAGTGCGTTTAAAAATTGGAATTAGGTGGGAATAATTCCCATTGAGCCCCATAGGCCATAGGTTCTATGAATGTTATTTTCGGGTATATATTCACGGTGAAGATAAAGGAATAGAAAAGAAAAATGAAAATGTTATTATTTACTAACCATCTCAGTTTAGTTTTAGCAATTTTATAATTAAGATAATATAATATATACGATAAACTAGCTTATGCCCGCGAATTCGTCCGCGTGGAGTACCTTAACAAATTTTAAACCCCTATTTTACACCCTTAGGGTTGATCTTTAACTATGAGATTTTAACATATGAGCTTAATAAAATATGTCATACTGCTAATTGCAAAAATATTAACTACAAAACTTCAAACTTCTAACTTCAAAACTGACAGACTTTCATACAAACTTCAAATCCCTATTTTACCCCTTTAGGGGTTGAATTTTGAAAAATCCTTTCTTAGCGGACGCCTACGTCATAATAGCTATCTGCATGCAGAATTTCAGCGCGATCCGTCCAGTAGTTTGAGCTGTGCGTTGATAGATCAGTCAGTCAGTCAGTCAGTCAGTCAGTCAGTCAGTCAGTCAGTCAGTCAGTCACCTTTTCCTTTTATATATATAGATTCATTCAACCATCACACCATTCACAAATCTCAACAAAGCATTCTCCCCTGTCCCTCGCCAACATTTTACGATTTTGTTTTCATGCAAAATGTATATGATGCATACTCTTGAGGTTGAATTCTCTGTGGGCAAAAGACAACCACGACGACCGGGCCCCTTTAACATAGGACCCTAACTATTATGAAGGCCAGTTCGCCTCGCTGCTTCGTCCTGCATTTACCGCACTCTGACTAGACGGCTTCGTCGAACCTATGTATGTTATATCATATCCTTACTCTGTGCTATAGGTAGGTATGAAATGACATTTGCGGTAAAGTAGAGTAGGCTGCTGGAGCAAGTTGGGAGGTTTCCGGCGAGACATGATGAACAAGGCGGTTAGAGGGATGTCCCTTGCAGCCCCCGCCGCAGCGACAGTGTAATTGTACCGAGGAGTGTATTGATCATGAGTACTTTCCACACATTATCCACACAAAGTTCTCAAGAGACTAAAGCCATTGGTTTTTGGCTCACATGGGATCGCTGATCCTTTAAGTTAAACTATCCAGATTAATAAAACCAGTCAAGTACGAGTTCCGACTCGTAATTGACTGACTCAAGACTACCGCACTCGAAGGATTCCGTAAACACGGCTTTTATACATATTATACAACTTTAAAACAGCACCGTGATTGATAGGTAACGCATAGCCTGAACTGGTGAACTCTTGTAGTAGGTAGGTATCAAGTGGTGCACTAAAGAAGGATTTTATGAAATTCGAACGGGATTTTTATAAAACAAATCTCTCGAAACTCGCTAAATGCGAAAATGTGTTTGTTTGTTGGTTTATCCTTCAATCACGTTGCAACGGAGCAACGGATTGACGAGATTTTTTGCATAGGTATAGTTTTCCCGGAAAATCAAAGAGTTCCCACGGGATTTTCAAAAACCTAAATCCACGCGTACAAAGTCGCGGACGTCAGCTAGTAAAATGTATTGGTACTTTTACTAATTGGTGCTGACATAGTTATAACAACATCTCAATTCTAAATTAGATAATCCCACACAGTTACGTAATTGTAAGTAACTAAATTTTCCCAGAATTATTTCGTCTTAAACAATTTCAACACGTGGTTAATTTTTTTCGCAGAATACGAAATTTTTTAACGGAAACAACAGTTGGCAAGACCACACAAATTTTACACTCGGTGTAAAATATCACACCTTTTGTTTAGGTTTTCGAATGTTTTACATAATTTGGGTTTTAATTTTTACCTACATTGTTACGGCAATTGATGTAGGTTATGATGATGACAATCAAGTCCAGTTATTCCTATGTAAAACATGGCTGCAGTATAAATTTCCATGCTCTTCATTAAATTATTCTGCTTTCCTTGTCTTTGGCTACCCTAACCCTAAAATTCTTGGCGACACGGCTTTGCCGTTGGGTTCCCAATGTGCTGGAATAGCGACCTCGCACCAGAAGGCGCAGCGTTGAAAGACTCCCCACTACTCCCACTAGAAGGACGGACGACATCAGACGAGTCGCAGGAAGACGCTGGATGCTGGCGGCGCAAGACCGTGGCATGTGGAAGTCCCTACAAGAGAGCTATCTCCAGCAGTGGACGTCTATCGGTTGATGATTATTATGATGATGATGATGATGATGATGATGGCTTTGCCGGTAGGGCGGTAACTAGCCACGCCCGAAACCTCCCACCAGATAAACGATCCACTCTTTTGAGTGTAGCCTCGATTGACCTCTAGGTATCATTTAGTTAGTCTGGTCTCTTTCGACCGGCACGTTGCCATTGAAACACCATACGGGTTTTAATTATTCTTTTCGTTGCACCACGAGGGTTTTATTTCGTTCCTTAATAGCGCCCAATAAAACCTATTTTTATTGCTATTTCCTCCCTCTTGTCGTTGGCATTCATCCCGAGAACTACCAAATCATTAAAGCCTATGTTTGTTGATTTTTTACATCATTGTTTGCTTTATGATAATATGTGTTCGTGTCGTCGCCCGAAGCGCGGGAGCGACGCGGTGTGAAAGTTAACGCCTTGATTCACGCGTCTTTTTATTGAGCCATTCGGTTTAGCGAACCGATGTCGTTTTTAATAGTATCGGTAAAAAAGTATTTTTAAAAACCACTTCACAGATTTATTTTTTACAACCATGCTAATGAACAGGAAAGCAAACCTCCCTTTAATTAAGAATACTTTCAAGTTACAAAATAGCTTCACAGTCGATCAGCATGATATTAATAATGAGATAAGTAGGTACGTAGCTTAAGCAAGCGGCAACTCTTTGCTCAAATTTTGCGTCTACTTAATTTTCACAAACTATTGCCGGAAGTCCTTTGAAAGAGGACGAAAGCTGCACTCATTAAAAGTTACTCGGGGCTGCCAAGAGGTCTCTCGTAACTCAGACACCATGGATAAGCCGAGTCAATAGTGCTCCAAAGGGAAGTCTGCACGGACCATTATTCCCCATTGTGCCTGACAATAAGATTTAACTAGCGGCCGATAGATATCGTCAGGCTTCTGACCAATTCGCGAGCGAACTGCTCACGTAATAGTTTTGTTGTTATCGCTCGTAACCACTCTTCAGTTGCGTCTGGGACGATATTAAAAAGATTTGGCAACGAGCCATCCAGATATTGATCTTTATGCTTGGCCAGACGGCTATAGGAGTTTCCTAAGTGCCATGCCAGTTGGTTTAATGACTTCCCATGTTTGTAACTTTGGATACGATATTTTATGTACTTGGCGATAGCTTTGGACAGTTACTGCTGTTGATTTCGTCGTTTGGAATTACACATGGTCATTTTATTTTCTTACCTGTTACTAACAAATGAAATATCTTTATTGATGAATGACCCTGTCCTTTATCGCATTCGGCGTAATTTAATTTCCTTGTAGGTACACCCTACAAAAATTTTATTATCTGCTCTCAATGTCACGAGTCCATTGAAATGGATACGACGGATTGTGGTCCCGGGAATAAAAAATCATATTAGATAACAAATTGACGCGTTTGAAAGGTAATTTCGCGCAGCTGCGATTTTTATCGCTCGCACAAATATACGTTTCAAATGTAGGTAGGTACCTACTTTTGAACAAAAACGTTTTAATTAAGTTTGAAACGTGTGAAAAGCGACACCTGCGTTGGTATCAGAAGATCGCCCCGTCACGGTTTATGGGGCGTCTCCCAAAAACAATGGAAATGGCAAAAAGTAGAATGCGGGCAAAGGGCCAGGTACCAGGGGTGCAGCGCAGGGTAGGCGTGCGGGTCGCGGCGGGGTTCCACAATTTATGATTGCGCCGTGTCAAAGTGTTAATGAGCGCAGCCTGTTGCTCTTTATTGAGATAACGCAAGCAATCGATGGCCGCGCCGCGCCAAGCCCATTACTTATTGCGTCGGCCGATCTTGCGTGTCTCTTTATATCTACTTTTTTTTTGCTGGACGCCTTCGTGCCAAGTAACTATTATTAATACTGTAAGCAAGAGATAAGGCAATTCATAAAGATGTTAAGCCCTGTCATCTGGTTAGAATTTTTATAAAGATAATTTGCATTTATAACACGATACTAATTATGATTGGGAAGAGGATTTTTTAATCTCTTTGCCTCATTGTATGATTAAGTGCTAATGTATGAGAATATCATTTGCCATCATTAATTGCTGTCATCAATATCATTTTGCGCCTCTGGAATCATATTT
Source organism: Maniola hyperantus (assembly GCF_902806685.2). Classification (NCBI taxonomy): domain Eukaryota; kingdom Metazoa; phylum Arthropoda; class Insecta; order Lepidoptera; family Nymphalidae; genus Maniola; species Maniola hyperantus. The sequence goes on from NC_048546.1 coordinate 8,988,969, forward strand.
GAAATCGCTCGTTGTTTGTTTTTATTTTTATAAAAAGAAACCAATTTATCCTCAATAAATTACACGTCGCGTCTTGTTATCAATATCAGTAATATCGTCGACACATGACATTGTATGTTGCGTTGCGATTTATATGAAATGCCTGCCATGAAGATGCATAATATCCGCGAATCTGCAGACCGCTGCATATCATGACGATGAGATCGAACGATAGGACCATGGCAGTGATATCATTATAGAAACTGTCCAAGTGCATGTCGGACACACACTTCAATACGGGTTCTGCAGTCATGCTCAACTTTATCAATTTAGGTAAAAGCCGTTTGCAGCTCACTAGTTTGGTCAAAGCGCAGCAGGTTTGGTCATCAAAATGAATTATTTTTTCTTAGACAAAGGTTTAGGAACTAGGTTCTTACTAAATAAATTCGACCAGGAATGTGAGGACGAATACCTACTGAACATATTATGATTTTTAAAAATTCTAATAAGAAAATGTAAGGGAATAAGATTAGTCATGACTCATGAGTAATATTTTTCGTAGACATCCGTCGAATTTTTGTTTTAATAATATGATGCGGTGTTTTCTATGTACAAGGATTGCGTGACTAGATATCTCAATTCTGCTTAGCACACAACGTGCTGACTGCTGATGCGTTCCTAGTATTCGTATCATACGATCAGTGATATTATCATCAAAAAACTAATAGGTATGCAACGTAAAGAAAGTTATATGCCCTAACTTTACCAACCTACTTGAAAAAAACTTCTTCTTGTGACCCTATTTAGACTTGCACTTTTCTACAATAGATTGTCCACTATTTTGCAAGTAAAGCAAGAACGAGACAGTTTTACGATAAGATTGTGGTTGCAGTCATCTCTCCATTATCTTCTGCATAAATGGGAAGAACCAAGCGTTCTTCGGTAGTCAGTTGTTCAGTTATCAAGAATCTCTCAATCGGCCGCCATTGTTCCTGCCCCGGGACCATTTAAATGTTTTAAACTTTTGCACACATCTTGATGAATCGTTCGCTGATAGTTACTTATCTGTGGAATGTCTCGGGCGGTAATCTGATGTACGAGATGCGCTGACATTGTTTTACTTTGTAACAGGTATACGAAAGACATTATACCGAAGAAATTGCAATTTATAAAGATCATACATTTTGAATTATCTGACTTTAAAACTTTCTTTGAGGATGACATTATGTTCTGGCCTTACCGCCTTCCCACGACTTTAAGCGGTGATTGAGTGGAGCGGCAAGCGGGGCGGCTGGCGGGAAATATATGTACGAGCGTAGTAGGTCAAGTCTGTAAGCCGCCAACGGTCTCTCTAGAGTCTAGACTCTGAGAGAGAGAGAAGCGCAAACGACTCTAGCAGTGGCATGCTTGTATAAACATTTTTTCTGCCGCTCTCCGCACCGCGCTACGCTATCACGTAACGGATAAGACGTGAACAGTCTAACATTTTTTAGCCCAAATATTATTGATAACAACAATAATATTGTTTTACATTATAATTCGACTACCTTAGGTTCAATTGCAAGCTGCAATTGGATGAATCTCTGTTTCATAGAATTAAAAATATTTTTTTAGAAATATTTATTTGCAATTAACAATTTATGAATGTATTATAAGGTACCAATAGTACGCGACAGGTCGAGATGGCAATCGGGGAGGGAATGCCCTGCACACCCGCATAGCCCCCGCGCTAAACCGGTGCGGGCAGATGACGTGCGGGTGTGCGGAGCGTCCTCCCGCCTCATACCCGATTGCCATCTCAATCTGTTGCGGACTATACATACTCACGCAATCTATTAAAAAGAATAAACTGCCTTGCTATACTTAAATTTTGTTAGAGATCTAGTAATATGGTATCAAAAGCCACGATTTGAATATAAATGCTAGAATAATATTATAACAATACACCCACATTTTCCATCTCAACACGTGAAAAATACAAGCAACAAGTGATTTGTGGTACGGTCCATTACAACTCTACTGCTTAAGTTGTCAACTTAAAGTCCAATAAGATAGACTCGTTCGTTCTTGGCTCACTCCATTCAAATCGGATATCGCAATAATTTTCCGTGTCCTAAAGAAACTACAAAGCATTACAACGACATCGTGTGATGTACACAGGACGTTTCAAAGTAACTGAATGGTGTATTCAAAGAAAACAAAGTCCTGTTTGTGTTCCATTGCATGGGAACAATGTGTTATGTGAGATAAAATTCTCGAAAAACATGCAATGAACGCTTAAATAAATTCTCGTGTTTCCCTTTATTTGTTTAGCTGCGTCTGAATATAGCATAACGGGAGCAAGTAGAGATTACATAAATCGGTAGGAGGCAATACGCTAAATAACATGGTATAGATCTGACAGGTATTGTAGGAGGATTATTGGATTACTTGAACATGCTTATTATTGTATCCCATACTAATAACCGTAGCATGAATTATGAATTTATTCCCTCTAAGCTAACTATGGAATTAATTTGCCAGTTATTCTTGGTATTTCATGCTACTGGCAGCAAAGTCACAGTATAAAGATAATGCTTCTAACTTGGGAGAACTATAAGTAGGTTCTTATTGGATTCTACACGGAGTCTTAATGGAATACTAATCAGCTTGGCTGTCCTTGGCTATCCCTGTATCTACCACGGACCGCGTGCATTACTACCTAAAGCTCTGAGGCGCAAAGGAATCGAAATCATTAAAAAACTGGCCAAGTGCAAGTCAGACTCGATTACCGAGGGTTCCGTACTGCAGTCGTATTTTTTCGACATTTTGCCCAGCGGTTTAGGCTGTGCGTTGATATTATATGTCAGTCAGTCAGGACTTTGAATTTTATATATATAGATATGTAAAAGGAAAAGGTGAGGGACTGACTGACTGACTGATATATCAATGCACAGCTCAAACTACTGGACGGATTGGGCTGAAATTTGGCATGTGGCTAACATGACGTAGGTAGCCGCTAAGAACGGATTTTTGAAAATTCAAACTCTAAGAGGGTGAAATAGGGGTTTGAAATTTGTGTAGTCCACGCGGACGAAATCGCGAGCATTAGTTATATATATTAGGTATATTGATAATAGATGTAGGTAATCAATATCTTCCAATATAGTAGGTACTACCAACAACCAAGATCTATGTACAATGACTGAAAGTCCCTAAAGACTGAAGGTATCTTCTTAGTCTAAAGCAAACTCAGCTGTAATCATAGCCTAAAGTTTAGAATCGAAATTAGGATATCTAGATTCTAGATGCAAGTCCATTTCCATAGAGCTTCCGGCGTTGGCGAGTTGTTGAAACAATAATAGCAGCTGTAGCAACAGCTAGGTTTTCACCCAGTTTCGCCCGCGCGGCGCGGCGTGCCCGTGGGTTAGCTGCAATTATCGGGATCTAACGGACTGGTTTAATGCACTAGGGACACAAGTTTGCTTGAGAAATAGGTACCTGGCTCTTAGCATGTAATTATGATTTATGTGGTTTTAGCAGACAATATTTTAGCCTAGGCACAGTCACAGTACAGCAGTCAAAATACGTACAGTACGCGGCAGAAAGTAATGTACATCGACCTTTAGAAGGAGATAGCGAATTTGTAGAGCATTGTCTCTGTCCTTGAGACCGACAAAACGTCATATAGGTATGAGTGACAGAGAACATCAAAACACGATCTTAGTGAGGGACCTTATTCTTCTTTTCTTGTTTGGTGGCTTTTTGTAATGTCAGAGTATGGGACCGTGTAAGAATAAGTGGAGTGTGACGTCATAAATTTGACGTGCTTTTTAGTTTAATCTATATGTTAAACTTGAAAAAGAGAGGACATGGATTTGATGTATTTTTGAAGAACCTCTATTTAATAATTACGAAGAAAAAATAATTTTTGACATGGGCACCATTCTTGATGCTCGGTTGATTCCGCATATTTTACGCATATTTGAACTAACCTTTAAAACTTAGTTGGAAGGGAAAGCGGAATATTTGTCGTGTTTAGCTTTTATCGCTTTTCTATCGCAGTTGAAAAATGCTGATGTATTCAGATGTACCTAACGAAACAATCTTGGCTATGCATTTTCTAGCCAAAAGGCAAGTGAATTCATAGCCAAGATGGTATTTCTTAACTGTTTACGAAGGGACATCTTACGAAAAAGGCATGGAGGATTAGCAGTTACATGCCACAGTGTGACCTACTACATGCAGTGAGGGGTATAATAAGCACTAGCCATTACCATTGATTAAAGTGGCATATATTCTAAGTTGAAAAACGAAAAGCTTGAAGAAAGAAAATAATTTGGGTATGATTTTTTAAAATCTTATTAGAAAGTTAAAAAAATCTTTTGAATCAAACTCCATGCGCTACTTTTCAAAAGCCAAAATGCTATAAATAAAAGGTGCCTAGTGATCATGCATCATAACTATACAAGGTAAAATGTAAAATACAAACTTGCCTACGGTAATGTATCACAAAATAGCGCCGAAGTGACCTAACGAGCAAATTACACTGCCCGCGAGTGTTTGCGCACCGCCCCCTCGTTCGACTTCTCTTCGTGGTTGTAACGAAAATGGCCGCTGTTATTCCAAAAGACATGATTCAGATACCTCCCATAGTTTTGTTCTAGACACCAATTTGTTCAAATATTAACTAGCAGATTGAAAAAACTACATGACGTACAAGTTTAGTAACTTAAAGTATGTAAGTATAGCCTGCGACAGGTTGAGAGGGCAATCGGGGTATGAGGCGGGAGACGCCCCGCACGGCCGCACGTCACCTGCCCTCGCCCGCAGTGGGTTAGCCGGGGGCTGTTTTAGGCGTTACCTCCCCGATTGCCATCTCAACCTGTTGCGTACTATACTTGGCTGAACTTGGTTTATTAATATGTAGTACCGTCACATTAGAATATGTTTGGGAATCAATTGGGAGTAGAGAAATTCCAAGCCCGGCTAGCTCAGTCGGTAGAGCATGAGACTCTTAATCTCAGGGTCGTGGGTTCGAGCCCCACGTTGGGCGATTTTTTATTTTTTCCCCTGCTTGTAAATAACTAACGACTGAATTATGTCTTTGTGTATTGAAAGCCTTTTAAGGTTTTTGTTAACGTATTCAATTTTTAAGTTTTTGATGTGTTCTTTATGTTCCCAATTTTAAACCAGGTATAATTTTATTATTATATCAAACGTTTTCTGATACCAGAATCATGCTTGTAGTTAAACTAGCGCATGCCCGCGACTTCGTCCGCGTGGACTACACAAATTTCGAACCCCTATTTTACCCCCTTAGGGATTCAAATTTTCAAAATTGCTGAACGGATGTCTACGTCACCTGTGCGTTGATAGATCAGTCAGTCAGTCAGTCACCTTTTCGTATTATATATTTAGAAGATAAGCATCTGGTTTAAGTGTTTTAGGTATTAGTTCCTTTGTTCCAATCGGAAGGTTTTATCGGCTTGTTTAGACGCAATAACCAATCAAGCAGTTTGCGCAATCGCCTGTACCGTTGAGGGGTCACGGGACGTACGTACACACACGAGTCTTTCCCACGACTCGTAGTCACATACTTGAGTCAGACGTTACTGACGCTGGGTGAGTTCCCATTATGATCCCTTATTCCGAGCCGTTTCTTTTGACGAAACATTGCCTCCGGACCACATAATATGTTTTCACTAAAAAAAGCTGGTTGTGAAATATATTCGGGAAGTATCTTTATATCACTTCAGGAAAAGTAGCATGATCATTAGTTATCGATGGTATTGGTATTGCATATATATAGAGAAAGAGAGTCCGCGAGGGCTCAGAACTTCGTTATTTTATAAAAGCTGAAAGTTTCTCTGCGTATTGTCCCCGACACAGGGAAGAACGATCAGCGACTATGAAGTTTGGATCGTGGTAGCATTGGGAGATAACAGGTAGGTAAAAAATTTGTGAAAAATCTTACGTCAAATTATAAAGTGCAATTTTTTATATTTTCTTCGGAATAAGTCAAAGTCAAATGATTTATTCAAAATAGGTAATAAATTACTCTTATTGATTGTCTGGTATAGTGTTAGATTTGTAAGATAATATAGTGGTGATAATTATAACGCAAACTTAAAACTAAAGCTACGAGGCACGAATAATATTAGAAATCACGTCATGCATGGCAACCTCCTGCCAGACACAATTCATTAAAGTTTCTCGCACTGAAGTTTCGATGAAAATTCAGTTTGTTTAGACAGCACGGCAAGTAGACAGTCCGGTATAGTGGGAACTCGGTCTCGTGTCGTCGGATTTGAGCGGTAAGTTGCCACTGAATGGCTCTCGCGGTAGGTACTTCAAACTCCTCGTAACTGTGAGATTAGTATCAAAATGGTGGAGTTTTTTAGTAATTTTTGCCTTATTTAACACGTACTTTGTATACGAACGTGTAGTTTTACGTGACATAATTTGCTATATCGGTAAAAAATTCGAAAGCTGTATAGTACGTGATAGGTCGAGATGGCAATCGGGGAGCGAATGCCCTGTACACCCGTAAAAACCTAAGAGTCAAAATCTCATTCTATTAGTCGAGTTGTATGCGAATCTGGAAACCCACCACAAAATAACTCTTACCATTATATGATAAACTAGTTACCCGCCTCGGCTTCGCACGGGTAGCTTAGCTTATTACAATTTTCATAGGGATTCATTTCATCTCTAATTTTTTTGAAAATAAACTATAGTTTAGCTATAGCCTATGCTACTCAGGAATAATGTAGCTTTCTACTGGTGAAAGAATTTTAAAATCGATTGTGTAGTTCCAGAGATTATTTTCTGCAAACAAACTTACAAACTTTGCCTCTATAATATTAGTATAGATGAAAGGGGTCACGACCCTCAGCAATGAAGGCGCACAGAAAGGGATGATGACTCATGACTTCAGCCTAGGATGGAAACGCGCTATCCTTTTATGGCGATGATAGGTCTGGTGGCAGTTTTATGAAGGCTCGTACTACTGATCCGGTTTCTACGCTCACCGTATCGAATTACTAAACCTCTTGGCGGTAAATAGTCTCGAGCAAAATCATTCATCAGACTTCGTCTGCGTGAATTTAAGTTTTTAAAATCCCATAGGAACTCTTTGATTTTCTGAGACAAAAATAGCTTATGTTACTCTCCAGGTCATTTTATCCATATCAATGCAAAAAATCTCACAGATTCGTTGCTCCGTTGCGGCGTGATTGAAAGACAAACCAACAAACAAACAAACAAACCAATAAACCAACAAGCAGCAATGAATAAATAAATTAATATTATGAATTATGAACAAACACACTTTCGCATTTATAATATGGGTGGAGTAGTGCATGATGCGCCACGTCTCTGACACTTGCCACTTTCAGGATCCGCGCCTAACAAGATTTCTACGTGAAAGCGATTGTCGAAAACTCTTTGTAGGGTTATCATTAGCTGTACCAAACTCGGAAGTTTCATAAAAATGTATTAAACCATAAAGTCGCACTAACATGTAACAAAATAGGCCAATTATTACAAAAGAGGCATACAAAAAACTAGTTTTCCCATAAAACTTTAGTTTAATCTCCAGGCCATCCGGAACGATCGCCGCATTACCGTTAGGACGGTAGTTCGCAGAACCGTTTGCATTACTTGACTGTACCTACTTAGTATCTCGCGAATTATCCCGATCATATAAGAGTCGTGTCATATTAGCTGAGCGTGAACGTTTCTATATAAAACATTTAATGCAATATAATTAGAATTAACGTGTGGAAAACAAACGTCTCATCAAAGTAACAATTTTGCTATTGGTCTGTTTCTCGATTTACCTATTCCTGCTTGACAACTGAGAATGAAATTCTGTATCCTTCGAGGAATCAGTATAAAATAATTCAATGCTGTAAACGGACAGTCTTATTTAATTTATTTTAATATCTCTACCAAGTACATAGGTATATTTCATTTAATAAACTGTAAAAAGAGGGAATAATCTGTACCTCGTGCATTTCACACTCTATAAACATACCTAAACGTCTGGTTAAATGTTTTAAGGCTCCCAAGTAATATAACCTTGATCACATGGAAGCGATAGCTATTTCTAGTTTCGGCGCTCCGTGTTATTGTAGTACAATGTAGAGCTTAGCAAAAATTAATTAAATATTTGTGGAAAATCAATTTTGTTCGCATAAATGTTATAGAAAAGAAGTAGATAAGTATGACTGATTAAATTTTACGGTTGAATATTTAAGTTTAAGGTTCATTTTAACCAAAACTGAGTGGGTCTCTTATTTAATATACTAGCTGATTCTCACGGCTTCGTTCGCGTGGATATAGGTTTTTTGAAAATCCCGTGGGAACTTTTTAATTGTCGCAGATAAAAAGTAGACTAGATGATCCAGGGTATAATCTATCTCTATTCCAAATTTCAACCAAATCCATCAAATTGTTTTTGCGTGAAAGAGTAATAAACATACACACACGTGTTAGCTTATTGAAGTTAGTTTAATGAATTGGACAATATTTGACTCATCCGATGTCACGCGATCTGTGGCGGGGAGCCATCTTGAATCGATTTGTATAAATACCAGTGTTTGAAGGTTTTTAAGCCAGTCTCGTTCCGACTCGAGACTCAACGACTATTAAATACTTTTGTGTTTAGGTCGATATTTTGATTAAGTGGTTACAATAGCAATTGTGCCCTAATCAAGTTAATATTGCAGTTAGGTTATTATAAAGATTAAATCTCTCAATAAGCCTCTACGCGTTGTGATCTATATTCACGTGCAAGCTTTATATGAGGGAACATTTTAATAACTTTTAAAATTAGTTAAATTTAACCTGCTTTTCTGACTATTGCTTTTAGTTCAGAAGTGGGATCTAACTTACGTTGCCTTGATTTTGCTTTGCCATCTACACAGTTATATTTTTGAAAACGCGAGTAATTTAAAGTAACTAAAATTAAAAATATACCCGCAGATATTTTTTTATAAAGTACCCGCAATTTTCTTATTAAATTTGAACAGTTAGACGCCACCGAGTTTCTTGCTGGTTCTTCTCGCTAGGCCGAGGCAATCCGAACCAGTGGTAGAATCGCTTTATAATCAAGTAATTTAGTACAGTAGATGATGCAGATTTTGTGTACATCGAATGAGAGGTCAAACGTTTATATTTATTGTTGTGTGATTAAAACTGACAGCGGGCAGTTCAAGGAATGTTTTCATGTTTTGATTGATAATGGGCGAACACCCTCTGTTTTAGTTGTTGTGAACATTACGGGGTCACGCAACAAAACAGTTTAGTTGTTGTGAACATGAAGGGGTCACGCAACGGGTAGTCGGTTATTTCACGAGACGTGAAGAGGATCAGGAAAGGCCGACTGTTAGCTTATTGAAGTTAGTTTAATGAATTGGACAATATTTGACTCATCCGATGTCACGCGATCTGTGGCGGGGAGCCATCTTGAATCGATTTGTATAAATACCAGTGTTTGAAGGTTTTTAAGCCAGTCTCGTTCCGACTCGAGACTCAACGACTATTAAATACTTTTGTGTTTAGGTCGATATTTTGATTAAGTGGTTACAATAGCAATTGTGCCCTAATCAAGTTAATATTGCAGTTAGGTTATTATAAAGATTAAATCTCTCAATAAGCCTCTACGCGTTGTGATCTATATTCACGTGCAAGCTTTATATGAGGGAACATTTTAATAACTTTTAAAATTAGTTAAATTTAACCTGCTTTTCTGACTATTGCTTTTACACGCATACATACATACACACAAACTTTCGCCTTTATAATATTAGTGTGATTACTAAGTAAACACTTTTCATTATTTTCATCTCGATGAACTTTGTTTCTATAGTCGTAGTATATTATGTAACTACTCTATAGAGACTTTTGACTTTCATCTTACAATACGAGCTCGTAAAATTATCTTAACTTTTCCTGCATCCTTATTGAAACTTGTGTAGGCTGGCGTATAAATAGCTGAGATAAACTCACTGTGATTCGAATAAAATACCCAGCGGTTTTCAATTACAACTGGCGGTTAAACCAGGTTTCCTTCGCGAAGCTTATTAACTATTAGATTGCGATACTGCTTTATTGTTGATAGTGGAAAGTAAATAATACTTTCTATGAGTCGTAATCTGTAATCAAACACGCATATCTAATTGCGTTTCACTACAGAACATGCGGTTCGTAATATGATCCCGTATTATATAGGCATTTAAACCGTATATATTCAAAGAGGATGAAATAAAGAAATCTCAGCGGAATCAGCAAGCGACTCAATCACTTCACTCGCAGAGAACCTCCCAAAGTAAGCATCATAACAAGCGTAAGATTAAAATGAGATGATAAGAAACGAATCAGAAATCTTGCCGAAAATACGCAGGTACATATTATACGGCGGTAATTTTTACAAGGGATTCCTCGGTTCGATATGGCGGCCAATCATTACCGGGGCGAAGCATGTGCATCTCAGCTCAGCTTTTTGCGAGATCTACGCAGATATCCGCGGACTTAAATATGCGGCGGGGGCTGTAAACGGATCAATGGGCGCACAGGTATTTTGAAATCCATTTCATTTCGCTTTATTTTGCTCTTGATTGAGCGCCGCGCCAACGTGTTAACAACTGGCCCCTTTGGAATCTATTTGCAAGAGCTCATTCTCTATTTTCGAATTACTATGTAAATTTCCCCACAGTCTAGCCACATTGGGGGCAATTTTGTATTTTATTTTTGCTCTCAGAGAAAGGGAAATTGGGTACTGTTTGATTTAGCGCGTAGGATTGAAGCTAGACCGCAATGTTTTGTAGAAAAAAAGAAAATTATTTCTTGCGAATCGGCTTTATAATCAGCTTTGCGCGTGACTGAAATCTTATCTTATGATACTCAGTAAAGGCTGTTTTATGCCAGAGCAATACAGTGCGATATTGACGCATGCCAAAAGGCAGCATACTCCAATAATTTGAAATGTAGTAAAAATCTTAGACTAGACATATCGTCATATTTCAATTCTGCAGTGCTATAGGTATATTGTATTGGCATAAAATAGAATGCCACGTTTACATTAAGTAGTATAATAATATTTGTAGTTGTAGCTTGCCGTATGCATGCTGTTGCTACGGCGTAAAACAACTTTTAATCTCTGAAAAAATAAATTGATTATTATTATTATCCTACATTACCTATCCTACACAACCTTGTACACCTTGTAAAAAGAACACGTCATTTCCTAAGTTAACCCAAATGAGCATTGATTGAATCTGCGAAGGAAAGCTCCATTGAGAACAGCTTAACTACGAAGCTAGAGAGTAACTTATCGATGAAAAGGTACACATTTACAATCTCAAGAGATTTGTTTAATCAAAACACGCACCAGCCGCTACGACGAGCTAAGAGTACAGGCTCTAAGAATTCTTTACATTCTTGACTCTCGAACCTCTGGAGTGCAAACGTACGTCGAGTCGCGATTGTTAAAGAGAGAACAATTCAGGCGATACAAGATAAAAGCAAAGGCGTGAAATAAATTTATTTGTAACTAACAACCAATTGGTATTTAATTGGCGTGTCAGAGGAGCGCTGGCCTCCCCGCTGTTGAGAATGGAAATTATGTTGATTCTTTTGAGATGATTTTGCCTTTTCTCTTTTGTGTTTGTTGTTTGTATTGTGAAAAATAATGTAAATTTTTGGGCGGCGCGTCTAATTTTGTATCAAAACTTTTTGTCTATATTTTGCATAAGAAAACATTGTGGTGAAAGTACTCTACGAGAAAAAAAATCTCTGAAGTACAGTCGTATGATTATATTTTATATAGTTGTATGGTAATCAAAAGTTTCGAGGTCAATTTCGGTAATGACAGTTAAGGATACTTTCCTTTCTAAATTACTGTCGGTTAATTTCTTCTTTACCTGGAAATTGTCAAGAGTGCCTTTTTAAAGAGTGTCAAAGATTTTAATACATAATTCGGCTAAGTTACATTCATTTTACAATATTGTTTCATAACTTGTCACTGATTTATTACATACTTCACAACAGTGGAATGAAATATTTAGACGATCACGCAAAGGTTAGCGTGTGAGCCTCTTCAGCGTTTGGCTCTTGTAGTACTTGAGCTCCATTTAATAACATCACCACAAACTAGTTTTTGGTCTGCGGCTATGCCTGTATAATTTTACTCAAGGTGTACTCTCGTATGTAAGTGACAAAGCACTGGCCAAGCTTACGCAAGGACACAGGTTCAAATTGTGAGATAGATAATATTATCTTTGCCATGGCTCACTACAGAGCACGGGTCTCCTCTCAGAGTGAGAAGGATTTGGCCACAGTTGTCCACGCTGGCCAAGTAAAACGTACATAACTCCAAAAAGTTAGAGGTGCGTGACCGAGATCGAACCCCCGACGTCCGATTAGGACGTCCTAACCACTAGTGTGTCACAACTGCATGAGATAGATACAACAACCGAATTTAATTCTACAGTACATCAATAAATTGCACGGCACTTCCATTTACTCATTGCTAAGCTTTGAAAGAACTAGGTATATTGTGCTGTGGCTAATTCTTTTGTACACAATCTCTAAATTAAATGGACAGGTCTAATTAATCCAGAGCTATCCTTTGCCATAGGGAGCATTATGAAAGGGATAGCAATACATTTGACTGTGGTAGTGTAGAATGGTGTAACTAGAAAATTTGGTTTTTCTATATAAGTCATGAAACATTTTAAGTAGAATAGCACTTTGGCTCAATTCAGGTATCTTTTGATACTAAGAAGCTCTTTATCATTGCAATCTTAGACTACTTGCTATCACCATATCAAAATCGATGCAATCCTTTTTTAACTTAAATAATTCTTTAAAACAACGCAAGACCGTCGTGTGAGAAAGTCCCTACAAGAAACCTATGTCAAGCAGTGGACGTCTGTTGATTGACGTACGATGATGATGATGATGATGATAATCAACCTGACTCCCATCAATCTGACTTCTAGACACTAAAAGCCAGCTACAATATACAAACAGCACAGAACAATTTTGTAATCCCTAGTGATAGAATCACGTGTGGTGGTGCGCCCTTCAACAATTGATATACGGTCTTCTTAATCACGGCCTCGTTCGTACAAGATTTATTTCACACCTGTTGCGCCAATTATTTACCTTCGGAAGTCTTTCTTGGTTTTATTAATGAGGCAGATTATACAAACCGCGACGATGTCCGTCGTTTGCATAAGTATTAGGGGACCGAAATTTTCCCCGACCAAAACGTCTTTGGACTTTCAATTCACAAACTTTTGGGAGTTTCAAAATTGGCCCTTTGATGAAACCCTACGAAGGCGACTACATTTCTCACGAGAATTCCTAACTACATGGAAACATTGGAGTTCATATTTTAGTATTAATCAAGATATCGTAAATCTAATAAATGTTCTTAATGAATGTGATAGATGGAAATGTAATTTAAATATGATTTATTGGTTATCTCCTAAATGCCTGCTGCGTTTGTGAGGTGTAAAAGTGTGTGATCTTGTAATTCAACAGGTTTTCGAGACATGTTTGTATAGAACTGTCGTCATTAAACTTTAAATGACATCACGTCATGTAGTGTAATTTTTAAGTACCGTAGCGAGCGACAGTAACTTCCGGCAACTTAAAGATCAGTTGCTGTAAAGATAAAGTAGAATAAGATGACACATCCAATATTAATGTATATATCCACGATTATTCTATAACAAACTGTGAGTTAATGTGAATCTAACGCCACGTCATTAGTTATTCTAATCTGTAATTCAAGTGGATACCTACTTCTTAATAATAATTATTAAGTTGGGTAGAGAATGTAGTTTGCCGGGATTTCCATAATTATCACGTTAAATTATTCTCAGTGCTAAAATAAATAATACGTATCTGCCAATTAGAAATGTCACGAAACTGTCAGTAAATAAATTCGCCCACCACGTCCAGCTTTAATAAACATAATTTGTGATGAATAAAATATTGGAACGTTTTAATAATAAATTATACACTGCGTGTTTTTTGCAAGCTAACGTCAGTGGCAATTATATGTCCTACAATTATATTCCAGTAGGCAATATCATATGAATCAAGCACATGTACCTTAGCACCGGTCTGAGCTGTAATTTAGGTTGGGCGCAAACGTAGCAATTTGTTGACACTTAAGTACTATTACATATTCTGTGACTTTAGTGTGAACAGCTCTTTAGTTCTAGCATCTTCATTGCTTGCTTACTTGTTAATAACCAAGTAGTTTATCAGGTTTTGCTTGAAAATTAAAACTAGTAATATTGCTGTTCAGGTTAAAATTATAACGTGCTCTGCCGCAGCTATGAATTTGACAAAATATTTGCACCATTGCTTGGATGGGTACGGGTGCAGCACTATCTAGCACAAAATAGCACAAGTACATACAATGTCACAGTTCTTTCAGGCGTGCACGGACTCGGTCTAAGATAAATTAACTCTAACCTGAAAGAGTAGAAACGCTAGTCGATACACCTTCGTTGAAAGGATTTTATTTGTTCGAGGCCAAAACCTCTCACATCATAATCTAACCATAACTAAGTTTTTAGAATTGAGTCCTATATAAAGGTACCTATGTGATTTTAGAATAAATTCAGCTTTATGCAACTCGTGTCAATTGGTAGTGTTGGCATATTGAAAGCAACCGGTATGTTGACGAACAAGCTTGTAGTTGTTCGGTGGAATAATTAAATATAGCTGCTATTTTTTATTTACGTTCGCAGTAAGCGCGAAACCGGCCATTAAAGTATCAAGTTCCCGATGAGGTTAACTCGATGATTGGAACTGTCTTAGTCTATGTCGGCACCTGCTGTTAAAATAAAATGTTGAAGATCGCACCTTCGCGTAAATATACTGCTCGTTCTTTGTTATTCAGTTTGGTGCTTGTTTATTATTGCTGTCTTATAGACGTGATTGTTTTTAACGTTCTCTTAAAACTAATTTGACTCTAACTAAATAACATTTAAAAATATTTAGGCATCACTGTTAAAGGTCAAACTAGACTTCATACATCAAAGGATATCTATAAATTTTGAATCAATACCTATATTATAAATGCGAAAGTGTGTTGGTTTGTGTGTTTCTTCAATCACATCGCAACGGAGTAATAGATCGACGAGCTGTTTGCATTGGTATAGATAAAAGACCCTTTTATCCCCAAATTACAAAGGGTTCCCACGGGACTTTTAAAAACCTAAATCCACGCGAAAGACGTCGTGGGCATCAGCTAGTGATAAATAAAGAGTAAGGTGCAGTTTTGTCTTATTTAATTTTACAAAGCTGATTTGAATTACTTCTTCTTAATGTAAACCAATCGCATATTTAGCGTGCTGCTTACGACCCAATTTTTTGTGCCGTTATGTAGACCCCGCCTACCAATTTAAGAACGGCGAGGAAAAAAATTTACTCCCCATGGAAAAATAACGGCCAATTTCCTTTAAAAGCCTTTTTAGTGTTCGGTCGTAGGTCCTGGGCCTTAAGGCTTAATTCGAAGGGAAATTCGCCGAGTCTTGATATTTCGGATCATTATCGCCGGCTGCAAGTGAGCCGTGTGATTTTTAATTTCGACTCCAGGCTTCGTACTTGGTGGGTTTTGCTTCGACAGTTTATTGGTTTCGAAGATTCTGTCAAACGATAATTAAGTAGGTGCTACATACTTATGTTTAAAATTAAATAAATTACATATGTAATACCTAATGTGTAATACCTATCAAGTGAAGTGTAATTGAAGCGCTCTTCATAAACGGAGCATGATTCCTATTGGAATCTTAACTAATCAAACGCAATAAAATTATGTAGACACGTTGTACAAATTAGTGTCTGGTTAATGTGGTTTCAAAGTTACATGGGCTACATCAAATCTTTGCGCCCGTGTGATTTTGCAACTACATATTTTTATGAAAATTTCACGAAATACAGACAGAGAGAGGTTTGGTAGTCTACAAAATAGGAATCAAACTAGTTTGAATGGTTAGTGTACCGAATATTCTACCGCGCGCCGTAAGATCTGGAGAAGGCGCAAAAGTTACCAAAGCTGCAACAGAAGCATTTTTAGTAATGAAAATGAGAATGATTTCTACATCAGTAGATATCTGGGGCGCCGCTAAAATGCGTGAGCAAAGACCAGGTCAACGCTTCATCAGAATTTTTGGTGTGCGCCTGATGTAGCTGAGTCTTGCTGCTAAAGTCACTCAATTTTGAAATTGAAAAATACATTGCATGCGCCTCTTGCGCGGCTCTACCGAATCTTATATTGTCATGATTTGTTATCATAAATTCATAATGGTAGGCATCGACCTAATAAATACTCATGCTAGATTTAATAATGACATAGTAGGTAGATAATCGTTTGTAGGCACACTTTGTTATTGCGTTTAATAAATCTCAATCGGAAGTAACCGTTTATTAAAAGGTTAAAATGTAGATATCGGACTGGTGATAATTGCTAGGTGTCGAAAGCCACTCGACGTTGTTAGCACCTTTGGCAGTATGTTTGACTGCTTAATTTGCTTATCCTGTTTGCAATAACGAGGTTATGTTGGTACAAACACTTAAGTTTACTGAATAAAGACAGGTGCTGGTTTATTTGTTTTGTGATAATGTTGGAGCGATATCAATGTGAACTAAAGTCAAAGTCAAAATAGCCACCCTTGTATAGTTAGCGACAAGTCGAGATTGCAATCGGGGTATGAGGCGGGGGGACGCCCCGCACATCTGCACGTTACCCGTGATATTTCGCACCGGGCTAGCGCAGTGGCTGTGCGGGTGTGCGGGATAGCACATATCCATGGGATTATTGAACATATCAATGGTAATATTCCTAGCTGTGAATTCACTGTATAGTGTGCTTAACCTAGGTATGAGGTAATGATGACGGAGATTTGTTCCGTAGATTCAGTGAACAAAAAGTGAAGTAGGATACCGCGTTTTAGTTTGCTTTAAGTCGTAACTGCTTAGCCTGAGCTGAGGCTGATCATATGGATACGAAGCTGCACGATACTTAAGTGTATAATGTACCTATAATTAATTTTCTTTGCCAGGTTACCGCCATTCACTCTCACACAATAGTAATGCACCTATACTAATTTGCGTTAAATCTTCTTTCCTCTTCTATTGACTCCTAGACGCTACTCGGGTCAATGGTCCTACCATGGAGTATAGACAGCCCATCAGATCTCCCATTCCTATTACTCACACTATTACAAAGGCGGACAGTCGGCCGTGATTTATCTGCCTGCATCGCGACCTGCGAACAGCTCGTTATTGCCCGCTCGTTATTTATAATTTATTTTTAACGGTCACCGATTTGTAGCGTGCTATATCTGCCGCTAAGAAAGTTGAAAAAAATTAATTTTACATCTCATTATTAGGCCGGTTTCAAACAAATGGTAAATAACTATTTACAATTTAAATTAATGTTATTAATACTAAATTAAATCTGCCCTTTCATGATGAAAGTTATAAGTAATTGACTGAATTTATGGTATTAATTAATAATGCTTTTAAACCACTAAACTGTCAGGTTATTGGGTTATTGCGATCGTCCACACTAAACTCTATTTTTTTGATATAGGTACCTGTACCTACTTTCTATAATATTACCTAGATACCCGATCGGAGTTTACCACCTATTTGACAAAGTTGCAGTTAGTACATAGCTAGATGCATTTGACCATTCAAAAGTACTTGTAAACGTTTAAGTGAATAAAAATATTTATATTCTATTCTACGATACGGCGATTTTATTGCTACTCTTTGAATTTGACTTTTAGGCTTCATAGTTAATTTATGTAGTTATACTTAAGTTCTTAGTGACAAACGTATCACCGCATAGCTCAAACTCAAACTGCGGTGTCTAGAAACTTGAGATTCTGCATGTATTTAGTATTACATTTAAAGTTTTCTTGATAATGGAGAACGCCACCATAAATAGATTTTCAAAAATTCCATTTAAGTGAAACCGCAGCGGGGCAGCTAGTTTACGACCAAATATGCTGCTGACAGATAGGTAATAAATTACAAGTGATCAACTGATTAATTCAACATTAATGCAAATTGTAACATAAAGCCCGCTTTATCTCGAAATCAAATCCAATTAAAACTAGGCAAGCACACGTCGGACACGATAATGTTCGTATATTACCAAGTTTACAAGTCTCAAGCACGGATAGCAGCACGGGTAGATATTGGATGAGCTTGATTTATGTGCGCCAACAACATTAAATTACATCTAGATCGAACATCGCTATAAATTTCTGGTCGCACTGTAAATCTGCCGTGTGTATCGTCGGTCAAATCATGTAGCCAAACTATATCATTCATTGACATCGCCCGCGGTCGAACTGATGTGTAGCGTGTGTGCAGTGCTTATATGGAAATCTATAACTGTTTATTCATTTTCATATTCCATGCAAAAGCCAAACTTCACCCAAAACAAGCAGAGAACAGACTGTTTTCATAACAGTTAGGTTTGAGGGTTTAATATCAAAAGTTTGGAAGTTAGTTCTGTTCGGTTAAGTTTAACAAACTCCACAGGTCTGCAGTTACACGCAAAAGCTTTCTATGAAATAATAATAGTTGTAATATGTCAGCGCTGCAAAATTAGAAATCCATTTTCGTCGTAGAAAGTCTTATCATCATTTCTACAGACAAAAGTCTTACTTTGTAGTAAATCTTAGGTAGCTGCCGTACACCTATAGAATACTAACAGCTAAGTATTATACTATCCTGAAAGCGTATTATTGCATAATATTGAAGTTACTACAATAGACCTATGTCTAGCAGATGGACGTCCGTCGATTGATGATGAAGATTATCACTATCATGTTCCTATCTATTTCTCTTTCTGCAATTTTTTAAAGATTCAACTGCTGAACACGGTATAGCTTTTCTTCCGTCTGACTATTACTTCTTAGGCTACTTTTTATTGCTAAAAAAATATCCCACGGGAAAACAGAGAAAATTAGGTATTCCATTGGAATGAAATAACCGTTTACAGCTAGTTGTAGGCTGAGAATATTTGACTTGAGGTTTTGGAGAAACCTTTGTCTCCACTTCATATTTGCGCTTGGCTAATTCATTTACTCAATGTCATGTAGCTTTTGCAAATATTGAATAGATAATAATCTTCCAAGAGACATGTCCCAAGCCGGAAACGCCGCCATTACAATCTCATGCCGCAAATGTCCTGCGCAGTTATGACAATGTTTGACAACTCAGGAATGTATGTTACATGGCTTCACGTAGTTGAAGAGTCTATGATATCTTACGAATATAAATAACTAGATGATGCCCGCGACTTCGTCCGCGTGGTTTTCAGTTTTTGAAAATCCCGTGGGAACTCTTTGGTTTTCCAGGATAAAGAGGAGCCTGTGTCCTTCCCCGGGATGCAAGCTATCTCTGTACCAAATTTCATCAAAATCGGTTGAACGGATGGGACGTGTAAAGCTACAGCGGACAGACAGACAGACAGACACACTTTCGCATTTATAATATTAAGTATGGATTTAGGGAAGAGTGTTCCAAAGAGGAAAGTTATCTTGTCAGCCTCTCTGGCGAAACAATGTGTCTCAGAAGACGAAGATTCCGGTTTTATTCCCCATTGGGTTATATTAATAATTGTGTCAGGTTTGGTCTGAAGAAGGACGAGGCGACATATATACCTACTGCCTTACTGGGAAAGCTTCAACACCGAGCGATTTAGCGTTCCGGTAAAAAGTAAACCGCATAGAAACTTATTTGTGGTAAACACAAATAATTGTATAGGTGTACTTCTTAGCAGCTAGTGCGTTTTCCTTCATCATCGTGCATCAGTCAAAAGATAACTTGGCATCAGTACCCTTATTATAAATGCGAAAGTGTGTTTGTTTGTTGGTTTGTCCTTCAATCACGTCGCAACGGAGAAACGGATCGACGTAATTTTTTACATGGGTATAGTTAAAGACCTGGAGAGTGACATAGGCTACTCTTTAATCTTTATCCCGGGAAATTAAAGCGTTCCCACGGGATTTTTAAAAACCTAAATCCACGCGTACGAAGTCGCGGGCATCAACTAGTATAGAATAAAAATATCCTCAGTTCAAGCAGTTGAAAAACTAATAAGTTGTAAGGTGTACATAAATTTTCTGCTCATATGGAGCGCTACATATTATGATGCTGACTATGAAAGAGCAGCTTAGGTATTTCATAATACTTAGTACCGTTGACATTTCCGCAGCGAAGTCTATCCGTTGCAGGTTCATTATGGGCTAGTTATGATTCCGTATTTGAAGTAATAATTTCATAGTAATAACGGTCCAACAATTAAAAAGGCTCACTTTACCTAATTGGATGATTATAACGATTTATAAAGATAAACTTAATATGGAAAACATCCGGTCTATTACTGTATCTCCTCACGTACAATGTTTTCTTTATGAGGACATTATTTTTTTTTTGCTTTCCTATAATTATTTACCTACTAGCTGACTTATTTAGTGCTGAGCACGGATCTCCTCTCAGAATGAGAAGGGTTTTGGCTATAGGTAGTCATAGGTAGTATTACATATGTCGCTGGATTTATCAGGTTTGTTCTTAGCCTACTAACCTTCCTATATTTTGACCTACCTATAAAAAGACTGATAGTAAGTATCAGCTGTCTTTTTTGTTCTTTATTTGGACGAACTAGCTAAATGAGCCAACCTACCTTTTTTCATTGTTTTAGAAGCCTTAAAAATGATTTATTGTTATTTATTTATTATAAAAATAGCGCCATTTCGATTGGGAATAATGTTTCAATAACAATTCGTCAGCAGAGAAATTCTTTTCCTTTAATAAAAGCCGACTTACAAGATGTATCATTCAACCTGGAATTTTATTTTCGCACCAAAGAAACCCTTTCTTGTTTTTTGTTTACGCGCTTTCTTTAGTAAGCTCAATACAACGGAAGCCATGCAATGAATTTTAACAAGTAAATAATACATCTTACGTTACACCATATAAAACATAATATAGCAATATTTTGTGCGTATCGTCCCTCAGTTTTTATAGAATACCTATAAAAACTGAGAATTTACTGCCGGCTTCTGCTCGATACAGATTCGATAAAGTGCAATAGACACTAAAATAAAAATAGGAAAGACGAGACGATTCAAAAGACCATACTATAGCAGTTTGTAGGAACCTACCGATTAGATGGCCAGACGACGTCAAGTATGCGTCGTAGGGAGCTGCTGGATCCAGGCGGCGAAAGATCGCGTTGAGTGGAAGTCTTTACCAGAGACGTTTGACCAGCAATGGACGTCTATGAGTAGACGACGATAACACTCTATAGAAAACGAAAAAGGAAAGCATTTCTACTCGTAGATAAGGAAGATCGTAGAGTATAACAAAAAGTATTTCTAGTATAGAAAATTATCTTTGTCAAATCATATCAGCAGATGATGTTGATTCATTTGATCGTAGGAAAAACTTATACATGCTGGTATTTGAATGAATAGCAGCTGACCAAAATAAAAGCTTGTTACTAATACTTTCATTTTGATCCTTGAATTTATCTGTTTATTCACCTCAACCAGTAATTGTTCTAGCATGGACATAATAGGTGTGCTTAGCCCGCTAAGAATAGCTGATCGCATAGTTTTTGCGTCCATTCTGTATCATTCGTGAACTGACGAACATATAAAGGTTTGGACAGACACAGCGACGAGTGATAGCAGCGGCATGGCATAATGCCACTCAAAGTGAAAGCGTGTACCTATGTCTATACATTGCGAAATTCGACGCCCAATTACCTGATCTTAATATAAGATTTTACATCACACCAACATTGGTAGAATTCCAGTGTCAAAACATCAAGCGGAAACTAAATCAAAATTTACTCACGGTACTGAATTTTTGATTTTAATTTAAGGACTTTTAGGTTCATTTTACTCTGACGTTATTGTGTTTAGAAGCTCGAATTCTGTCAACGCTGATTAGATGCAAAACCACTCTGAACGGCTTTATTTACAGTTACTATACATACAATTTCTTGAAGCTGCGTTAAACACTTTTCTTCGCCACACGTTCGCGACGCGATGCATCACACGTTTTGTTTGCCCAAGCCTTGGCCGAGCTATAAAGTGTACGAGGATGTTTTCCATATTTGTGGTATCAACCGGTGCTGACAACCACTTTTACTGCCAAGAATAATTATAGATCACAACGGGCGCGTGAGACTGCGATCCCGATGTTTTTATATCTACCTTGACTTTGACATTGTAGCAAGAGAGTTGGTGGAAGATTTTGAGGAGGTTCTTGATAAAAACTTCAGTAGGTCGATTTCGTAAAACCTGCATCTATCACTATTACAATCGCAATTGTTCTGATTGGCTGATTTTAAGGTAGGTATTCTTGTTGTAGCCTACAGTAAGCAAGCATCAACCAATCGGAGATGATTGCGATCGTGACATTGTAGCTGTCATTTTACCGCAATTGAGCAGCAGTAGAATCATCTGCCTATTATAATAGTCTTCCGATGATGTAGTCGTCGGCTGTGGCCAACGGTTTCTAGGACTTGCCTGTTAACTTATTGAAAGATTTAAGAACGATACGTGTCCGATGAAAGATCGTCATACTAGCACACCTTGGGTTTATTAGTCATCCGAGTTATGTGCCCGCACATTATCAGCAATGCATTTGGTTCAGCTATATCGATTTTTCTATGGTTCTTTTTTCCGATTTATCCGTAGATACTTCGAGCATGGCCCTCTCCGTTACTGACTGACTGAGCTTCATTAAGCATTTAGAGGTTGAGACAAATTATTTCTATAGCAAAATTAGCTCAAGTACCTTTTCAATATTTCCAATCAGCTCTTAATCTAGTAGGTCCGTATTTTCATGGGAGCTTTGACGTTTTGTTTATTACTTTATTTCACCTGCTCGCTGAATTGATGTCGTGGGAACACTTGCATATTCAGTTAGTTCTATGAATGAAAAATGTAACAATCATTACGAATGTAAATCAATCAGTAATCACCAATTAAATACACCAAGTAAAAACCTATACATGTGCTTCTTAGACCGTAGTTACTTTAATAACGCACTCGCATTTCCAGCATCTTTCTAATACAATGCCTGATTTCTATTGAAATAAAGAACAGCAACTTGACATCAGTCAAGCGATCTAATGTAGCATTGGAATACAGCCTTTTGGGTTGACTAATGCTGGGATGGAATTAATGGATCACTGGACTGGAATGAAATATGAAAGGGCACTGATAAATAGTGAATGCAAGAGACATAATATGTCCAACAGTGGACGTCCACCGGTGGCACGGATGACGTTGACGAAACTCACAGGAAGGAATAAATGACTCCCTTGCAACTGACTCCCTTGAAAAAGGACCTCGGATGGGTTCGAAACTAGTCGGGCTAACGTCAACTATACAGACAGATATTATACATATTATATTATGAGGTAAAACGTCTATAAATCGTGTATCCTTTATCTTGATTAGTTGTAAAATCACTGAAAGTTTAAAAATAAGGAAATAAGCATAGAACATAAATTTTGTTTCAACTAAGTAAAGTATGAAAAGTGTGAGTACCTAGCTACTAGAAAAATTAGATTCTGTGTACCTATTTATATTTTTCCAGTTAATAAAAAGCTTATTTATTTATTTATTATTATTATGAAGGTATAAATATACAAAATACATTATAATTATAATTAAGAAAAAATACAAAACTATATTTGAGTAAAAATATGTGATGTTTTACCCATTATAAACTCTCCATAAATGGAACACAGCATGCCATGTGGTTATAGCCTTATCTGAGCAAAATGGTTTTTGCTAAGTGCCATTTCGATAATAACACCCGGTCAAAGTTATACTGAATGCATAAATGGCTTAACTAGTTTTTGTTCCACTAACTACTGTTGGTGTTGGTATACTCAGTCGCCTTGAGAGCGTAATTTGTTTATTTATATTGCTGTACCTACAACTTGAGCCAAGTAAAAACTAATAATTAATTCTCATACTTAATAGGTAGTTAATAAACACATTTTGATTACCTCTCATTTTGAGTATCAGCAAGCGCAGCGTGGGACGACCTCCAACGTGCTGGACTGATGAGTGACAACAAATGACAAGCGACAAGCGGCTACTGAGCCATGGAAAATCATTAATTACTATTATTAGATTAGCCTGAACGGTGAACTTTTCTGCGCCTCTGTATTTGAAAAAAAACAAAGCACTTTGGAAAGACAAACGCATTTAAACATTACTTAAAATGCTATTTTTTTTTGTTAAGATTAGATATCACATACTTAATACGAGTGGAATTGAGTGTAATTATACGAGTGGAAAACATGCGGTCGGTATTAAATGAGATTTCAAATTAAGTTACGCGATATCAAGTTGCAAAAACCTTGCAAAAATATTATCGAGTTCAACCTACCAATTTTTATTTTTCTCGGTAAGAGATAGATCGCTTAAGCGATTTTACGGGAAATTAATTTTGGCAGTGAGCGACAGGGCGCGGTCCCGTGCGATGATTTGTTGCGAGTCGAACGTGCTCGCTACACATCCAGATTATGACGTGCAAGATTGGCTCAAAAGTGCTAGCTATACGGGCTATAAAAATTGCATTTTCTCTAAAACTTGCTAACGACTATAGCCTGTCAAAAAATATTTATTTTATCCTAGGACACTTAGTTTGCACAATGTAATTCATTGTACTCAGTACAGAATATTCATGACCCTTTCACTAGTTTCAACACGCGGGCGGGATTAATAAAAATACATTTCAGAACATCGACGTATTCTTGAGGGCACGCTCCCTTGATTTAATTCTACCACAAAGTAATTTCAGGAGGACTACAATTGCAACTTATTCATTTATTGATTGTTTAATACACTAAATTGGTACGATGCAATCTCAAGACAGCTTAAAGGTGGCTAATTGGCAACGCTTCAAATACAATTTTTTAAAAATGCAGGGCAGGTAGCCCGTTTACACCCGTCTAGTACTAAAATTCCAGTTCCTCGCATTCTTTCGCATATTCCTGGTAATCATTGCTTGGTAGAGTTTTCACCAAATCAAATCTGACTCGCAAATAAAACGCAATGTACCTACTCGTACATAAATCGTAAAAAAGGTTAATGTTTATTTGAATTTAGGTAATAAAGTCCACTCATAAACATTCACCTGGGTGGTATGCCCATAAAGCCCAAAAAATATTAAATTATATGGCTGAAAAAATGTCTGTACGCAGATTATTATCTTTGGTGACTATGATACACGTCTTTTTTACTTCAAAGTCAATTGCGAAGAGCACTGATACAATCATCATATCATCATCAATCTATCACCGTCACTGAGCAATGGGTCTCCTCTCAGAATGAAAAGACTTTGGCCATAGTCTATCATGCTGGCCAATTGCGGATTGGCATACTTCACACACTTTTGAGAACATTGTAGATAACTCTCAGGCATGCAGATTTGTTGTTCAATGTTTTCCTTCACCGATAAAGTGATTATATTTTAATTGCTTGAAACGCTCCGAAAAATTAGAAGTGTGTTCCCAGGATCGAACCCCCGACCTCTCGAGTAGGAGGCGAGCGCGGGCGTCTTAAATCACTAAATTACCACAGCTCTTACGAGTACTTACTACGAGTAAATTGCGAAAACCACTGAGATACTATCATATAATAACTCTATCTAAAATCTCAATGTAGTTGTCTGTATATCAGTAAAGATAACATAATACATCGGTATGCGCAGACGCATCTCACTAGTAGTTATTCCTCTGCAATTAATCGAGTGAAATGCGATACTCGCCTCCGGTCTGTCGTCGGACGCGTAATGCACCGTGATTTACGTTCTACCAACACGCCGTTTATCTTATTACCACGTTCAATAACTTTATCATCGGATTCAAAAATAGCGGCAAAAATGCCATACGAAAATGGTCTTTATGGTTAACATCATATGAGTATACCTACAGGCATGTGTTAGTAATTTTTTTTAAACATTATGATTAAAACCAGAACCAGTTTTTTAGAAGCTTGAAGAAATTTTTTCGTAATCAGTCTTAGATATTGATTCATATAGATGGTAGTATTAAATAATAATTAAATACGTTATAATGTTCTTTGTCTAACGTTTTCGATCCGTTGCCTTATTTATTACATACCTACTAGCTGATGCCGCTTCGCTGACTTCGTCCAAAACCTCGAGAGATTTTCAAAAACTTCTTTGATTTTCTGGGATAAAAAGTATCCTATCTCTATCCCCAGGATGCAAGATATCTCTGCTAAACGTCAAGTCGGTTCAGTGGCTAAGCTGTGAAAAAAAACATACAGACATATAAATAAAGTTACTTTCGCATTTGTAACATTAGTATGGATTCAGTTGAAGATAGACACTTTCATAATGTATCTGCTTGACCACCTAATGTTGTAGTCATCTTAGACGCTGGAGCTACACATTGGGAAGAAGCCTATACTATATCCAACAGTTAATACTTGTGGGCTGAGTATATAATAATATGATGTTGATCGATAAGTATTTCTTCATAATGCTATTGAGAAGGATTGTACAAAAACCTAATGTGTAAGAAGTTAAAAATTTTAATTCGCCGCATGAAAATATCTCTTCAGTTTAATTCTTGTGAGGATTAAATTCAACATTAACTTACCATACAAAATGTCTATTAGGGAAAACATTTGTATGCATACGTAAACAGTCTTAACATTATAAGCGTTTCGTATTAAAACAGTGTAGGGTTATATTTCAAGTTTAAAATCGTAAACGCATAACAAATTATCATTTGGAGAGCTGACGTCGTGTGAAATCGATTCATATTCAACCCGCAACGCCTTGAGGCGGCGGTAACTGCGATTGAAATTCGACAAGTTATCCACTGAAATGCACCAATAATGAGATGTAAATGAGTCCAGTGGAACAAAAACTTTAACTAAGAGTAAAGTTGCATTCTCATCGTCCTGGATAGCACAAAGCGCGTTTCAAATTACATACTGACTAGGATTGAGAAAAATGTCTGAGTGCGAGACTAGGGCTTGGTAGCAGCTCGTTTCCCAACCTAAAGATACTTCACTCATTTTATCACTTTGAAGATATCGAACAGCGTTCGATAGAACCGTAATACAACAAATCGAGCTAGAAGCCGTGAATTCTGGCATCATTTCGTAGAAGAAACAAACGTTTAATTTGACTTTACAAATTGGATATTCAGTAATTTAATGTTAAAAAATATCATCATCATCATCATGATCAAGCCATCGCCGGCTCACTACAGAGCACGGGTATCCTATCAGAGTGAAAAGGGTTTTGAATATAGTCTACTACTACTGAAGTCACTATTTTTCATGAGTCGAGGAATTAAGGGGAAGCACGGCTCGTACCTATCTACTCTTACATATCGTGAGACGGCACCATTAAGGGTTGCATCCACCGAGTATAATTTCCATATATTTTGGTAATAAGATCTTCCGTTTGCGCCGGCGCGGCGCGGCGGACGTGTCACGCCGAGTGTTCGAACACGGTAGCGTATGTTTGGTTCGAGTTATGTTATTTTGAGAACTTTTTAAATCGTTCAACTTGTGCATATTGGTCAGGCATTGTGCAATTCAGCTGAGAAGATCGGCGCCTTTGTTATACATGTACACTATCTATTAGAGCTATGTAATGGCGGTGGATTTCTCGGTTGAGATGGGTGAAAAACCTTACTTTTTGTTGTGTGTTGTACTGTGTGTGTCCGTCCCCGGCATGCAAGCTACAATCTCCGTACCAAACGTTAAAATAGGACAGACAGATAGATAGAACTTTAGCATTAATATAATTAGTGTGGATTTAAGGTTCATAAACCTAACCATCCTGTTATTTCAAGTTCAGGGTTAAAAGGGAATGTAATCTCATTGGAATTTTTGTTCGTCTTTGAAACGCGAACACTAATACAATCGAAATATTTTGCTAGGCGAATATATTGTGGGATATCAATGACTCTAGAAGAAGTTGAAATTCACGATCACCTTTTATTTTGTAGTTGGTATTTTTGTGTTAGTATTGTATTGTAGTATGAACTCAAACTCAACAACAAAATAATGCTCTCGCAAAATAAACGACCGACATGATGACAAAATTTTCACATATAATCCATACTAATATTACATGCAAAAGTGTGTCTGTCTGCCTGTCTGTATGTCTGCTAGCTTTTTACGACTCAACAATTCAATCGATTTTGTTGAAATTTGGTATCGAGTTAGCGTACATCCCGGAGACTGCATAGGCTACTTTTATCCCAGATCAAAGAGTTCCCATGGGATTCTTAAAAGCCCATCCGTTTAACCGATTCATATAGAAATTAATACAGAGGTAGCTTGCGTACCGGAAATTGACATAGGCAGGTCTTTATCCCGGAAAATCAAAGAGTTCCTACGGGATTTTTAAAATCCTAAAGCCACGTGGAAGTCGTGGTCATCATCTAGTAAGGTATTATATAAATTTTACTTCGACCATTAAATTCGATCAACCGCATACCAAACTTGTTACCAATACTAATAACGTATGCTTATGAAAAAGTGAATTAGGTTCTGTTTATACCTATAAATCCCTATTCTTAATCACATAATGTATAATCATTATTGCTTATGATATTAACGCTCGCCGTATCGATATCAACAGATAATCTTACACCATCAAATCATCTTACCAAGTCGTAAATATGCAGCGATAATGTATGTTCGCCCGTTTCCATAACGCCTGGTAATAAGCCGCCGCAGTTAATACTTCATCAATAATTCATAATGTAAGGCTGCTTTTTCACTAGAGATGTGCTATGCAGCTATTCTGTGAGAAGGTCAAAGCTAAGCTATGAAACGAATATGTGTCTGTTTTCACTAATGCTAAGCGGTGTAGCGGAGCGGGTAAAATGTGCTATGAAGATGCGGCATCGTCCGTTGCAAGGTAGATGCATCGAGGGCAGGAAAAACACGGGACGCGCGGCGTAGACCACTCGCGCTTCCGTAGCTCACATCGATAGCTCTCATCATTAAAATCGGTCCAGTAGTTTAGCCGCTACAGCGGAACACATAAAATGGTTAGAAACATAATATATACACACATACATACATATATTCATACATACATACACAGACGTTTATCCGTGTTATCTACTCGGTGCATACATACATAGGCTGCTAAAATCATAACCCTTCCTTTTGGCTAAAAAGTTTTGGCCTTTGGTCGGGTAAAAAACATAGCTTCGTTGAACCCGTTCCCACCAATGCTAATGCTAAGCTATGTGGAGCAATAAAATGATTGAGGTATCACATACATCCTTAGCAAAGTAGCATAGCACATCCAAGATGGAAGAGCAGCTTTAATGATATAAGTAAGGTTTTAAATCGACTGAGCCGCCTGTTTATTTACACGTTGCGACCAACGTAAACCAACACGGGCTGTCAATATTGGCTCGTATACTTCCTGTGTTTCATCTGCTGTATGTCGAATTTTTAAATAAGGCAATCATAATAATTTTAAAGAGTAAAGCAATTAGGTTTTACAGTACGTGGCAGAAAATAATGAACATCGAATGAGATTTCGGCTTTGTAGAGCGTTGTCTCTGTCTCTCATGTGACGTTTTGTCGGTGTCAACGTCAGAGACAATGCTGTACAAAACCACTATCTCTTTCTAAAGGTCGATGTAGGTACATTATTTTCAGCTGCGTACTGTACATGATGTAACATGTTAAATAGATGAATGAAAATAAACATATTTGTACACCAATTAAAATTACTATTCCGCACCGGGTTAGCGCGCGGACTGTGCGGGAGTGTGGGGCGTCCCCGCCCCGATTGCCATTTGGACCTGTTGCGTACTATAGGCACAGAATATAATATAATAATACTAAAGGTGGTAAGAAGCACTTTCTAGTCTCTGACCTAGTGATGTATCGTAAAGTTTAGACAACATATACCGGGTTTGATTCTCGGTTATTTTTCTTCGTTTGTTGAAAAAGTTCATTATTAAATGTCTCCGCCTTTTTGTTAACGTAAAAGAGAACTCTACGCATAAGATTAATGTCATAGAAATACTAACCTGTAAACACAGGTGGTGAGGTTGTTTAAGTAGGTATGCTTGCCTCTTAAATAAATGCAGGAGTAGGTACAGATGAACTACGATCAGGGAAAAAAATATAAAAATAGGAAAGTCTACAGATTATACATGATTATTATTTATTTCACTTTATTTTCCAGGCAATCCTGAAACAAATTAAACTTGTAGATAGCATGGCCAGGCCGCATTCAGAAAATTTCACACTTCCCGATGAAAGTTTTAACACAATTACCTAGTCTACGGCCATTTCCCCGGTCCTCGAAGCCTGAACAGGAAAAAACTTGGCAAAGAACAAACTAACCAACGCGTCCAATTTAGCAACATTCGTACTAAGTTTAATGTACCAAATCTGAAATGTAACCGCGTATTCGCATTTGAACTAAGTATACAACTGGCTACTGACATAATATAAACTTTTTAATACAGTTTTTATTTAGTTTTCATTCATGTACAAGTGTATGTTGGTTAATTTCATAGTTTTGCTCGTTCTATTTCTATCGAAGTTACATAAAATTACGTTTAATATCACCTACTTGTTCTTATTTACTTTTTTGAATTCAGGGCATGCCTACTAATTACACATCAGTTAGTCTGCTTATATTAATATAAGAGAATGATACTCTTATTATGAGTTAAGGAATTTAAACCTGATTTCTCTTAGACCGAGCTCGTGCACAGACGCAGTAGTAGTTTAATAGAGGGTGTTCCATAATTCGTAAATTCCACGTTCGCTGTTAGTTATAAGTTTGCTTAATTTGCTAACCATTTTAAATTATCGATTTAACTATAAAAGTACGTAAAAATATGTCAAACATTTATGACGTCACATCTGTGTATTTCGTACAAGCTACCTTACTAAGCAAGCGTTTTGACGTTGAATAAAAAGTCGCTGATTTGACTAGTAGGCATCATCCCTATTGCATGGACGCAACATAGCCCTATAAACAAGCAAGCATGGCGACGTAATCATACCTGTTAAATTTTTGTCACTAAAATGCCTTTGTCTAAAATAATAACCAAATCTTTACTTTGTTTTATAGCGATGCCATGTTGTAATGCCACGTATGTGTCTTAGATCTCTATTCCAATCTTTGAGAGATCACCACTAAATCACACGAGCGGGCCCGGCGACGCTCCGCGGATGTGACAAAAATGAGCCAGCCATAGTGCCAAGCGGGAAAAGCCTTTTATTTCGGTCGCGTATACTCTTGATCTAATCAAAAGTTGGTAAATTTGTTTACATACATCGCGCCGTGTTATTCACAACACGTAAAGAGCACTCCATACGCGTCATATTATACATCTTTTGATGTCTCTCCGTGCGACTCCCGCACTGATAAAATGATCCTCACTTTGAACGGACATGTTTTTCGTGTAAACAAAATTTGATTTCAGGCGGTATCTCGCACCCGCAAATCTAATCTGTTCTCAGTTATTTTGTTTACACGGACTTAATTTATTTTACATTGGATTGCAGAGAGATTCGCAACGTAATTCTGTGTCCATATGCCGTATAGAATGGGTTTACGCGAATAAGCGTTAAATTACCAAATTCCGACAGCCATTCTGATATACAGTCGTATGAAGCTTTTATAGATCGTGTTACCGGAAATTGTGGTACACAATTTAACATACAGTGGACTTTCTTGCTATCATCCATAAAAGGATTGAAAATTTCTGGGTGTCGACTTTTACTGTCTTGAGAAATAAAGTTTGAACAGTTTCATTAAAACCTCAACATTAGCGGGTTGAGAACTTTCGGGAATAAATCTACTGAAGAATTGCGAAGGGTTTTATAAATTAATTAATTATTTATTGATGTGATTAGACTTCTGAGCAGTATAAAGTTGTAAAATATATGTTTATGTTAGTTTTCGATTATGCTTGTCTTTACTTATATGGCCAATATAATTGTAAACTTTACGAGTAGAGGCACTGAGTATAAAAATTAAAAAAAAACCATACCTACCTACACAGTTAGGTAATAATTTGTGAGTATTATAACGTAATAGGCACTAAGTTTTGTTGAAATCAATACCTTTACAGCGGCTTATGACATTGATGAAGATACTAAATCCATCTATGCCAGAAGTCAGTTTTGTATATGACACGTCGTAACTTCGGCGTGCACGGTCCATGACTAATAACTAACGCTACGCAGAATTGAAACTGAAGTCTCCGGCTTCAACATAGGTCAGGCAGCTCATGAACAAGACTGTGCTATCGAAATAAATTAGCTGTGGTGTTGTATCGCTGAAACAATACCGCTGTCACGGTGGCCGTCGTATCGGTTGTCTCCGCTTGTCCACTTCGCACTCGACACTCAAACTCCAATTATAAGCTCTACTGTAGCGTGATAAATCCCAAACTCCCTCGTCTTCTTCTCGTTAGCTCACGAAGCAGCTAGTGTTGCAACTGGCAGGTGACACGAGCCTCTATAAATCTGCCCCGCATAGCCCCCGTCGTAAACACAGGCGGAGCAACAATCCTTTGATCTAAACGACCAAGAACTCAATAATTTGCTATTACTTCACCATTATCCCCGAAGAAAGTGTGATTCCAAGTAAATAATACCTTATTGTGTACGGAATTTTATTGATCATAAATGTATACGATGGAATCTGGATACATTGTAAGGACTTCCGTTAGGTTCCATTTAAATATTCTAATTTTTGTTGAATTTTACTGCGAATATGCAGAACTGTCCGATGTCCTGTAATTCCGAATGCTTTATAGACGAAAATTAGTGACCACTCGTGGCTTCGCTCTTGGGAATTTCTAAAATCCAGCATTAGATATTCCTTGTCTAGGTCTACATTATAAAGGGAACCTCTGAGCAAAATTTCAGCTTTCGAGGTCCATGTATTTGAGGTCGACGTAGATGAGTCGGTCATTCAGGACTTTTTTGTACATATACCTATTTAGATAATAATATAAATAGTATTCTGTGCTAAAAACTAGGGAGCCGTGTGCCAGAAATAGGTACTAATTTTTCTTTCTCCCACATAATGTAGGACAAATTTTGTATTATCATTTTATCGACAAACTTAACTTCAGGGCAACTAAAATCTATCAAGTTTTTCTGTAATATCACCTTTACTTGTCTAACGTATATCAATATCAGCTGATATAAAACTTGCCACCTAAGGTAATCATTTAACCAGTGCGCCCGTACAATCGACGAGTAACTTCGCACCTTAGTGAACCCTGGCAGATTCAAGCCCCGGGCTGGCTAGATTTACGAGGCGGCAATCACATGCCTCCTACCTGTTACCGATCGACTTTCAAGATAAAATTTAAGGTAAATCCTGGGGACTAAACACAATACCTACTTATTTCTTTTCTGTTGTTTTTCTTTGTTTTATTGGAATCTGTTTTTTTATGATGATAAGTTCATGATCCCATCTTAAACCTAATGATTAAGAGGAGTCTTGAAAGAGCTTTCTAAATTACACGACTGCCCATAAAAAGAGAGTAATCTTTTCAGGGCTCTTGTATGGATATGTATGTGAGTTTCTTTATTCTACCATTACTTCTAAATGCCTGAACAGATTTATATGTATGGGTATCGTTAGAATCCTTTCATCATCCTGAGTAACACGGGCGATAATTTTTTTTGAAAAAAATCAAATATTGCGAAGCAATTGTGTTTTTTTAAAAATATAATTTGTTTTATTATGGCAAAACTTAGTTCCGAATCCGAATTATGCATCTATCAACTTTATTGCATTTGCAGCACTTGGCTGCAATCAAACCTGCTGGCAAGTGATGATGCATCCTAAAATGGAGCGTGCTTACCTAGAAGATGCCTATTCACTCTTTACTTGAAGGTCCGATACCGGAAGGGCGTTGCATACTCTAGCGGTTCGAATCAGAAACGAGAAGACGCGCGAACTTAGTAGAACCCCAGCTTCATAAGACTGTTACCACCGTTTAAACTATAAAGAAAACTATAGTTACAAAAGTGCAACCGCTGCACGAGGTTCAGTCCCATATCTCAACCCCTCCATTGTAACGGCTGCGTTAGTTATGGACGCGTCGAGCGGGTCTCATTGTTTCCATCGCACCTCAGAGATAATACGATTCCGTTTCATTGATAAATATAACTTGACGTGCTTCGTAATTTAGTTTAAATCGGATAACGGGATCTTTTTATATACCTACTTACTTAGATATTTATTTTATTATTCAGTGTAAGTGTCTGATATTCTCGGTAGTTATCATTTGCATCTCATTTTACTTACCTTAAGTTTTGAAAAGATTCATACCAAGCTTTTATTTTTTTAAACTTCATAATAATATGGTTATATCGACTGTGAACAAGCAACCGGTACGATCTTTATTTTAACAACATTTCCTTCATTCAGCTACATAGTAATTGTATACGCTTGCCTGTTGTAGATGAAGGCTCACTAGTGTACGTGTTTTCCCAAATTCTTCAAACTAGAATGTCTTGAACTGTGACACTGTGGAGTATTTATAAAATAGTGTAAAGTGAAATCGTCAAAAATTTCAGATAGGACATGTTGCCAGTTCACAGTCAATAATATGCTACTTTAGACGATACCGATACAAGATTAGATTCTAAGTTAAAGTTATTTTATGGTCTAGTCTACAAGATCGTGTATATACCTAGTTGTCTCTCGTCGTCTTCGATTCTACTCTAAAAACTGCTAATACCTACTCGTATTTTTATAGAGTAAGTACACTTATCTTAAGATGAGTGGGCAGAATGACAAAGCGGTCGAATCTAATTAAAGGGAACATTCTCATCTCGCCCGCGACAATTTTATGTCCAGATTTAAGACTTTGCACAGTAAAACGTAGGGATTTACGATCAGCCGCTCCCCAGGCGACGGATAATTTTCGCGATTGTACCTTTTAATGACTCCGGGACGTGCGTCCGACGGTATTATGGATCAATATATTACGCGTGTCCGCGAATGTCACGATCTTGTATAAGATCGCTATCGAAATACCAATTGCAAATGTGAACAGGCTAATAATTCAACGTAATATATTGTTATTTTATTATATAGAACTTTTAGTACCAGAGTACCTCGGATAGAGTATTTACATGAGCTCGTTGTTCCCGGCTTGTAAGCTGCAGTCATCTAGGTGATAATAATCAGTAATCCCACGTAAAAGATTACTTGGACTCGGCTTGAATATCGTGACAAAGAAGCCTTGTAATTCTTAGTTGAACTTAAATAGCCTTTCATTTCAGAATGAAATTGAAATACTTATGAAAAACACTAATAAACATGAAAATTCTGTTGAACAGTTTACAATTAGCACACTTATCATTACTACCTATTTATAAGATTATTAAGAAACTAGCAACCGTTCGCGGCTTTGCTCGTCGAATGAGATATAAACTCTCTTTATTCCCTATCTCGTGGAAATTTCTAAAATTCCTTGTCTACATTGTAAAGGGAACCTCTGTGCGTAATTTCAGTTTTCCAGGTTCAAGGGCTTGGGCTGGGCGTTGACGAGTCAGTCAGTGAATCTGGAGTTATATTTTTATTCAATTCAATTCAATTCCCAATTATTGGCTTTTAGGTGTGCCAGCTGGGCACAGAGTGTTTCGCCAGTGTCACGTTTATGGAGAAGGCTATATTTTTATTTTTAGATCTATTTCTTTTTACCACTGTGCAACGTGTAGTCGAAATATATGTGGTTCACAAATTATAAATAGCCATGCTATAGACTCGGTTGGACTGACCGACCCGTGCACTATTATCCAATTACCGGTCTATATTGCGTATCGCTAAACCGTGTAAAATCCACCGGCGCCGCGCTACAACACAACATTATTGTTTACGAATCACTTAACACTTACACAGTCGCTGGCCGCCCGTGTTTACCGGCTTCTCTAATAAATTACTTTATGCAGGTGCAAGCCTAATAGAATTAAATTAGCACTGCGAATAGGTAAGTTCTTGATCTATAATTTCCGTACCTAATTAGCCGGGGTTTTTTTTAAATTAAAATCATCGGAAATCCTCCGATTTGTGTCAGAGTTCTTTTTTGGGTATTACATTTTGTTAGTCTTTGTTATTTAATTAATTAATGTTATTTAATAATTTTAAATAAATTTAATCAATTAGCTGGGGTTTACTTACAGCAACCTCACGAGGATATTGCAACAGTTCATGACAGTTAGGGAACTTCGAGGCTTCGGCGTCAATGGCAGGCGTCAAATAATGATAAGTACATTTTGATTCAAATAGAAAGTGGCACTATTTTTCTTTGATTTTACGTCAACATAGCCTAATATCGTTGATTCAGGAGTTCGCTTACTCTAGTTTACTTTGCTATTGCGCTTTGCTATTAAACGTCCGTTCCGTACCGGCAAAATTCAGTAGGGAAAGTAATGGAGTAGTAGTGGTCCATAAGTTAAAAGCACTAGAGATACGTCGATAGTAGTTGATGCCAGTCCCATGGGAGTCAATCGCAGCTAAAAGCTCGAAGCCAAACATCAAAGCCCGTATAAAACGCACTTTGTTTTATAGCTCCATAACACAACTTCGGCGGCTAAGAGACCAGGATAACAAGACCCATTGTTTTTCTTTACAATACTCCGGTCGCTTTCGATTTTCCGACAAGTCGGAAGGGAATGGCAGGCCTTTGAATATTGGTGAAATGTATGACCGCGGCCGAACGCGGTATCAACACGTTTCCCATCTAAATACAGAGTGGCTCACGAACTACCCGCAGCTATTGTAAACAAGCTACGTTTTCTATTCAGAGCATCGTTACGCCTTCCATCATTTCCATTCGCAGAATATTCTAAGCTCAAGAAGTGTCAAATTACAGTTTGTGGATACAATTTTTAGTTAATCCAGGGAAGAGAGTTGGAATTCTCTGATTTTGCGGCAACACTTGATATAGAATTGAGACGTCCTTGAAATAATTTCCTTAAGCCTGGGTATGTTAGGTGGAGGTTCTTGTAGGACTCTTTGGCTGTATTTGATATATATCTGATATTTAAATGATACAGAAATGTAAGGCTAATGCTATATGCATGCAATACTAATGTGAAGCTAGGATTAAACGAAGTTTTTATTCACAACACAAATATTATTTAAATAATAACTTGATTATATTTCTTACGGATTTTATAGACTTTACAATAAATTAAATTTAAATTACATTAGATAAAACCAAAATTAATCATATCAAAATAAAGTCAAAATTTCATTGTTGTAGATGAAGATATCGTAGAAAATTAATTTTATATTTGCCGCCAAAATATTTAGTAGACCATAATTAGGGCTCCCCATACAAAAACTCACTCATAAATACTATTAAGAATTCATCATCATCGTAATCAACTCACCGCGCGCCGGCTCACTACTGAGCACGGATCTCCCCTCAGAATGAGAAGGTCCATGCGTGGATTGGCAGACTTCACACACCTTTGAGAACATTATGGAGAACTCTTAGGTACGCAGGTTTCCTCACGATGTTTTTCTTCACCGTTAAAGCAAGTGATATTTAATTTCTTAAAACGCACATAACTTAAGTTAGAGGAGCGTGCCCGGGATTGAACCCCCAACCTCACGTAAAAGAGGCGGACACTAGGTTATCACAGCTTCTATTAAGGATTATTTGGGGTTAAATTTATGAAATACTCTTATTGTCACTGTGGTATTGTCTTTAATACGTAATTGAAATCTTTTAAGTATTTTCTAACAGAAACAGTACAATAAAAGGTCTTGTGAATGAAACAATGAAAATGCAACGCGGCTGGGCGCGAATGTTTGCCGCGATGAATTGCGACAAGGTAAAAGCTTTGTTCGTTTGCTAAATTAAATTCTAAACGAACGTTGTTACTGCTGAAAACGAATAAAGATGCTCGGCCATTGCTCAGAAGTCCAGCACTTTATATAAACAGAACAGATTTATCAAAAGATAATATATATATTTAGGTACGGAAGTAAAATTCAATTAAAAACACACAATTTATTAACACAAAACCAAATACTTTTACAATTATCAAACTTTTAATGATTGGAACAAAATTTAACACGTAAGACACAAAAAGTAAAAGTCGGAAATAAAGAAAAACATAATTCAAACCAGACCACGTTGATTACAGCACAAAAATCAGCAGCGAAATGAGCCCAGTGCTCG
This sequence comes from Maniola hyperantus, assembly GCF_902806685.2. Taxonomy (NCBI): domain Eukaryota; kingdom Metazoa; phylum Arthropoda; class Insecta; order Lepidoptera; family Nymphalidae; genus Maniola; species Maniola hyperantus. Next base: position 9,027,226 of record NC_048546.1, read on the forward strand.
CGCGCGCTCAGCTTTTATAGCTAAGCTCATTAAGAGAGGTGGCGTGACCTAAGACGGCCTCTCCTGACTATGCGGCGTCCTCGCCCGCCAAAATAGCCAGAAAAGGTCGTGAGATCTTCTCTGCGGAGACTTGCAGCTGGTGCCGCAACGCTGTCGGCGTGCGGTGCGCGAGGGGAGACCGGTGAGGAGCTCGCCGAATGGAGCGATGCCTCTGCCTCTACCGCGTAAGGTGCCGGGGCAGACTCAGGTGCGGAAGGGGGACCAGCACCTGGGCCAACTACTTCATAGTCATCACCTGAAATTAGCTTCGATATAGCACAACTCCATAGCTATAAATGGTAACACAATGGGTAAGCAATTCGAAATGCGACTTAGTATTAGCTAGACATGTAGATAAATCATTTAGTTTTATGGGGTGTCCCTATCACCCAGAGGAGGTGACACCTAACAACCTATGAGACGTCTCAAACCTAGCGCGCGCTTCTTCTCGTCATCTTCAGACCGCCAGACTCGGGGAACGGTCTCAGACCGCCAGACTCGGGCAACGGTCTATGGAGCAGGAACTTGAGATGACCTTCATCAGACCACCAGACTCGGGCAACGGTCTCAGACCACCAGACTCGGGCAACGGTCTATGGAGCAGGAACTTGAGATGAACTTCATCAGACCACCAGACTCGGGCAACAGTCTATGAAAGTGCATCTCAACCAGCCACCGTTGAACTTCCCTTGAGGAGTAAAGCATTACCGTGATTTGTTTAGTCATAGCACAAAAATAGATGTCGTGGATCAGTCCGTCAGTAGATAAGTACGTAAGGGAGCAAGCAAGGCCTTTTTAGTAAGGAGGGTGAGAGTTTTGGGGCTATGATTAACAAAATCACGACTTTCATCTTCACCACCACAAAGTAGTCAACAAGCTGAACTCACATTCGAAGAAAGTACCACACGCATCCGGGCACCACTCTCCTTGCCAGGGCACCATGCCCTCCGCCGCCACCTGAGCGGTCTTGCCATACGACCCACTCAGCAGCTCCAGCTCGTAGCAGCCGATTCAGGACCTTGTGTGGGCCTCACATGCCAGAGTCAAACTTCCCCGTTGACTGGGAATACTTGATCACCAACACCATGCCTCCAGCCTTCAACACGCGAGGCGGACGACGATTCTGGTTAGCATAGGCATCCTGCCGGGACTGATTTTACCTCAGCAGCTTACTTGCCCTGGAGCGTCACATTTCACGCCATGCCGGTCGATCAAGCCGTGCAGTTTCTGCAACCACATTGTTGTGTGCTGGTGAGGAACTCTGGAGACCTGCTTGTTTGATATACAAACCAGGCAGTGAACCACATGCTTGACTACGAACTCACGTAGCCCAAGAAACTAGAGGTACTTCAGGGTCAGGTCCAGAGTCTTTTCGACAAAGACTTGCAGCAGACTAAGACGGTATCACGAAAACCACGCTTCCGCTCCTACTGGTGAGTAGCGGTAATAGAGCGTAACACTTTAGTACACATACCGATGAGAGTCTAGCTGTCCCACTTACAGATACTCGACGAGCGTGTCCTTATCTGCGACCTGCACCATCTAAACCCAGTTGATCGGCTTGGTGATGCCGTTGACTTAAAGGGTTGCAGCTAAGATAGTCGCCATAACACATCATCGTGCGCTTTTAGTACTCAAAGGTGAAGATGAAGTCATGGAAATAAATCCACTTACGGGTAACGCGCAGAAGCAGCAGCGCTCGGTGGCTGTGAAAGCGTTGTAGTTGGTCACACCCTTAAACTGAAGACAAACCAAATGGTGGCGGAAGTCGCTTCCAGCACGTAGGAGTACTACCTACTCACTGCAAAACCTTGCTAAAACAGGCGACCACACGCTTCTTGCCGTCGTTGTGGATCCACCTCAGCGCCGGGCCATAGCCGATGCTGCTGAAGTCAGTGTGCACCTCTGTTTGGCAAATCTGTCAAGATACCTTGCTACCTTGGACTCAGTGGTGAGTCGCCGAGTGATGTTCTGAGGTACCTTTTCCTGCTCTGGCCTCAATCAAAAGGAACTTCTTTTTCCGACAGACGTGCAAGGCAGGCTGTCTGGATAGCATACTCCTCAACGTAGCGCCTAAAGTACCCAGCTAGATCTTAGATTGCCAGATTTGTTTAATGTACTCAAGGGGTAAGGACTTTAGGTAATGGCCTTGTCTTTAAGACTCGGCCCCGCCTGACCCTAACAAATGAATCTAATCAAAATGGCAAAATCGGAAACAATCGGTAACGGGAATTATCAGATTTTCTAAAAGAGTTGAATCTACCCACGTTACATAATTTACGAACGCACTACAGTGCGTCACTGACTCGCATATTATACGAAACACCCTTAAGTCCAAGACGGTATGCGTAGGTAACGTGATTTACTACACATTAACACATTACACATACCTATCGAAATCATGGACACTAACTTTAAAAAGAACATTCTCACCAATCAGCTCGTACAAGGGCAGCGCTTATGCAAGCCCCACGGCACGCGCGGTATCATTCCAAAATACCAGTGAGCCGCCATGCTCGCAAGAGGCACCATAGCCCGCAGCGGCGCACGCAGCGCAGTATCACCAGCGCGCCGTCACGCTCGTGCAGTGCGCAGAGAGGCGCGGCAGCTGCGCGACACGGTGCAGCAACGCCAGCGCACCGTCACGCTCGTGCAGAGCGCAGAAAGGCGCGGCAGCGGCGCAGCAACGCCAGCGCGCCGTCTCGCTCGCCAAGAGCGCAGAAATGCGCAGCAACGGCGCGGCACGGTGCAGCAACGCCAGCGCACCGTCACGCTCGTGCAGAGCGCAGAAAGGCGCGGCAGCGGCGCAGCACGGCGCAGCAACGCCAGCGTAGCGTCACGCTCGTGCAGAGCGTAGAAAGGTGCGGCAGCGGCGCAGCACGACGCAGCAACGCCAGCGCGCCGTCTCGCTCGCCAAGAGCGCAGAAATGCGCGGCAACGGCGCGGCACGGCGCAGCAACGCCAGCGCACCGTCACGCTCGTGCAGAGCGCAGAAAGGCGCGGCAGCGGCGCAGCACGGCGCAGCAACGCCAGCGCACCGTCACGCTCGTGCAGAGCGCAGAAAGGCGCGGCAGCGGCGCAGCACGGCGCAGCAACGCCAGCGCGCCGTCTTGCTCGCCAAGAGCGCAGAAATGCGCAGCAACGGCGCGGCACGGCGCAGCAACGCCAGCGCACCGTCACGCTCGTGCAGAGTTCCAAAGCCCGCAGCCAAGCGTGCAGCATTGCGTCGGAACATTCGAGAAAAGAAAGATAAATGTGAGCACTATGTTCGAATCATGTTCGAATATAACTATTTCCCAGTTGGTTTAGTACATCTGTCCTTATTACGACAGGTCTACCTATTCATACAACGATCTAACACCACATGAAGATTGATTTCTAATCTTATGTCGGGAAGCTCAATTTTTTTTTTTCTCGTGGCAAAAATAATTGTTGAGCAAAAACTCATCTACCTACATTACGGTTACTCTTTTTACAAAAATAACACTGAACTGCATCAAAACCGAAGTTTAGGTACACTTTGTGATCCTAATTTTCACACAGAAAACAGCGTGATTGGAAAGTACTATGACTAAGACTACGCTTTCTAGTCTTAAACTGCAAATTTAAATTGCGGGTATTTTTGGTGAGATACTTCATGAAGTGACTAATGGACCGACATAAATGTTCTTAATCTCAATATCGACCTCTCGTGGACACAGCGGAATAAATTCCGTTTTAAAATTGATCTAAGACTGATCATAACAAAAACCTTTGTACAAGTTCCACTTTACGAAACTACCACACGGCTATGCCATCGGTTGAAGTTACGAACATGATCAACTTTTTTACACCATGCATCAACATCTTTAAAAATCGAGACCAAAAATAAAGACATGGTTGGATCTCACCTGGTTAATTCCACTACGTTCCAGTAATTGTACGACACCGACTTAGCACGCCTTTGTTCATTATTCAATTTACGTGGATTACTTTTATACTTAAATCGATTAGCAGATTTAGACGATGGCATTGTTAATTCACAAAAACACGTAGGGTAGACGTGAAAACTTTTAGACAAAAATTCAATTTGGACAAGAACACTTGAACTAGATTCGTTCACGTGGCCAATACGTGCTTAGCCATAAAGCCAAAGGTATAGGTACTTGATTCTAAAGATTTAATTGCAGTAACTTCATCTTGTTCGGAACAAGGTGCAGAAACGGGAGTGTTGCATTCTGTTTGAACGGTCACAGTGTTACCGAGACGATTAATATTACACTCGCTTTTAGTTACTACCGAGGTTAAACTATTTTCGACAAGTCTCGACACGTTTTTCTCGATCGCGGAGTATTGATTCATTATTGAGTGCAACGTTTGGATAAAAACACGACTAAGTGCGTGATCTCGCGACCTACATCTAGGCCCTGCTGTTTCACATCCACGTGGTCTGCTTCGAGAACTTCGATGTTGATCACGGCACATCACGGCTACGATCGCGGTTACGATACCCGCGATCCGACATCGTACAAGAACAACAACAAAAATTTAAAGGTTAGAATTTTGTTCCAATTTAAGCAAACTGATTGTCAGTGACTAGATTTTAACTATAGTGGGCTATTGAATAGGAATCCCAGTTCTGAATTTAGGTACGGAAGTAAAATTCAATTAAAAACACACAATTTATTAACACAAAACCAAATACTTTTACAATTATCAAACTTTTAATGATTGGAACAAAATTTAACACGTAAGACACAAAAAGTAAAAGTCGGAAATAAAGAAAAACATAATTCAAACCAGACCACGTTGATTACAGCACAAAAATCAGCAGCGAAATGAGCCCAGTGCTCGCGCGCGCTCAGCTTTTATAGCTAAGCTCATTAAGAGAGGTGGCGTGACCTAAGAATATATTATAAAATTGAATTGTCGGGCTCATATTTTATTATTATTGAGCATGTTTATGTTTACTCAGCATTTCAAAAACCAAACACTCATCAAATTTAAACTATTAGTTTAATAATAATTTAAACTATTAGTTTAAATTTTAAATTGTTGTATCTGGCAGTCTACCTGTTTGTCTAGGTTTATAATTCACTAAATGATGTCCGCGACTTTGTCCGCGTGGATTTGGATTTTTTAAATATCCCGTGGGAACTCTTTAATTTTCTGGGATAAAAAGTAGCCTATGTCCTTTCCCAAGGATGTAAGCTAACTCTGTACCGAATTTCATCAAAATCAGTTAAACTGCTGGGCCGTGAAAAGCCAGCAAACAGACAGACAGACAAACACACTTTCGCATATATAATATTTCTATGGATTAAAAGGACATAGGCTACGTTTTAGCAGGTAGGTATAAATTAAGTAGTTCTCACGGGATTTTTGGAAAACCTAAATCCACGCAAACGAAGTAGCGACATCATCTAGTTTTAAATAAAATATTATCTGTAAACCGAAGTCACAAACTGTTCCATTGTAATAAATAGTTTAACTAATTTCGGTAGCAATAGAATATTTGCGAAGCTCTACAAGTCGCAAATATTAAACCGTTTGAACAATTTCAACAAAATAGTAGAAATTAAACTCGACGCTCCCATTCCTAGAGCTCTCCAGTTGTTGTTGAAATAAGTGCATATAAATTTAAAAAGTCGTATGAAAGTATGAACGTCTTCTCTTTAACGTTTTCTGAAAGATATTTTTATATTATAAAACAATTTTGGAAAATATTGGAGTTGAAACTTGAAAGTCAGACATACTTTGTTATTTTCTGCGAATATAATGAGACATCCGACTGTAGACGTCGTCGTAGAGCAAGCTCTTTGCCTTTTTGCGTTCTACACTTATGTATGCTGAAAGATCTTGTTATACTAGCTAGCTTTTCGTTTGTTAGTTCCGTTTATTAGATTTTTAATGAATAGCATCAGCTATTTTGTTTGGAATTCTAGATCCTGGAACAGTTTTCGAAAAAAAACATATTATAACGAAAGAAGCATATTCTTTTATTTTTTTAATTATAAATTAATGCTTTAAGGTTTGCTAGTGAAAGTTTTCTACTTAGTAAAAACTCAATATTTAGATTTCCTTTACTCTTAAAATTATCTTTTCCAACTCGAGGCTTTATCTACGTATAGGTAAAGCGAAACGTACGAATATCTTATAAGATGATTCATAATTTACTTGTAAGGAAAGCGCAATACACGTCGTGAAGACTTAAGATAGCCTTTTCGGAGTATACAAGTACTTACAAGATTTTTTACACAATATTCCTTTTAAAAATAATGTTAACGGGTTGTATCGGTATTTGTGGGCAGATTTATACGCTGTATCACGGAGCTCACGAACTAGCTATCGACGCGTGGATCCACGCGACCGGGGCGTGCCTACGTCGGAAGAATTCGCGCATTTTTACGTCAAAATAAGCTTAAGATCACACTAGAGACATTTTGTTTAAGTACTTTTTTAGGGTTCCGCAGAGAACAAGGAACTCTTCCACTTTCGTCCGGTTCGTCTGTATGTGTGTCACAGTAATTTTAAAAATATTAAATAAATCATAAGAGCTAAATGAGATCCAATTTAAATTTAGTGCAGTTAAGTTTAAAAACCTATTACTGCTACACGGAGACAAAAGACTTTGAAAAAAAAAATTCTTGAACATGTGTAGCTTTAGTCGAAAAAAATATTTTGTTTTAAAGGGTACCTCGTCAAATAGGTATTTTAAAACTATTATGTGGTTTCTTACAGCCGTACTCAGAGTCGCTTAAGCGAGTTTACTTAAGTTTAGTTAAAACGAGACAGAGCTAATATATCTCTCACATAAATCTGTCTCGTTTTAACTCAATCTTAAGTAACGATTTGCGACTCTGAGTATGGCTGTTAGACAGTTTTTGGAGAAAAAACTACTGTTTACTTGTACCGTGTGGTTTGAATGACAATAGATATTTATGGTAGGTACTATTGATAGTTTCTAATGATGATAGTGGTGGAAGGTGAACTGCTAATGGCATATGGCAGAATGTTCGTGTTTGGATCTACATATTATTTTGTTTTTCGATTCTTTAGTAGGTAAATACATAAAAAAATTACTTTAAAAAGTGTTTTTTACATTCATTGATTACTAGCTGATGCCTGCCACTTTGTTCGAGCGGTTTTAGGTTTTTAAAAATGGCGTTGGAACTCTATGTTTTTCCGAGATATGTCACTCTGCAGATATTTTAAACTGCGAGTATACCCATGCAAAAATCACGTAAATTCGTTGCTCCGTTGCGACGAGATTAAAAGACAAACAATCAAATAAACAAACACACTTTTGCATTTGTAATACACTCGGCGTCACAAAAATCGCACCTGTCTGAAAATTAGGGTTTAACCGGTAATATCCCCAAGCCAGTATATCTAACCCAAACAATATTGATATCAATGCAAAGGACTTATATTAAGGACGAAATACTAAGTAGTGATATTCCTGGTGTGGTCTCACGCTAAGGATTCGCGCATTTTTACCCCATAATAAAAATCGTAAATAATATCGAGTGAGACTCAGTCAGGTCACGATACGCCGGGGGCCCTGTGCCGACGATTTGCGAATTTACGATTGAGCCGGGTATCGGCCGCGGTCGGAGCGTGCAACCATTGATATGAATATGATTAGCTTGTGATCCGCTTATGATGCACATATCAAATTATTTCAGTATCTATAGGGTTCCGTGCCAGAAGGGTATCAACCGGACCTTATTATGTTGTCTGTTGGTAGGCTTCGGCCGTGGCTAGTTACCACCCTGCTGGCAAAGCTGTGCCGCTAAGCGATTAAGCGTTCCGGTACAGTGCCGTGAAGAAACCAAAGGGTTTAATAAGAACTGCCATATCCCTTTATTATTTACCACTATGTGAGATTGCAGTCAAGGGCTGTATCTGATTAATAAAATAATTACTAAGTCCTTGTTGTCCGTCAGTCTGTTTGTCTATCAGCGGGCTGTATCTCGTGAACGTTGAAATTTTCACAAAGTGTGTATTTCTATTGCCGGTATAGCAAAAAATAGCTAATAAAAATTACAAAATTGCAGTAGTCTATCTACATTAAAAAAAAATAGTTACATAGTGTTATATCTTGTACGACGCCGACGGTACGAAAACCTGTGTGAACGTATAAAAAACCCGTCTATTGTGAGTCCGACTCACAATCGACGGGTTTTTTATACGTTATGCAGAACCTTCGAAGTACGGAACCCTTGATAAGTGACTGTCACTCGCACTTGGATGGTTTTTTTGATTCTTTAAATCTGTATGTGAAATTAAAACATATTATTATGTTTCTGAATATAAATTTTAACATCTTTGGTTTTTTTATGTTTTGTATTTTACAAAACTTAAAGAAACCAATGATGTTATATTCAGAAAACTATTTTAATATAGGTACTTTTTAATTACTTTTCATGTAGCGAGTTTCAACTTTCATATGATGGAATATAGTTATCAAAGTTCAAAAGGCTCGAAACAGCGCGAATAATATATGTATGCGTATCTATGCAGAACGGTGGCTTAATTCCGAGGCAATAGAGCGAACCAACTTAATTTTCAGGCTCACCGCAGTCTCCTTTGTATGTAACCTCGCCGGATTAACGAACTTCGGTTTAGTTAAAACGAAATCTGTGCGGGGGTTGATGAGCAATAATAATCATATTGTATGGGCAACCTTTGGTACATTATGTGTGTTTTGCTTGTGACTGTTTTTTTTAATATGTTTTTTTTTGTTTCAGGTACATAAGTGTTCTAAGAAAATCTTTTTCTAAATGTACTGTGTCTAAAATTCAAGTTCTTATTCAAGATCTGCTTGCTAATCGTCGACGTTTGCATCGTTATTAAAAAATATGTTACCGACCTAAATTTGAGCTAAGCTTTAGAATTTTTGGTGCCTCTTTCAGTCTCACCTCTTTTAATCCTGATTAATGGGTTAGCCTGATCTATCGGGTCCTCTGTTTCTCGTGCGACAGACCTCGTTTTTGATTTTTCAAAACACGATAGACCACTTAGTGGGCCGTGTCGCAGCCGATCGTAACTTAGGTTCTCGATACGCCATACAAGTCCGCTCTTTTTTCGGTGCAATTTACTGCGCTTCGCTGCCGGGGGCCTACCGCCAGCGTCCGCCTGAAGAGATATACTCCACGATTTATTCATTGGTGGACCTAGTGTTGACCATATCTGAAAAGACACAGTTCATATTATCCTCTACAATCTACGTGATATTGACATACCTACGCGTGATATCCCCTATCTGCTAACAGTTTCACCGATTTTTATAAAATTTGGTACAGAGATAGCTTACATCCCGGGAAAGGACATTTTTACAAGGCTACTTTTTATCCCGGAAAATTAAATAGTTCCAAAGGAATTTTTAAAAAAACCTGAATCCACGAGAACGTAGTCGCAGGCATAATCTAGTCACAAATATTGTGCGATTTGAAACTTTTAATAATGCGCAAAACAAGAGAAAAAACCCTGTAAAGAAGCGTTTGGTTCATATCGTTTAATCATTTTTTTCCACACGTTTCAAACTATCCACTATTTAAATATGTATGACATCACGTAACCTTACACTCAAAAACTGTGGGATATCATTCTGGCTCAAAAAAATGAAGAGCATCTTATATCTTCGTTTTGAAATCACGTACTCATCACTATCGGCGATTTCGTTCGGGAGCGTGCCCACTGCGCACAGTATTTATGTTATGTGCTGGCCTGCCACACGAAGAACTAACAATGCGCAAATACATTTTAAGTAACGCCTCTGAAGCTGTGGTTGTCTCGTATTTTTCGCGAAATTCCATTTTAATCTGACTGATATATTGTGTGCATGAGATTTATAAACGGCGTTTGGAGGCTGGACGCGACGTTTTGCGCCTCGGCTTCTTTATTTGATCTTTTTGCGCGCGCTTTTTTTAATTCGATAACGTAAGATAAACCATAATCCATATTAAATAAATAATCCACATCCATATCATATCCATATTATTTAATATTATAAATGCGAAAGTGTGTCTGTCTGTATGTTTGTTAGATTTTCACGGCGCAACAGTTTAACCGATTTCGATGAAATTTGGTATAGAGTTAGCTTACATCCCGGGGAGGACATAGGCTGCCTCATTTTTATCTTGGAAAAGTTCTCACGCGATTTATAAACAACTAAATCCACGCAGACAAAGTCGCGGGCGTCATCTAGTATTTTATAATATATAACAAGAACGCTAAGTGATTCTTTAAGTTCAAAGCTTTATCTTTGAAATTAATTTTAGTTTCAGAAATCACGTGTCGTATACTTTCATTTGATATACCTAATGATTTCGAGATAAAAAGCTCTTAACTGTGTGTTTACGAAAAATCGGTAGCACTGTCATATCTGATCTAGCATTGGGGACCATTAACAGTCTATCAAAGCTTGGCACCTTGTGTCGACCAATAAAACTGATAAGATACGCTCTAAATAAATAGGGTCCAAACGAGTCCCGATTTAAATATCTCAAAAGAAAATACTTCACCCCGATAACGCCTACATTTATTAGTCCTAATATGCTGTCCAACCGGTTAGTGTCGGTAATCCTTTATGTGGTATTAACAATATATTGAGTTGGATCTTTCAAGTTAATTGTGCCGATAAGTGTACTTTAGATACTCGTTACCTACAAGAAACGACAAATGATCATGTTTAATGTCATTACGATAGCAAAACGTTGCTATTTAATTTAACATCTGACATTTATTATAAAAGGGCGTTCCTATTTGTATCTTGTGAAATACGTAATGTTTCGCATGTGGGGAAATAATGTGTTTTCGTTTGGTTTCAATTTGAAATCTTAATGTTTATCCAAATTTTTTTTTTAATAGATATAGCGAGCAAACGAGCAGGCGGGTCACCTGATGTTAAGTGATTACCGCCGCCCATGAACATTTGCAGCACCAGATGAGCAGATGATGATGATATTTTATATCTAATCATACAAAATTGCCAGTCTTGCATGTAGGTACCGACAGGTAGGTAGTATAATTTAATCTACCTTTTACCTTAACAAAAGTGGTTGTAGCCTAGTGGTTAAGATGTCGGCTTCCTATTCAAGAGGTTTGGGATTTGATTCCGGTTACGCGCCTTTAATTTTTCGGAGCTATGTGCGTTTTAAGCAATCAAATATCAGTTGTTTTAATGAAGCAAAACATCGTGAGGAAATCTGCTTGCCTAAAAATCTGTCTGCAAATCTGACAATCTGAACTTGGCCAGTGTGGTGGACCGGTGCTAGGTTGAGGTTGGGTAAATTCATGCATTGAAACTGATAAAACTTTAGACAAGCAAAGAAATGTCAGCCTGTTTTTATTCAAAATGCTTGAACAAATTAACAACTCTTCTAGAACCAAAGCCTTAAAAAAGGAAGCGGATCTCTTCTTTCTTTAGTTTTTTCTTAAGTTTTCTTTTAAAATCTGTTATTTGTGTTTTGTGGTGCAATAAAGTATACATACCTAGTTCATCTCAAAGCGGTTTAAATAGTTTTGCTTGGAACCCTCTCTGAATGAAAGAATAAATAGAAAATGTTCCCCTTTAGAGCTCTCTCAGTTTAAAATAAAATTGCCCAGGATTGGATCGGAAGACGTATGTTTCACTTAAGTCGGTGACCGGAGAGGAAACACGTAAATCGGATATAAAAGTTCTACAATGAGAGAGTGCACTCTTTATCCTCACAAAGCAAAGTTTGGACCTTTAGAAGTGTTCAGATTTCGAGATTAGTTCGGCTTGTTGGCCGCTTGTTCAACAGAAAGTTCGTTTTCAGGGTTCCGTACCTAAACGGAACATTTATCTTTGTGTTCGTGTGTCTTTGTGACATCGCCATTTTAGACGTTTCTAAAGAATGTGCCTCTTCACACGAATAGACGGAAATATTCTTAAGATGTCAAGAATACTAAGGTCTGAAGCCTCATACTGCTGTAAATATAGTTGTTTAAAACTTTAAAGCAATAGAAACATACGTCCTTTCGTAGCATTTGTCATACTCTTAGACAGATCAATTACCTAATAGATATAAATCTATCGGGTAAGTAGGTACTTCCCTGAAATAAATCCGAAACTAATTGTATTCATATTCCGTGTGTCCGTATGCTATTTAAAAGCACCAGCAATATAAAATTTTGTCTCTGAAACACGTAGGTATACATGAAGGATCCTGTTCAAGTGAACATTTTATGGTACGGAACCATACGTGGTGCTAGTCATACGCGCACTTGATATTCTTTTTTGCTCAGACTTGCCTGTCTGAACTGTTTTGATAACACAGGAAACACATGCCATTGTTTTAGACGCAGTTCAGTTATGAAAAACATCAAAATATCAAATCCCCTTCTGCGGTTTTGATTTGACTGATTGACGGAAAACGGACAGCTGATGATATAAATTTGACATTTGGAGCGTGTGATCTTTTCAGTGTATTGTGGCACCATAAAATTCCCCAAAATAAGGCAGTGGTTTGACCGCGAGAAAACGACTAACTGTGGGCCATTTTCTCTCTCAAGATACGCACAATAATATTTATTGTGCGTTTTTTCTCTTTTATAAACAGGAATGGATACTTGTCCTAAGTATCAACATTAATTGCTGTATTGTACTTACCTTCAAAATAGCACTCATAGTATAGATCATCATCATCATCATGATCAACCCATCGCCGGCTCACTACAGAGCACGGATCTCCTATCAGAGTGAGAAGGATTTTGGCTACAGTCTACCACGCTGGCCAAGTGTGGATTGGCAGACTTCACACACCTATGAGCCCATTTTGGAGAACTCTCAGGCATGCAGGTTTCCTTACGATGTTTTCCTTCACCGTGATATTTAATTAATTAAAATGCCCATAACTCCGAAATTTTAGAGGTGCGTTCCCGGGATCGAACCCTCAACGTCCGATTAGAAGGCGGACGTCTTAACCACTAGGCTATATCACTGCTATAGATAGATAGAATAGTTCAAATAACGCAATGGAGCTTTGTAACTTTCCTGTAAGAGTCATATTGGTCGTTTTTCGTACAAAGTGCTTCCGGCAGTTTGTTTTGTAGTTTAACATTGTTTCTTTTCGATCAGTTCAAGTAAACGTCTGCTTTGAGTCGTCTGGCATCCTGGACCGATCTACTTGCTTTTCGTTTTGCTATACGGTCTACAAATAATGTAATGTCTATAAAACGCTAGAGTCTCTATTCGATACCGAAACAAACAGTATTAATTAAAACAGGACGCGTCAACAAACAAGATAGTACCCGTGTTAAGTATTATTGAAAAAAGTTGAATTACATACATTAGTTATACAATACATTAGTTATTACTAGCTGATGCTCGGGACTTAGAGGATTTTTAATATTCCCGTGGGAATTTTTCAAAATCCTATCTTAGTGGGCATCTCGTTAAAAATATAACTTACTTGCTGAATCCCAACTTTCCAGACTGAACGGTTTGAGTTGTATTGATATGGTAGTCAATTTTCCCCTTTATATTTTGTAACTAGCTTATACCCGCGACTTAGTACCCGAGGACTACACAAATGTCAAACCCCTATTTTACCCCCTACTGCCCTACGTCATAATACCACATGCCAAACTCCAACCCGATCGGTCCAGTAGTTTAAGCTGTGCGTTGAAAGATCAGTCAGTCAGTCAGTCAGCTTTTCTTTTTATACATATAGATGTACTTATAGATTATAAAAACCTTCGAAGTGTAAAGCTTCGGTAATTTCAAAGGACTTATAACAGCATAAGTAAAAGCCCAAAATCTAACCTGAAGTCTATTTAACAATACAATGAAAGCACTAGATCGAGCTTCCATTACCAGATGAAAAGACGTTTTAGCTTCAAATCGCATTTGAATATTCATTATTCTTAGATTTAATCTCACACATTCTTATGAATGTGAGATTAAATCTAAGAATACTGAATATTCAAATTATATTAATATCTAAATTCTACATTTTATACATTTCTACATTGTCGTATTCAATATTATAATGTACTTATGACTTACGTATAAGACAATAATATGAATTTCATTATCAAATATTTGAAATGAAAAAGCTCTAAAATAATAATAACACTATTATACTCGGTCATCTGCACTCTGTACTTAATTGCTTAAAATATTTCTCTGCGTTCATTTTTCTCTCACATATCGAAACCAAATGTGTTTCTATTCCCATATCCTTGCATGTCTACCCCCACGTATCTGCGCTACTGTGCAAAACGCCCGCTCCCAATGACTCTTTGGAATCCTTGTTCGCTGTAATTGGATTGGCTGGCAGTCGGACTTGTTGGCATTTTAATTGTGCTGTTGTGATGGCGAACACACCAGCGCTCCTCGCGACGACAACGCGCACGATAGAGTGAACACTTTTTATTTCCTATCGCAAAACTCTTAATGGATTAGCGAGCTATTAAGTAATCGCTGTACGAATCTTGCTCGATGCGTTTATCTGATAGCGTTGTGTTAGGAACTGAAATCATTTAAGCTACTAAAGCTACCAGCCCCGTCGCCATGTTGATTTAATCTGTTTTTCAAACTAGTACACAGTTGATAAAAATAAAAAGTTGTACAGAAAATTATTGCTAAAAAGGACCCGCTGTATAGTCAGAAATAAACTAAATTTGGTTCTCATGCTAAAGTAAAAAAACGAAAACATGTGAGAAAACAACTCCAATGCCGCAGTGTCAAATATTTCTTCAAAAGATAGTTGCGGTGTTTCACGAAATCTGAACATAAATGGAATGACTGACACGTATCACCGATTCACGTTCGAAGAATCGAAGCGCGTCTTCAAATTTAAAGAATTTTGAAAAAGACGATTCTTAGAAAACCCGCTAATTGCAAGCCATCCTTCAGTGTGTCGTAAAGAATTAGGTACAAACTTTATTTTGAAAGTTCTTAAAAAGTAACCGAAGTCAATTTTGATCATGTCTATTGTTTTGTGTTCCATATTTTTTATGCAACCAAATCCGATTCTGGCGCGACACCGTTCAGAATATATTATACAAATTTTGGAAATAAAAACAAGGCCAGCGTGACAGGTACACTTATTCGTTCTGCTTATTTTTGCTTAGAGTAGTTTTATCGGATGGCAATCGCGGCTCGGCGTGTATAAGGATGAATAAAATATACAATTCTGCGTTCACCGCGCTCGCTCGATCGCTCCCGAATGGGAAGTTTAGACGTAGCTTTAATGGAGTTCCATAAAGTTTGGCATTCATTTCTATTATGGCCGCTGGACTGTTTGTAGTCATTAATTAAAACTCTATGCCCCAGTTTATTGCTATTAAATCTTATTTGCTTGTTTGTAGTTTTCAATTTTATGTATTGCACTTATTTTATTACTTCATCTTCATTTTTCTGTTCGAAAGTTTTCGCATGGGTCAAATTTTAACAAGTTATGACTTTATTAAGTTGGAAAATGCGAACGCAAAATCTTTAAAATGTAAGTATTGTTAGGAGCAAAAGCAAGGTACTTATTTCCATTGGTATTTACATCAAGAGATAATAAAGGTACACACTTAAAATATTCTACTTACACTTAAAATACTTATAAAATAAGAAAATAAATAATGTTGTAGAAAGAACCGATAAAAGGTTTTCCTTGCTTAACCTCGTGTTATTCTCAATTTCGTTGTTAACATGGCCGGATCGTCCGCCATCCGTGTCCTTTGTGCTTCTTTTTTGGATTGTAGAATTTTTCGCGGCCTTTTAAATTTGAATTCTTTCCTCCTCTTCTACGAAAAGGTATCGAATGCTTCGCCTTTGTATCACTTTTTGTGCCAACTTATATTTTGTTCCAAAAGCGACATTATTTACGACCTGTGTCCTAGCTTTCTCAGGAATCCGTAAATCTTTGCGCTCAAATGACAAGCATTGTTTGTATGAATATTAAAATACATGCTCTAGAATGTCAGAAAATAAAAACAATGTGGCGCTATATTTAACAGTATGCTGTATAGAAGCAGGCGTTACTTTGCGTTAGTCCATGATATACAATGAAATAGGTCGACTCTGTATGATGCAACATGCAGCATGCGAAATGTACCGCCCGCCCTCCCACTGCTAACCATGCAGGGAAAAGCAGCCACTAGGCAAGCAATACGCACCACCACCACGCAGCACCACACAAATCCCAAAACACACTCGACGCACGTTTCGCTCCGCACTTTGCAATTGTGCATTGTAAGGTCTACATCTCTCCTTGGTTTCATGCTCCGGTGTCGGAGGTGCTTCAGGTGCCGTGGGCTACATACTACAAAATAACTTTCTAAAACGAAGATAAAAGTATAAGTTTCCAAAAAGCACTATGGGGAAAAGTCTGTTTCATACACACTTATGGCAAAAATTGTTTTACAATAACAAATAACGGCCACTTAGGTAGGTATACCAGGAAAATAAATCACTAATAGGTTTAGAAAGTCAATATCAATATCTCGCAGACTAGCACTGCTTATGTACTTTTTGGCTGACCAATTTAAACTACTGGAGATTATTACATATAGATGGCGGTTAAATTACACGATGTATTCCGTATAAATAACATAACGGGTAATCATAGTGACACTAATCGTTCCTCGGCCTATGTATATTGAATTTTTTCTCTTTAGGGTTCCGTACAGTAAATACGTTAATTTCAATGTCATTCTGATACCGTGTCCCTCCGGAAGCTTCTAAAAAGAAAACAGATGTTTCCTTTTTAGAAGCTTCAATGGCTATTAGCTTTGATTTTTTCATATACCTACAGTCAAAGGCCACAAGTCATGTAGACTAATAAATAAGGCCTTAGTTCAAAATGTTGCTAAAACAAACTACCGCTATTTCTACTACTTTGCTTAGGTTTTTATCACAAATATCTAGATGCTTTTAAGAGAAGTTTATTGCAAAAAAAGGATTTGATGACCTGCGTATGCCTATTAAAAAAATAATTTAATCTAAATATATAAAAGGAAAAGGTGACCGACTCACTGACTGACTGATCTATCAACGCACAGCTCAAACTACTGGACGGATCGGGCTGAATTTTGGCATGCCGATAGCTATTATGACATAGGCATCCGCTAAGAAAGGTTTCTGAAAATTCAACCACTAAAGAAGATAGAAGGGAACAATGTGATATGTTGTTACTGCAAGCAATTTTAACCGGCTCAATCGATTGTCCTAGCTTACTCTCAGCCTTTTCATTTAATGCTCAACCTTTAAGAACGCGTCACACGCGCCTTCTAAATGTTCCCAAATCTAACTCAAATTATGCGCGAAATTCTATAATTCCACGCTTGGTACGTACTTATAACAATCAGTTCGCTGAGTTTGACTTATTTTACCTATCAAACAATAAATTTAAAAAGGAATTAAGAAACTATCATCGTAAAACAAAAAAAAAAGTAGCTAACATCTAAATATGCATGCAATCATACACTCCCATTTACACACACACACACATGCACACACGCTCACACATACTCATAAGCACACACTCACATACGCATACACACACATACAATCATACACACACTGTTGTAATTTTATTTTATTATTGTATATACCTACATTTATTCTAACTCTATTCTGTTAAAATAGTTTAATTATAATTTTAAGTAATCTCTTTTGGCCTTCTGTTATACCTAGATTTAAATTTAAATAATAATTATGTATTTACGCTGTTGATTACTTTCAAATAAACAAAAATAAAAAAATAAAAATAAAAAAGAGGTGAAATAGGGCTTAGAAACTTGTGCAGTCCACGCGGACGAAGTCGCGAGCATAAGCTAGTTCTATATATACGTTTTCTTCTAATATTTTGTAAGTAACATGGAACCCTTGGATTGCGCGTCCGCTACTCACTTTCACGGTATTATTTTACCTACTCATATGACATGGACGTACCGTTAGGAGTAATTTGGTTGATATTCTTTTGTCATTATCTAGAGAATGCGTCTACTCGTTCTGCTCTTTGATCGTGAAGCAACTCAAAAACGATAGTCAAGTAAGTTTTGTAATACAATTTCTTTTATTTATATAAGCTACCCAGTAGGTACCTACAAGAATAAGATTAAATAATGTTAAAAGAAAAACGTCACATTTTCATGATAATATTACCACTGATAATAATAATTATTTTTATTCCATTTTTTTCCTTAACGATTGCTGGCGGCCTTTTTTCGGAAATCTCGTAAATTAATTTTTCTTATTTCTTTTACGTTTTACAATTTCTTGCATTAGGTATTAATATTTTCTTGTAGGTGTAAATTCGAAGAATTACTTTTCCTCCAGTTGTGATCAACCTTAGTACCATCGATATTAGAAACTCACGTGATAAAGTAGATTAAAATAAATTGCGCATGAGTGTAAATCAAAGCTCTGAAATACTACATTGAATAGTAAATTGAAAATCAAGTGGAACGTAGTCAAAGAGAAATGCAGCAATATTTTTAACTCGCAGAAAAATAAAGGTAACGACGAACGGAATTAAAGATGTCGTTCTGGTACTCGTACTTGCTTGACGAAATATCAAATTGTGTGAATGTGAAAACAGCGAGTGAAAAGACAATCTAAATATATAAAAGGAAAAGGTGACTGACTGACTGACTGACTGACTGATCTATCAACGCACAGCTCAAGCTACTGGACGGATCGGGCTGAAATTTGGCATGCAGATAGCTATTATGACGTAGGCATCCGCTAAGAAAGGATTTTTGAAAATTCAACCCCTAAGGGGGTGAAATAGGGTTTTGAAGTTTGCGTAGTCCACGCGGACGAAGTCGCGAGCATAAGCTAGTTTTAAATATAGAAGAATCCAGTTTATTAACTGTCCTATATAAAGGTATCTATTTAAAGTTTTACTAGTTTAAAGCTCACTCTAATCGAAAATATAAACTAACTTAATATCCCAGCCGTATGAGTTGAACTATAAAACTAATTCCGAGGTATTTTGGGGGCGAGCGTTCAACAGCTAAAGTGTACTTCGCTGTACAATCAAATAGCATAATTATCATACTTCGGGTTTATACGATACTTACACTGTAATGGGTTTCGTTGGTTTCACAAATGGATGAGTTTACTTTCAAAATAGCATTTATCTAGGTATCTACCATATATCTATAGTGAATAAATGGGCTCTACTTTTTTATTTGATTCTAGGTGAAATCTACATTATGCGAGCATAAATGGTTATTTTCTCTGAGTGTACTATCATTGTCATCGCCGGCTCACTACAGAGCACGGGTCTACGGGTCTTCTATGAGTATGAGAAGGGTTTGGCCATAGTCCACTACGCTGGCCAAGTCATCTTTACCAATTACCTTAATCAAGCCACAAGACTTAACTCTCATGCATGCAGGTTTCTTCACGATATTTTCCTTGAAACGCACATAGCTCCGAAAAGTTAGAGGTGCGTGCCCGGGATCGAACCCCGACCTCTGCTTAGAAGGCGGACGTCCTAAGCTATCACAGCAGTACCTACTGTAGTTAAATTAAATTTTCTTTAAGTGGACTGTAGCTCTGTAGTTGAAATGCAACAATTTTATCTCGCATAAAAAATAAATTAAAAGTGTATCAAAAGTAACGACGAACGGAATGAAAGATGTCGTTGAGATACTTGCGTGACAAATTTGTATCTAAATCGTTGGTATGCGAAAACAGAGTGGCATTTCCCCGATCATATCAGACTTGGTCACCGAAATTGGTGAAAGACCTCGCCGCCAAAGCTTAATGTTGCATCCTAAAAGTGCATCGTTTGTGAACGTTCAATTAATTTAATCAGCAAATTGATAAAATGTCACTAACCCAATTAAATTATCTGCTGGCACTGGAATCATAAGGTTCTTCGCCCACTCGACCATTCGGAAACGGAAAAATAACTTGCTTTTATTACAGGTCCATGTTGCAACTTAAAGGTCTTTTCACAATACATGCTGTGCGATGTCACATCGCTGTGCCAAAATTTCGTCGCATCCGACATCGTATATTGAAACTGTAACCAACAGTGTTCTAGTTAAGCCACGGACACGCAACTTCTTATGTAGTTCATATTATGTCATTCTTTAAAAAAATGGCGGATTTTGAATTTGATGTCGTTTCATGTTTAATAGGTAATTAGTACCTATGCTTGAAAAAATACTAGATCTAATCTATTTTAATTTGGGTAACTATATTATAACGTATGATTTTAAGCTTATTTTGTAGCTTAAAGACGTACTATAATTTAAATAACGTTTTCGAGCCAGTTGCACGGGTCTGCTATGGAATGGAATGCTATGCTGCTATACTATGGAACTGGATCGAAATACCAATGTTTCAAAATCATCGTTTTAACCGTGGTACGTTCCCATTATTTAGCATATAATAATATCCTAGTTTTTAGTTGCTTCGACCACTTCGTAGTAAGTTGATTTTTTTTTATTTTATTTTATTAAGAATATTAACCATGTTAAATGACTAATATTCCCCTTTCCTCTCCAACTAAGCGTCAGGCTTGTGCTAGGAGTAGGTACGACAATAGTGCAACGGGCGGGGTTTGAACCGGCGACCTTTCGGTTTTCAGTCCACTCCTTTACCGGTTGAGCTATTGAGACTCTGAAATGTTAACAAAGCGTTAAGTGTGCGACCACCTTAGGTTTTCCCCAAGTCGCCCACGGGCTCACTTCGCACTAGGGTTGCACGTCTCGTTCATTCCGATTGCTGCGCCAGCATCTGACTAAATATATATAAATAATGTTCCCGCAGATAAAACTTCAGCATTATCGCGGTTTATGCGATTATTAAGGCTCCATGTCGAGTGAAATAAATGTTATTAACTCTTAGCTGGAACGACATTGCAATTTATTTTTAAATCCCTATACTAACATAGAGGTGTGTTGCTTTCAACAAATATTTAATTCGGTGAAATTGGACTACTGTCTGTTTTTTTTGTATTACAACTATAAGCATATAATTTTAGAAGATACAATCAAAATTTTATTTATTTTATGTAGGAAAATCAGTGTCTCTTATGCTAAGTCTATCACTACCGCTTGCTTATATGTATAAAGCAGATTCTATTGAGACGATTCCGCAAGAAACTCAGCAGTTGCTCTTTTTAAGGTTCCTACCAGAAGGGTGCCAGCGGGATCCTATTACTACGCCTCTGATGTCCGTCCGTCCGTCTGTCTTTCTGTCTGTCAGCGGCCTGTATCTCACGAACCGTAATAGGTATAACGATGAAGTTTTCACAGAATGTGTATTTCTATTGGCGCTATAACAGCAAATAATAAAATTTTCAGAAGGGCTCCCCCATGTTAATTTAAAAAAAAAAAGTGCATAATCTCGTACAATGGCACGGAATCCTTCGAGTGCGAGTGCGACTCGCACTTGACCGGTTTTTAAATCATCTTGTGGGCAACTGAGAGCTCAGCTGGTTGTTTTCTATGCATCAGTGTAAGCTCATAACAAGCTGCGTAACTGAGTGCTAATTGGGATTCACCATCAAAGCAAGGCTAGCCAGTTTGAGTTGGGCCGTGAAAAGCTAGCAGACAGACAGACACACTTTTGAATTTATAATATTAGTATGAATTATTGATATAGCTATTATAGAGCTTTGATATTTCACAATAAATTCTTATTTTGACCGAATTTTGAAACTTTAAATTCAACAGCATTACATTTTTTGCGTTATTTACGAAATCATTTAGGTTTCCATTATAGGTACCACACGTGCCATTCACAAAGTGCTCGTGTCGTTTCTAATCATAATGGAAACTTATTGTACAATTTTCGCTTTTTCGCATTTCGAGCAACAATAGCATTGTGTGGGTACTGGGTAGGTATAATTTGCAGCTTTGTGCTTTTGCGACGAATAAGTGACATTTTATATAACATATGATGTTTTATATAAAATTGTGGAGAGTGAACAATTTTGGTGAGCCCAATTATCTTAATTCAGACCTGATTTTCAATACGACTCTATGAGCATTTATTTTTCTTAAATCAAAGCCAAATCAGTAAATAACAAATCCAAATATTAACCTCAAAACAGTTTTGTTAGGCTTTTTTTGTGTTAACATATAAACATCTGATAAGTTTAACTAATTTATTTTAATAGTGATATCACCACTTGAATAAAATAGCCGACTCACAAGTCACAACGGCTACGCACGGGTGGTCTATTCTGTTGATCTAGATTTGTTATGCAATAAACGTGAAGCTTCCTAGTGAAATGTCCTAAATGAGGTTGACCTAAGAAGTCTAGAAGTTACAAGCGAATACGTAGACAATCGGGTATTGCGACTTTGTTTTATACTTTCTCTCTCTCTGTCTTTATTTAATAATAAACCTCTCTCTATAACTAGTTTTTGTCAATTGAATCTCCCGGTGTTGATATGTTGAACATTTGCACAAAAAACATTTTAAGCTAATTTTTGACGTAGTGATTGCCTTTTGCCGTTATTTTTTTATTTTGCCAAAAAATTATTACTGCAGCATGAAACAAATTATAGTCCAACAGTCACCAAACTCGTCGGGTGTATAATTACAATAATAACCCATACTTTTGGAATTACACTCGTAAAAATAAAGTTCGACAATCAAGCAAGATAAACGGGCGGGAATAATCATCCGGACGCACAAAACAATTAGTATAAGCAATAAATATTAAATTGGACGCTTGAACAAACGAAAAGATGTCTGCTGCCTGCTGACTTGTATCAAGAATAATGGCGATTCATCATAACACTATTAGCATTACACGCTAAGGTGTTATCTAGACATTCCAACAATAGAATATCTCTCATCATATTGAATACGGACCGACAAAAAAATAATACAGATAAACATCCCACCTTACAAGTCGATAAACTAATAAACTAAATTTAATTCGCCAGAGGCGTCTTGTTCTCATTTATTTTAAACAAAACATAATCAATAAACAAATCAAACACTCGCGCCGTCGACTTGGAGTTCGACTATTCAAATATTGTTTCGGAACAAACGGCGGGAGAATTATTGTGATGATAAGCAAGATACGAGGCGGGACAGGGGAGCCAATCACCATACATCACCGGGAAGCATCCAAATAAAAACCAGTAAAACAAAAGGACGCCATGTTTTTGTGCCAAAGGAAAACAAATTGTAACAA
Source organism: Maniola hyperantus (assembly GCF_902806685.2). NCBI lineage: Eukaryota > Metazoa > Arthropoda > Insecta > Lepidoptera > Nymphalidae > Maniola > Maniola hyperantus. The sequence continues at coordinate 9,050,388 of NC_048546.1, forward strand.
GTAGAGATTATATCACGCTAGGCGCCTTCAAAGACCTGAAAACTAATTAAGATCGGACGCTTTTCTACGGCGATAACTTGCAACAGACGGACGGCGGACGCGCCTGTTTGTGTGCCGGCAATCAAAACAATTAACTTTTTATTCGGTTTACTGTTCATCATTATAAACAAACGGATATAAGTTGGGTTTGTTTTTTCTTCAGTAACCTTCTCACGAAGTTTTTGTCAAGCATTTTATGAATTGCGACTATGATTCAGCAAAACTTTACATGAAATGTGTGTAGTTAATCCAGTTACGCGAATTTCATTTAGCCGCCAATTTCACGTAATTATTTAAACTTTATATGACCTTTCATCAACGTTACGCTCAGCAAAAGCTCGAAAATGTTTTACCGTTAAACATTTCGACATGAAACAAAACCATCGAATGGGCGCATTATAACCGAAACAAAAATAAAAGCGCTAACTAAACGCCGCGCGGCGATCGGAGCGTGAAATAAATAAAATGGAAGCGCCGCGCAAACGAGTAAAGAGTAAAAAAACTACTAAAAAACCGTGGCGTTAATTTTCCAGCGAGATTTCCCAACAGTCTCCGCGCAGAGGGAAAGGCGCGTGCATTGGACACATGAATTAAAAACCGGCCAAGTCCGAGTCGGAATCGCACGCAAAGGAACCGTACAGTCGTACAAGAAATAACACTTTGATTTTCTTTTAAATTTTAATGGCAGTCATTTTGAAATTTTTATTATTTGTTGTTATAGCGGCAATAAAATACACATTCTGTGAATATTTCGACTCTCTGCCTACGGTCTTACAGTTCACAAGATACAGCCCGCTGACAGACAGATAGACGGGCGGACGGATGGACAGCGGAAACTTAGTAATAGGGTCCCGTTGCACAACCTTTGGATACGGAACCCTAAAAACGTTAACAATGGCACCGCTGGCTCCTTAATGAACGCCGCCCGAGGCGCTCGCCGCGCCGCCTTGCGGTTGTGATTGCATACGCACAAATAAATAAAGACGCTTGAAACTTCTATATTGAAATATCCGGATTTTTAATTGCAATTAACAACCGTGGGTTTAAAAAAAGATTAAATATTGTGATGATTTTATTCTTTGAAAAATTAAAGGTTCCAAAAAAATATTTCATTTTCATTGAGGTATGTTGTAGGTAGGTACCTATTTGCACTTTTAATATTCATCATCATCATCATCATCATCATCATCATCTTCATCAGCCTATGCACGTCGACTTTTGGACATAGGCCTTCCCTAAAGAGCGCCACCACTCCCGGTCACCCTTCCTCATCCACTCATCACGCATTAATATGAGTATATACTAATATTATAAAGAGGTAAAGTTTGTAAGTTTGTTTGTAGGAAGAAATCTCTGGAACTACTGAACCAATTTTAAAAATTCTGTCACCAGTAGCAAACTTAATTATTCCTGAGTGACATAGGCTATATATTTTTTGAATTAGAGATCCCTACGAAAATGGTAATGAGCTACCCGTGCGACGCCGGGGCGGGTCGCTAGTATATTATAAATACGAAAGTAACTCTGTTACCTTTTCTCGGCTCAACCGCAGAATCAATCTTAACAAAAGCCACAGAGATAGCTTGCATCCTAGATACTGGACACGGACATGTGCTACATTTCATTCCGGAAAATCAAACAGCTACCTCGGGATTTTTGAGAATCTAAATCCACGCAGACGAAGTCACGGGCATTATCTAGTTCTAAATTAGGTCAAAGGCATATACAGCTCGTACTTACGCCTATACGCCTCGCATATACGCCTATACATGGAACCACAAACTTCGAACTGAATAATAATAAAAATTGTCTCTGAAACCAAAAAGAAAATAATTATTATAACGTCACCGAATTATGACAGAAAAGAGCAACCACAAACCACCACAAAAGAGCAAATTTCTGCTACAAGAGGGGGAAAAGCGTTATTGAAAAAGAGTCGAGTTGATATATAAATAAAATACGGGTTCAGCTATCGACGACGGCTTGTTATCGCATGCCTCGATCGGCCATTACGGCAAAGTATCGGTTATTCGCGCGGCCGTGGGCACACTTTGCTTTGCAGTGCCGACGCGCCGCCTCGTTATAATAATGTGAACTTCGGGAACTAGGCCGGCTGTGGAGTAGGATTTTTGTATATTTAAGTGTTTTGTGGGAACTTTGATAGCACATCTCTTGAATGGTTTTTAATTTAATTTATTGTTTAACTCGTTAGCGTCAATTAAACTTTTCCGTCACATAAAATTATTGAAATATCTGTTCTTTTGTTAAAGTTATACTATAGTAATCATGCAGTAGTACTGCAGTGGACTGATTGCCGCATCAAGCTGAAGCAGCGGCGCTCTTTTCAGCCAAAATAGATATTAAGCTAGTTTTAAGAAGTGGTACCTGGGCCAAGTGGGCCTCGAGGAACCAGGGAGCATAAACTTTGGTTGGCTCCGTTTGTATTTTTTATATTATTTTATTTGTTTTTTTGGCTGAATAAAGGAATAATTTATTTATTTATTTATGTAGCTGAGTAAAGCGTTGATAACTATTTCCTAGAATATTTCAAATATTTGCTAGAAATGTAGGTAAGTACAATAAATAACTATAACGACGAACTAAACTACACCAAACAACAAACAAGACATGCCATAAAGGAGCGAAACAACTATATTATTATTTTCGAACAAGTACAGAAAATAACCATAACGATGCAAAATAACAACCACATTCGCCATTATGGTGCAAAACTTGTGTTGTAAGAGGTAAAAATGTTATGGAAAAAGATGCGAGCTGTTTTATTTAAACAGAGTGCAGGTTGGTTGCGATCTACAATTACGGAGAAGTATCGGTTATTCGCGCTGCCGCATCGTGAGGATACTTAACTTTGCAGTACCGACGCCGGTTTGTTATAATAACTTTGGGAATTAGGTCAGCTGTGGAATAGGGGTTCGAATTAAAAGCTTTCTGTGATGGGGTATCGTTTGAACGTTACTTGAGAAGTGACCATTTCTTTTGATATTATATTTTCATGGCGGACTTTTTTTACTTCTTTAAGTTCACCTAGCCTCGCTTAGTATAACTATACAAATTTATTTGTATCCCTTTAATTATTGTTCCGTCTCTAGAGAAAAAAAGGAACCCTATAGGATCACTTCGTTGACTGTATGTCGCGTCTGTCAAGACCAAAGGGAATTAAGGGAACCAAAACCTATTGACGTTGACGTTGAATCATTTGGCTTAGCGTAAATATGTGGTTACATCACAAAAAAAAAAGTGCTATTTCCCGTACGACGGTATACGGAATCCTGCGTGTGCGAGTCCGACACGCACTTGAGCTGTTTTTTATGGAACTTTTCTAGCAGCAAGACTATTGTACGCATTCAGTTGTTCCAGCGTCAGAAAGAATTTCTTTTACATACATAATAATTGCGAGTTGTCTCGAGGCGTCACGATCCTGATGCATAATGACAAAGTGCATACTGACGTGAAAATTGCTCTGCACTTCTTTATACGGGCGTATTCTTTACGCCTTAGTCCCGTGTGGTGTGTGTGATAGTGTGCTCCTAAATGCAATTATTGTACGCAAACGGTCGCAAATGATTTCCTTCGCGCATAATAGAATTGTTGGGAAAGAGTTTTTGTTTGTAAAAATATAGCGCTATTATTTTTAAAATGCCGACATACTCTATTATATTGAAAATTCGTGTTCCATTTAATGTGCTAAAAAAACGACCTACCGTAGGTTGGTTAGCCCGCTTTTATGTTACGGCCGAAATTTATAAATCAATATATCCGTAATCTAAGGATAAGTTAAATAAATAAGCCTTATTGACTGAAAAATATAAAAAATACAATTATATTTTTTCTAGTAGCTTACACTTTTTACACTTACATTATTTTACATAAGTACTTAGTCGAACACAATATAAGTTCTATGCTTATTTTTAAACTTTCTGTGATTTTACAACTAATCAATTAGTTAAAAGAAACACGATTACAGACGTTTTACCTCATTGTTAACAATGAGGTAAGGATAAGTTACTTATAGCGACAAACACCTTAAATTTTTTGATAACAACTTTGCTAGTAACGCCTATCGACAGATTTCAGATAGGATTGATTAATTTGATTATTATTATTAATTTCGGCCGTTAGACCGCCGCGCATCATCAATTAGAACTAGAAAAGATCGCTGAGCTAATTTGTTATCTAATTAAAAAACTAAGTACCTACCTATATAAAACAAATTATAAAAGGATTTATTTAAAAAAAATACTTGACACAATCAATTAAATAAATTAAAACAGTTTTATTTTTGGCAAGGAACGAAACAACGGTGATTCAACTCCGATTACATTATCCGACCGAACGACTAATTTCGTTAAATAAAATTTGCACACAAAAGCTGCGGGGCAAAAGAACAAAAATATTGCAAGTGTCAAGACAGTTAAATCAGGGGATCGTAACGAGGCACCTTGAGAAAGCTCTCGGATTGCCTCACGGGTCAAATGCAATTTGCCTCAACATCAAGAATGCTATAACGCGAAATGTTTTAAGCCCTAAAACTTTTTTAACGACATTTTACTTTTAAAAATGCTCGAAAAGTTTTTAATTCCTTTCAGTTGTGTGGAATAAACAGGGGCTTTTTGCTGAATCGGTTCGCAAATGTTGGTAATATCAGAAGTAGGTAATGCAATTTTATTTTAAATCCGCTTATCTTAGGAGCCTAAAAATAAAGAAAACTGGTTGCTATAGTTATGGGTATACGCGTTTCCGATTCTGACAAATTAAGTTGTTGAATTTTTTGAATACTTTCTGATATCTAAATATATTATGAAACGAAATTTTGAGGACCCTTTATAATGTAGACAAGGTTTAAGTCCAAATTTTTTAACATTCCAACAGGATAGGGAATAAGAGGATTTATATTTTTGCCAACGATGCCGTGGGCGGTCACGAGTTTGTTACAAAACCGTTATAATCACAAAGCTAAAACGTTTACAGATTTTTGATACATTTTATGAAGCCTATGTTGGCGTATTCCACTACTAAGAAATGATTTACAAAAACACCTGCTGGATCAAGAAATGAAGAAACTAAACTCTGCGCTAACCGCGTTACATTCGATAAAAAAAAGACAAAGCAACAAAAATGTACGTTCTCGTTTATTTATAGCTACTGAAACTGTCCCAGTTAAACGCCCAAACAAGCATCGCTCGCAGAAAATTGAAAATCGTCCGAGTGTAAAATGATCTCTGACCACATACCTGTCACTACCACTAAAATAAGCTTTCTAATAACTCGCCTCCGTGATTTGTAATGGTCCCCTACATTTGACCAGATAGTTACTAACCTTTGTCTCAATTCAATTGATTGGACAATGGACAAATTATTTTGTCATTGTATCATAAAATAAATGGACTTGCGTAAGCCAGTACGTGTCCCTAATAGCAATTTCTTATTTTTGTAAAGCCGCTATTACTTGGCAGTTATAATAAGTAGTTGTACGTTTCCTCACAAGTTAAAAGTTTCAAGACTATGTGTATTCAATCAAGTTGATTTAGTTTCATCTTCATTCGCTGACCCACTACTGTGAACCGGTCACCTTTAAGAATGGGATAGACAGGGGCCACAAGAGTAACCCACCGCACCGGACAAGTGCGGATTGGCAGACTTCACAAATATTTGAGAACAATATAGATAACTCTCCGACCAGCAGGATTCTTCACGATATTTTCCTTCAACATCAAACTATTGATTTTTAAATGCTTGAAACGCATCTAACTCTGAAAATTAAGATTTAATCACTATTATTACTCCTAGATTTCGTTTTCTGAATATTATTTTAACTGTACTTATTCATAAGAAAACATATGAAAACTGAAATCATTTTACAAGGTAGTTACGTATTTTTTAATATTCATACATGCACATTATTATGCGTACAAAATGACTTCTCACGCGCCTTTTTAACTTTATGTGTCACTTGTCATGTCAAAAGTAATATTTCAGTTCTTATTTTAAAGGGTGAACCGTACTTTTGACATGACAGTTGACACATAGAATTAAAATTGAGTGAGTTCTCATTTTGCACGGACTAGGTATACTTAATACTTATTATCTTGTGATCTGATATCAATATCGGTTCTTGATACAAGTTACCTACTAGTTCTCGGATTTCGATTGGTTAATGTAAGCGCTCTTAGTGATTATATGAAAATGCTAGAATCGAAGAAGCCTCTATTAAAAGCTTGAACAGTTTTCAACTTAAATGTACTTCCCGATCCCGCAGTAGAACACTCCAACTCAACAGCCATTGTAGCGTCAAGGAGCCCCTGGTATCGGGGTGTCGCGCTAATTATTCCGAGTAACGCTTCTCTGGATGGGAGCTTTCGTTTCACTTTGAACTCCCCTCTCGGCGCACGTCACTTTACGGTCGAACAAGGTTGCCACTTCCACTGAAAAGTATACAGTCATCCAATAAGGAATACCCTGATGTTAATATACCTTATTACGTAATTAATGAAATAGGAAGTATTTGTTATTTACCAGCAGAATACTGAAACGTACATACGTAAGAGATCGCTAAGTTACTGTTTTCGTAGTTTGTTCTAAATGTTATTTACAAAACCAGCCATTGGAGCAGAAGTCTCAACACAAGCTGAGTGGCCTACCTGTTCGAGGTGTTGCACTGCTGTACAGGACGATATTGCCTACACCATGTACCACCTATATACCTCGAATAAACATTATTCTATTCTATTATATTCTATTCAATTTAACATATCGTCGAGAATTCCCTCACTCTAGTTCACTCTGGCAGTGTCTTAAGGAACATTCTGGCTGTGAGTGCGACAGCCAGAGGGATGTACCTATATGTAGGTACGTACAAGTCTAGCCGGGTAATCGATTGTCAGTGGATGATATCGATAATTAACCAAACTAAAACGGTTATTAGAGTTGAACAGTGTCAATCGAAATTCGAAATTTCTGCAAATACATTGCATATCGCCATAAGTCCTAAAAAGCATTCTGCCATTCTTGTTCTTTTTGAAATTTTAATGCTTGTGAATTATTGCAATAAAGAAATATTATATTGAAAGCATTCTTAAATCCACATGTGAACTTGGCAACCTTAGTAACGTACCTTAGTCACGACGTAATTGTTTCCATAAAAAATGGTGTCGTAATTTAGATAAAGATTACGGACCAGTTAGTGGTTAGTTTAGTTTTACGTCTTAATTTTCGGGTTGATGGATAACGTTTTCCATTAGCGGTGGTTCTGTTAATGTTTTTCTAGTTGAACTTATAACAGGCAGAGAGCCAGTGACTTTTGCTTGTTAAAACTTAAGTTAAAAAAGATACGGTGTTGTTTCAACTATCAAACACCTACCAAATCTGGCACAAACGCCTGCCTTTTGCTATAAATAAAAAACGGTCAACTGTATTTTTATTTGGATGGTGGTTATTTTGTTATTAGGTATAGGGGCAATAGAAATACACACTCTGTGAAAATTTAAACTCTCTACTAGACAAACGGACATACGGACGGACGGCGGATGCTTAGTAATAGGGTCCCTTCAGGTACGGAACCTTAAAAATTAGCAATTGGAAAAATACCTACATACTATATCAGTCAGTATATTATTTCTTATTATTTGACACTAGCTCTGACACCATAAAGTTTTTCTATTTCTCATAAGCGGGTGATGACATCAATCACGGACGGGCGGCGGGCGCGTTATCGCGCGCAGTGGCGTCGATTGATCGTGTCGTGTCCGGCACCTTTTATCGTGGTAATTATGCTAAGATTGAGTTCGTAGGACGGCTTGAAATATGTCTTTATTGTCTTTGACAGAAGTCGATGGTGGTATCTAAACTGTTCCCTCGTATTCATAAAGTTGGTGAGTTATTATGTTCCCAATGTTTTTTTTATTTATTTATAGACTAGCGCTTGGCTGCAATCAGACCTGGTAGCAAGTGATGATGCAGCCTAAGATGGGGCGCGCTTGCTTAGAAGATGCCTATTCGCTCTTGACTTGAAGGTACCCATATTATAATTGGAGGAGGATGTAGCTGCTTTTTAGGGTTTTATGTAGAAATTTCGAAAAGTCTAGTCTTATGAAATTGAAATTTTACACAGTTTTTTTAATTATAGACATGGAGTCTATAATTAAAAAAACTGTGTAAATTTTCAGTTCTCTAATTCCAAGGTTTGGGCTAAGCGTTGAGTGGGAGAGTCAGGACTTTTCTTTTTATAGGTAGGTATGCAATATGCATTGACTACGATAAGCGAATTTAGCTCAATAGGTATGTTTAAATTGACGTGGGGTGGATGTATTTTTACCGTAAAGCAGTCCTTCGTGATATTCCTGAGACCCATAGGTAATATTTAGAATTTTGCGGAGCTCTGACATAAAAGCGACGACAATATTCCACGTCTGAAAAGGCCATAAGCGATAATACTCAGGCATATCTCTTATTAGTGTTTGCTTCTCGTCGTAAAAAAGTAATTCCTTTTGACATTGCTCACGCCACCCCCCGCTACGTTGTCTACCTTAATCACTCATATTTATGTATATTTTATGATATACGCTAATGAAAGTATCCTTTAAAATTTTTCATCCGACCTCTGAGCACGCATAAAGAATTATATCATGTGTTTAAAAAAAGTAATAAACCTTTAAATGGAATATCTCGGTTAATGTTCAGGCAATATAATTAACTTTTACATTTTATGCGTAATTTACTGTGAGTTTTTCATAATGTAAGGAACATTTTCGTTTATTCTATCTACCGCTTGATTCACTTTTTTACATTGTAAGTGTTTACAAAGTAAGAACGAGCTTATCATAATATAAAGAGAAAATTAGTTTATTACTTCCTACTATATTAAATACAAGCAAACTAAGGGTAGCAAACTTCTATTATGTCGGAAAAAGAAGCAAATAAATCAATGATTTTTTTTTCTCTAACGCTGTCGGGTCTTCCAACGCTGTGCCATTCGGGTGCGAGGTCGCCATTCCAGCAGCTTGGGACCCTTACGTCTATCGGTTTTCCAAACTACATAATATGTGCCCTGCCCATTGCCACTTCAGCTTCACAACCCGTTGAGCTATGTCAGTTACTCTAGTTCTCCTACGGATCTCCTCATTCTTGATTTGATTTGTAGAGAAACTCCAAGCATAGCTCTTTCCATTTCCTCTATGTAATCAAATCAGAAATGAGGTAAGTATGTAGGAGAAACAAAGTAATTCACAAGTCCATAGCTTATCGGGTTGCAATTAATAACCGGGATAACCTAACTGTTAATGTTCTTCTTCTTCTTCTTCAATTTGCGAAGCTGAAGTGGCAATGGACAGGGCACATACTTCGAAAAATCGAAATCCATCGCTGCGCTTGCCGGTCCAAGGTGCCAGAATGGCGACCTTGGACCGGCAAGCGCAGCGTTGGAAGATCCTCCGCCGGTGGAAAGACGAGTCACAAAGAACCGCTATGAAGCTGCGCAAGGCTTTCGCGTGTGGAAGTCCTTACAAGTGATATCTATTGGTTGACGATGATTATGATGATGATGAAATATGAATAGTTTGTGTCAACGTCCGCCAAATCTAAATCGTATAAAATAAGTAGTTTGATTGTTTAGTGGAATAGTCTCGTTAGTACAATAGATAAAGCCACTGTTGTTCAGATAAATAATTTCTCGCGACCTTCATATCCCAATAGAATTGAGGCGTGAAATTGTAGGACAGACAGGATGATTTTCGCGTCATCCGAGATATAAAAGCAGTAATTGTTACGCATTCACTGGAACTAATACGGGCGAAATGGAACGAGATTGGAGCTAAGAACGATCGAAGGAAAATAATTTATCCGCGACCGTAGAACAAAGGGCGGGCTACAATGGAACAAAAGATTCTCCGGGCCCGGCTTGTTTTCTAACGGAAGCCTAATATAGGGAATCGATTGGTCGTAAGGCCGTCGAGGGTACGCTTGTTTCCGTTGGATTATAAAAATCAATTGGTATCGGTAAAGAGTTTTATGGTCCGATTAAAAGTCCCCGGCGAGCGGGTCATCAACATTTTTTCTGGAGAAGGCATTAAATAAAGATGAATATTAAAGCTCGGCTTATTGATATAGAAGCAACTTTGTATAATGGTCTGATGAAATTTAGTCCCGTCTAAAATATATTATAGTTTTTATTTCTTTCTAATGTAATAGAGTGAGAACCGTGATAGACGTCCGCCTCCTAATCGGGAGGTCGGTGCTTCGATCCCGGGCACGCTTCTCTAACTTTACAGAGTAACGCACATGGCGTTACTTGTTTTAACGGTGAAGGAAAACATCGTCAGTGAAACATGCTTGCCTGAGAGTCCTCCATAATGTTCTCAAAGGCAGGTCAAGTCTGCCAGTCCACACTTGGCCAGCGTGGCGAACTATGGCCTTTCTCATGCTGAGAAGAGATCTGTACTGGGTCGGCGTTGGGTTGATCATGATGACGATGATAAATATGTAATGGAAGCGTTTGGTTTATGCTAGTTATTTTAGAAAACCAGTTTTTCTATTAAGATCACGAAAAAGTTCCATGAAATTTTTGTAATGCGGCGCTAATGAAGTGAGTATAACAAGGCAAACCAAATTCTGCCAGTCGAATAAAAATAGATAGAGTGTTATCGATAGAGTCGAGATCTTTGTCGGTGTGTGAAACGTCAATTTTCAGTAAATCGGCGGGTAGCTGACAGCGAGTGGCGACGTGGTTGGATAAGGACTTGGCGTTTTGGGAGCGGAAAAGTTCAGTTTTACCTTTTCGGTAGACAACACTTTGATAGTTTCAATCATCGGTCACTTCCTAAATTGCTTATACGAAGAACGGAGAACCGAATGTGTCCAGGACTCTAACTTTAGATCATTGAAAAATATAAATAATGCATTTTTTAAAAATAAATCTACTAGATGATGCTCGTGACTTCGATCGCGTGGATAGTCCCACGAGAACTATCGAAAAATAGCATGTGTTAATTAGCGGAATAAGCTATCTATCTCCATTCCAAATTTCAGCCAAATCGGTTCATTCAAGATAACGCTATCATGGAGTAACAAACATCCTATTTTCATATTTAAGGCTCAAACCCCTCTCATTCTGAAAGAAGACTCATGCTCAGTAGTGAACCAGCGATGAGTTGATGATGATTTGTAAAATTATTCTACTTGCTAAATGTTAATACATAGTAGTAGTAATTACGTATTATAAATACGCTATTGCTATGCCCAAACCCTACATCCGGTATCCGCAGTCACCCCTTCACTTGCACACATCGCCCCTTGAATTTTTATATTCAGACGCTGAATTTACGTTTTCGAATTTCAAACTAAAATACGTGATCGGGGTGTAAAAGTTGTATTCTTCGAAATACTTCATGTCACATTTAACCGCGGAGAGTGGTGGTGGAGTGGTGGTACATAATATAGTACTTCCACACATTCGGATCAAAGAATTAGTTCCCAAAGTTTTTCTTTGATGTTTTTTCCTTCTATGAATGATCCGCCACCAAAATTATGTTTAGGTACACAGAATTGTTAGTTACATTTCTTATTGATTTAATACAATTATTCAAAAAGATTTCTGGTTTAAAGTATAAAGTAGTAGAAAACGTCTGCATTAATTTTGTAGTTAATTTTAATTGCAGTCAGTATATTCGTTGCACAAATTCAATACTATGTAATAATATTTGCACGTTAATTATAAATTTTAGAAGGTAGACTTTAGGTATAATATTATGTAATTTGTTCAAGTTTATAGGTTTATTACACTCTAAAATTTATTATCACGTCGACGTTATGAAAATGTAGGTAGCGGATTTTCAACATTCGAAGAGCATAGCGTTGTGGAATATCTATAAATTAGGGACACATTCCTTACATATAGTAGGCGACAGATTGAGATGGCAAACGGGGAGGCAACGATCCGCACACCCGCACAGCCCCCGCGCTAATCCCATGCGGGCGACCGCGGGTGATGTGCGGGTGTGCGGGGCGTCCCCCGCCTTATACCCCGATTGCCATCTCAACCTCTCGCTCGGGTACTATACCTACGTAGGTAGGTACTGCAGCTCGTTTGAATTATTCGCTACTGCGGCATTTTTACAGCACGCTCATAGATTCCTGATTACGCCCGAGTCTCGGGTTATTGTGAATTTCTTCACAGTACCCGAGGGAACTATCGAGTTGTACGATAAATTCGAGCGGACAGCGCGTGACGCCAAGGCCAAATTATGCCTCGCGATAAAACTCTCGTGCCCCCAGTTGTTCGAGGAACTCTCAACTGGAGCATGGTCTTACTATTTTCTATTCATTATTATCGGATTACAGGCGAGTCGATACCGCCGCTTCGCCCGGTTCGCACGAACTCGCCGATATGCTATGCTGTATGGAGCCCGTTTCTAAATCTCACGTGCAGTACAGATTATTCTTCTTCGCTTTTGTTACTTATAATGGTTCCTTACCGTTCGGGAACTCGCAATATCGATACATTGTTTCTCTTATCGTACACGCCGCTGCAGTAATGAATCTAAGTTATTATCATTACTTAGCAGTAGTTTTCGTTGTTGGAGTACAATGTAAAATTTGAATAATTTATTTTTACTATCTGCATCAAATTCGTTTGATACTGTAAGCTGTAATTTGTTAGGCAACGTACATGTGTGAAATTATACCTAATGTAGATAATTTACCAGAAGTACGTATAAAATTGATGTTACTCAAACTGGACTTTTTAATGTAGCTTTTACGCCTATATGTAGTCTTAATTTAACTTTAAGTCTGAGCAAAAGCCAAAGTGCAAGTCAAGTCATATTATATAGTCCGCGACAGGTCGAGAATTGAGATGAATCGGGCTATGAGGCAGGTGACGCCCCGCAGATCCGCACGTCACCCGCGCTCGCCCGCACCTGGTTAGCGCGGGGGCTGTGCGGGTGTGCGGAGCGTTTCCTCCCCGATTGCCATCTCGACCTGTAGCGTACTAAGTATAGATATCAGATATTAACCCAAGTCCCATTAGACAATTCTAGATCAAGGTATGTAGTTTTAAGGTGTTATAATACCGGACAAAATTTGGCACCCTTATAAAGATATTGTCATTTTTTCCCCATAAGGCACAGGCTATCTTTCAAATCTGACCATCGTAAATAAGACGTAGCACAGCGTCGTCGCAGTCTATGTTTCATCTATAAATCTCGTTAATGAGCACTTGATCGTGGCCGGGATTAGATCGGAGTCTGGAGCGTTGATATAGCGACCTAGTGCAGCTTAACAAATTACACATACAAGTTAGATACTTTCTTTAAAAGAGATAAGAAATAGTAAGCTTCAGATAACTTTTTCTTTTATAGATACGGAATGCTTTTCCGGCTGCCGCTTTTCCCACCTCTTGTATCTTCAAATCATTTTTTTAATAAGGGAATCGTTTCACTTGTACTTGTAATTATACTGGAGGCATCCAAACGTGTATGCCTCCATATTCAAAATGTTGTGTGAAGTCTGCCAATCCGCATTTGGCCGGCGTAGTAGATTATGGTCAAAGCTTCTTATTCTGAGAGGAGACCTATGCTCAGTAGTGAGCTAGCGATGGGTTGATGATGATGATGACGTCAAATGGAACGTCATCACGGCATTAAATCAAACTCAATGCCTTTATTCAAAATATTGTATTTCTAAGATGATGTAAGGGTGATAATTAATTACATAGACATACAACTAAAGCTACGAGGGTTCCAAACGTGCAAATCTGAAAAGAAGCCCACAAAAAAGTCATCAGAGTAATACTTTTTAATTAATACATTAACAAAGGGTGTTCATGGAAAGAATATTAAAACCGGTAATAGAAATAAATAATCTAGCAGTCTTCGCGCTCGTAGTTGAAGTTCATTAAAAATGTATCGTTTTGTGAAATAATGAGCGCTCGCCGTAGCTCACGTGCAGCGCAAAAATGATGCAATTAGGGCCAGCGCACACACGATACTATTAATGTCGGTGATTTGATCACCTTTTCGAAACTTGAAGCTACGTTCGAACTTTGAAGTCAGCTTTAATGGACGGTATTGGAACTTAGAAGCGTTGCAGTTACTGCCCAGTTCACGACAGTTAAGAAACTTGTAACAAAACGTCGAGGCTCGGCGTCACTGGTAGGCGTCAAATGTTCCTATATTTGACGCTAGGTAGCCTATGAATCGCCTATTTTTCTTTGTTTTCACATCATCCATAGCCTAATATTTAATATATCGCGGATTCAGGATCAAATCGAAAGTTCCCTCACTTTAGTTCACTCTACTACTGCGCGTTTTACTCCACACTTTGAAAGACCTCTAGATTTACAGAGCCTCACTGATTTCGATAATAAGTTCAAATTACAACCCGGGTATCTTTAAAACAAGAGTGAATAGGCATCTTCTAGGTAAACGCGTCCCATCTTAGGCCACATCATCACTTCCCATCAGGTGTGATTGTGGTCAAGCGTACACCTATAATGAATAAAAAAAATAAAAAATGAAACAAGTAACTAAATCGCGAAATAATGATTTCTATGTAGTAATAGATATATCATTCCGAACAAACCATTTTGCGGACTGCAATTCGTTATTCGTAGCTTACAACTTGATATCCAACTATTTTGATAGCTTCATAGGACAATATTTTTATTCGGAACAGCCATTCCATACTTTTAATTTTACATTACTTACAATCGCTAAAATGCGCGAGTTGGATAAGTACAGCGATCGTTTGTAGTTGGTCTCAAAAACACAATATACCTATCGATGTAGTCGCAAAATCGCTGATCGCCGATGCTAAAAGTATCGTGTCTGCTTTCGCTCTAAATATACGAGACCATGTAGTAGCGCTCGCACTGAATTTCAATATTTTAATTAAAGGCGCATAAATGCTATAATTAATTGTAATTCCGGCCTGTAATGTCCTTTGCATTTATTTCACAATAGAAGTGGGACAACGCTCTCTGTTTAATTAACCTAATTGTTGACCATCCGAATTATTTACCTATGTACATTGTACAACTGCCGAGGTCATTTAGTAATTGCTGCCTTTTAGCAAATTGTCATTGATTTTATAGGTCAAAGCTTATTTATTTGGAACTTAGGCTGTTGGGATCGTTCTGTGGAACGGGACTGGCAAAGTGATCGATTCGAATATGCGAAAATATATCTATTTATGTAAATGTTTAATGTGTTTTTATTTTGTTTCTCTTTTTTATGTATTGCGTCGGAGCAACATAGTTTTTCTCTCAATGTGTATATTTTACTAGGCTACTACAAAGTGCAATGGTGACTCCAGGCGGGCCGACGCTGTTTTACTTATGCTTATATAAGTAGTTACTCATACTAATGACACTGTGAATTGTAAAATAATGCTATTTATGGGGACACATCCAACCAAAATTTAGCAATAGCAGTGCTTCGAGCACTGGTTAACGTAAACGTAACTTTTTAACGAATATTAGCCCTAACCGTTGATGGTGAAACAACACTTTCTTTTACTAACGGTTTGTTAGCACTGTGTTTAAAGGTTAGGCCTTTATTAAAATATATTGGATGCAATCGGCCCCAAATGCTCTCCTCACATATTATTACTAAACAAAGCTGTGTGCATCAAACTTGCGGTTGCCAAATTACTCCCGTTCTCATAATAGATGATATTGGAAATAGAATAATATTCCTGTTACGATAGAAGCTTAATTTACCTCAGTAATTTACTCGTAAATCTAGGTTTCAGTACACATTAAGCCGATGTGTTCGGCAAGTATCGGCCAATGTGTAAATAAACGAATTGCGTGAAGATTATTTGTTATTCGTATGACAACCATTAATGTCGGCAAGCTGGGTCAGCGCTAGCCATACGCCAAGTGGTCCTGGGGGCCTATTGTCGTAGTTTGGAAGCTACAGTATGATGATCTTAATCACCTTGAATAGGGATGATGACTAGGAACCTACTAGTCAAATCAGCGACTTTTTATCAAACGTCAAAACGCTTGCTTAGCTTATATGAAAAACATAGATGTGTCGTCATAAATGTTTGACGTAATTTGACGTTACTTTTTTAGTTAAATCTTTAATTTAAAATAGTTAGCAAACTTAAAACTAATAGCAGACGTGGATCTTACGAATTTTGGAAGACCCTTTATTTAGTAGTTCCTAAGAAATAATTTATTTTTGACGTAATCATAAATTGGTTGGCTCTTTCAATACCAACTCTTTAACTATTGGCTGAAATACAATGCTGTAGCAGAAAAATCATAAATTTCGTCAATAACGACGAGATTGTAGAAATGATTGGTGCAGCTTTGGCACCATCCAACAGTACACGTGAGTTGGCCGAGCGGGTTTGGCTAATGTGTACTAGGCCCCTTACATTGGGTGTATAAAGCCTACAAATGCGACGTCAGATGAACTGAAGGCGCTTAAGGTAGGCCAACGATGGTAATCCAACTGGAGGGAAAGGATTACATGTGAAAGCGTAATGCTCAACCAACGGTATTTGATCCCCGGCGCGTCTTAAGGTGCTTAAGAGCTTCGTTTGCAAATTATTGTTCATACTACAATAGGGAACTTAGTGTTTAAATATAGTATAGCTACTTATACTACGGTTCTTTACATTAAACGACACTGCGTCACTTGATGTAAGTACAATTAAACTTTACGATATTTCTGTATCGTTATGAATATTTATTGTGACCACTTCCTAGATTTGTATTGTGCAAGATCTTTTGTACAATAACATATTTTGAATAGGTGCATTAAAATATTTTGAATAGGTGGTAGTGATTTAGAGAGAAAATATTATAATAATAAGGACCTATATCTATTACTACCCACCACTACCGGCCGGCCTTAAGCTGGGATCAAATTTTCATGATGGCCATTTTAAAAAAAATATTTAGTTGTAATATCGGCAACAGGACATTCTGTAAAAATTTCAACAACTCTCTACCTATTATGGTCGACGAGGTACAGCCCGCTGACAGACAGGCAGACGGACGGACAGCGGAGTTTTCATAATAGGATCCACGTTGGCACTAACCCTACTGGGTACGAAACCCTAAAAATGAAACTACTTACAGTACGCGGCAGAAAATATTGTACATCGACCTTTAGAAAGAGATAGCGGTTTCGTAGAGCGCTGTCTCTGTCGTTGAGACCGACAAATCGTATGAGTATAATCGTATAATCGTATCGACAAAGGTATGAGTGACAGAGACAACGCTCTTCAAAGCCGAAATCTGATTCTAAAGGTCGATGTACAATATTTCTTGCCGGCTACTAGCTTGTGATACAGATCCAAAGCCAGTCGGATTATAAGATTGGATCCGTGTTTAATTTGACGCCATAAATATTTGGTATTTTGGGTACGCGGGAGCACGGCGGCCAACAACCCATTGTTTGCAAATCCCAACACGTTTTATACACTCATCCTGTCCGAAACTAAAACAAAATATGAATAATATTTTTGATTTTTAGTAAGTATAAAAAATAAAATTTGATCTGTTAGCCTGACCATGACCAGACCTCAGCGATGCCAAAATATATGGCTTGTTGATTTCATAATTTTGATTTGTTGTACATCACGTATTACCAACACCCTACAATATATTTCATTATATTGTAGGGCTCACCAAATTAGAAACTAGGGGATCCGCAGGAGAACCAGAGTAATCGATATATAGGTGGGACACAATAGGTTGAAAAACCGAAAGCTCGCATCGGAAAGTACAGCGTTAACAGACCCCCCATTAGATGAAAATCTTCAAAATGATGTCGGGGGTGCGATCCCGGGTACGCACCTCTAACTTTTCGGAATTATGTGCGTTTTAAACAATTAAATATCTCTTGCTTTAACGGTGAAGGAAACATCGTGAGGAAACCTACATGCCTAAGAGTTCTCCGTGGTCTCAATGATGTGTGAAGTCTGCCAATCCGATTGCAGACTATGGTCTACACCCTTCTCACTCTGAGACGGGACCCGTGCTCAGTAGTGGGCCGGTAATGGGTTTGATCATGATGAACTTTTTTGTGCACACTCTCTGAAATATAACATTATGTAGAATGCATGCTTTTTATCCCGGATAATTAAAAACATAAATCCACACGGACGAAGTCGCGGGCATTATCTAGTAATACATACATACGTGTGATGCATTAACCGTATTTATTTATCTATCGGTATCCCCTTTTCACTTTTAAAGACCACTAAAGTAGTCTAAACTTGTTTTTGTCGAGTCCCAGGGCGTCGTACCGCGCCGCAGTGAAAAAGGGGAAATTTTCTGAATAGTAAACAAGGGCCATTCGTCGCGAGCTGGAGATGCGTGAGATGCAATAGTTTTTGCCGGTCGTCACGAGACGGCGGCGGGCGAACGACGTGCGAGGGTCTTTTATTTGGCTGCAAGCTGAGACACTGTCACTACGTGAATATGTTTAGACTCTTATATTCTTTGTGCACTGGTGTAAAATTAAGATAGTGTTCCTGAGAAATTGCTTTAAGTTAAAGTGCCTATCCCCATTAATTAGAGTATTCCCTTTTTCTTAAACATTTCATAAAGTTTCGAATATAATATTAAAGTAAATATATATAATATAATAATACTTTTTAAAATGCGGTACTAACTGAATATCTTGGTTTTGAAGGTATATCAATATTTGAGCCTTAACAAATAACATGTTTTATACATGCCTCAGGTATAACGAGAAATGGTGGTATGGTAATTTTGTTAGGACCACATCTGGGTTCATTTGCTACATCTGAGTCCATATGTTAGATTTATATTACTAGCACCCACCCAGATAAGTTACGTCCAAATCATGAAGATTCCCAAATGTCTAGTCAAGGTATAATAAACTCACGTTTTGCAAATTTCTCCCGTTCTGCAGTAATCAGCAGATATAAAGTAGGGAGAGCTATAATAATTATAATAAACAAAACCTGCCAAATAGATTCCAGGATATAAAGGAATAAGTTGGAAAGTAATAAGTAAAACCAGTCCAAAACCAATATACTTGTTTGTAATTTAACATTACGTTTACTAGAACACAAAACCATGCAATATATTTTTAAGAAATCCACTTGTGTGAAATCAGATCTATAATCTGGAAGGCAACAAATACATCCTCCTGTATTAAAAGATAATCTCTCTATTTCTAATCTCTTCATTCCCAACAATGACTAGCCATATCTGAAGAGATAAAAGATTTCTCTGTAGAGCAAACTTGTTTTCCTCAATTTTAAAAGAAATAACTTCAGCTTCGATACAAAAGATGTCAACTGGCGTGCGGGATGAACGTGGAGATCTCTGGCGTCCATTGTCCCGGCAAATCAGCGAGGACAATCTACCCGGGATCGGGAATATAGGCATCTTATCCCGCGGCGCGATTGTGAATCGACAATCGAAACAGTCGGAATCGTTTGCAAACTTTAAACTTATTTTTTTGGTAGATGATAAGTTGGCACTTAACTAGCCCTGATCTAAATTAACTTTCGGAAAAACATCATGATACATCTGAACACTAAATGACATTAACTTCAAAATTTGCACTAAACCTAAAGGTTGGTTACAATATAGGCAATTTCCAAAAGTCCACTAACCTGAAAGAAAAAGACATTTTTATTAACACAATAATAAAGTAAGTAATCGGTTTTTAAAAGGCGTCGCGTCGTCCTGAAATGCTAAACAGTGTTACTTTCCCGGAAGATGGTAAATACCTACTAAATAGCCGTTTCTCTATTGAATGTTTCCTTCAGACCAAGCCTGAGTCAGTTTAGAAATTAACACCATTATCATCGACCCATCGCCGGTTAACTACTGAGCACGGGTCTCTTCATAGTATGAGAAGGTTTTGGCCACTACGCTGCCAATTGCGAATTGACAATTTTCACACATCTTTGAGAACATTGTGGAGAACTCTCAACGATTTCCTTACGATGTTTTCCTTCACCGTTAAACAAGCGATTGCTTAAAACGCACATAGCTTCAAAAGTTAGAAGTGCGTACCTAGAGTTGAACCCGCGATCCCCGAATAAGAGACCGACGTCTTAACCACTAGGCTATCACGGCTCCATAAATTAACTCTGCTAGGAATCAAATCCGGGACATCCAGTTACACACAACAGGAATCAGGAGCATCGACATCTTATACACGGTACAATTGTAATTCGACAGTCGTAATCGGTTGCCAACTTCGACCTCACTTTATCAATGACTGGACCGCTATTGTCTACGATCTCGACTGATGCTAAGATGGAAATTGTTAGATGTCTGACAGGTGTATAGAGCTGTAACCCGTTGACTTTTAGACTGGAATTTCAACATCAATTGCAGAAGTCATAATGGTAGGACTCCTGCATATTAAAAAGTTCTTGTAAGACTGTCTATCTAATCCAGCTAAACATTTATTATAAACTATTGTATTACTTTATGAGCGAAATGTTTTTTAAATTGTGATAAAAATCAGATGTAATGTAAACACATACAAACACATCTAGCCGTGACCGAAACTTGACCGAAATTAATAAAAAACTGATTAAGTGCCTATCAGAAGTCAAAATTCGCATAGATAAGATTCCGTTAGCTATGCTAGTTGCTCAAAACTTTAGCGGTCATTATATTTATTATCGTAAAGATTATTTCCAAAAAACTGTTTTAGGAACCTCATAATGATTTTCAAATAGGTCTTCTAATATTCACAGAGATATTACTCGGTCTGTGTAGCGATAGCAGGTTTTTATAACCGCGCTTTATTTCAACTTCAACGCTCTTAAAGTTTATTTTTAAAGTGCCTATAATACACAGACAAACGGACAGATGGACTGGATGAAACTATAAGGGTTCCTTATTTGACTGCGGAACTCTAAAAATCGAACAGGTATTAATATTTATCAATACGGCTCTACATTTAATCAGTAACGGTTTTCGATTAATCGAATTACTGATACTCTTTTATTTATATTGCAATCGATTTCGAAACGGATTGGGAAATTCGACACATTATTTTCACAAAAGAGGATGCCCAGGGCCATTCAAAAAAGTTTTATAATTTGCCACTGCCAGCCTAGCTGACTGCATTAAAAGTATGGTAATGATTTTATTTGTTATAATTTTTCTGTACATAATACTTGTTACAAACTAATACCTAATGAAATAAACTAAAGAAAGATTTAAATAAAACTTTATAAGTATACCAAAGTTTCCGTAGCTGTTTAGACGACTGGCCTTTTATAAAAGAGGTGTCAAAGATGTGATTCGCATTTGTTTTCCTCTCAACCAATAGATGTCCACTGCTGGATATAGGTTTCTTGCAGGTTGCCACAGAACATGATATTGTTCTACTTGTGTGCATTGGCTTCTAGCAATTCCCATGCGATCATCTGTGCACCTCGCGCAGGTTTCCCAAAATTGCACTTTCCGTTGCGAGGGCGCTCTTTAAGCACCGTGGAACCCCAACGTTTATATCGATTCTTTATACCATCCCGATCCCGATTGCTCAATTGCAATCGACCGGAATAACCGGTACGGGCCGTCGCGCCGGCCTCCGGATATCCTGCGACGTCTGCCAGGATTATCAACTCGTATCCCGCTATCGCTATTTTTCCTCGTTTGCTATTAACTCGGAAAAGAAAATGGAAGGGGTCTTGTTGTGTTGAAAAACTTTTCGGCTGCTGAGGTTTGATTATTATACGTTTGTGTCAGTTAGTTTTGATATTTTTAGAGGTAATTCCTGGCGAAACTTTCCGAAAGTTATTACTTAAGCTCTTATTTTAACTATAATATTATATGGGCTTGCGCTTAGCTGCGATCACACCAAATAGTGGGTGATGATGCAGCCTAAAGCCGAGCGCGTCTGTACAGAAGGTGCCTATTTACTCTACTTTTGAAGGTATCAATATTATAGCTAGTGGGGAATATAAAGTTAAAAATACATAAGCTAATATGTAAAATATTTAAATTACTTTTATTTAGGTACCTACCACGAAGAATTTTTACTATTTTATGAAATTAGATTTAATTAATTTAGGCTAGTCTCTTATTAATCATGATAGAACTGTCATACATGTATTGTATAAAATAAAACCCTGTAAAAATAAATAAGGATATTAAAAAAAAATATCAGCGGGGAAAACGGAAGCCAGATGACTAATTTATTAGTGAAAATTATTTATTATCAAAATTGTTGGATAGAAGAATGTCTACACTAATTTATCAGATGACTTCCTTGTCTATAAATTACACAAAACTGCAGTCTGCGACACTAACAATTCTTGAAATCAATAGTCTTTTGTTGATAAAACTGAAGACATTGCAATATTCAGACTGTAACAACAGTTGAGATTAAAATGGAATTGTTGGTAGAGATTCCAGTATTTTTATCGACATCGCCAAGCTATTAGTTATTATTCATTCCGCCGGTCCATTAAAGGGACACAAAACAATCCACCCCGGTCTTACATTAACAAACTTATAATACCTTTCACCGTGGATCTGTTTGGTTTGCAAAGTACCATGACGCCAACTGTTCTACGTGCGACGACGACGGGCGCGGTCTCTTTGACACGTCTTAGTAGAGCGTCTAGTGCCTTGTCAGTTTATTTTTCTAATGCCTTTGGTTTAACTAAAGACGCTCGAGTTTACCTTTAGTTCCTTTAGTGTCTCGTGCTTTTATTTGTATTCTTTTAATTATCCATATATAGATTTGTTGGTTAGACTTTGTTGGTTTGTAGGTTTGTTGGCTTATCCTTCAATCACGACGCAACGGAGCAATTCTCAATCGACGTGATTTTTTGCATGGGTATAGTTAAGGAGAGTGACATAGGCTTACTTTTTATCCCGGAAAATCAAAGAGTACCTGCGGAATTTTGGAAAACTTAAATCCACGCGTACGAAGTCACGGGCATCATCTAGTATTAAATAAATCAATCCACCAAAATCATTTTCCGCTACATACCTGTTTAAGTTGATATAATGAAGCGATACGCGAAACATAATTTTCATAAATCGGATGGAATTTCAAGGGGCGGATTGAAAATAAATCACCCCGTATCTGTCTCGTGATCACGTCCTCAGTCTAGAAGTTGTCGGACGAAAGGCGAGCGGTCCGCGGAAATTAGCGAGTGCGCGATGTGATAGCGCTGTGTATAATTAGCTGTGGTACAAAATATGAGCGATTTACGAGTAATCCAATTTTGAATATTTACTGGCTCCAATAGCTTTTACGGGTTTTTTTACTACTTATGACTTAACATAATCCCGTATCTGTCTCGTGATCACATCCTCACTTTACTTGTCGCACGGAAGTTAGCGAGTGCGCGATGTGATAGCGGCGTGCTGTGTATAATTTATTAGCTGACAAGACATACGCGATTTACGAGCAAACCAATTTATATACTAACAGTGATTACGCACTTATCCGATCCGAATCCGTGAAAATACGGATATAAAAAATATCTACGACATATGTCATAAGCTACCATACAAAACAAAAAAGCAACGTATTTTCACGGACTCAAATCGGATGAGTGCGTTACTGGTTACGATTTAAATCTATTTTTTGGTTGACTTCGTCACTAATTTGGCAACCGTGACTTATGTAACAAGTCGAATCTTTACAATAATATCTTTGGGTTAACGCGAATCACAAAAAATTTTTACAAAAAAAATAAAAACCGACTTCGTTACACAAACACTAAAAATTGAAAAATAATTTAATTTATTACCGAATATATTATGTATACAAGAGTTAATATAGTTCCATATTAATACTTTTTGGTGCCGGTGCCAATTAGCTTTAGCTGCGCGAATCGTCTAGACTTCATATTTTTATGGGACTCCACAATGGCACCTCATTGGCACCGACCCCAAAAAATATTATTATGGAACTATATTAACTCTTGTATACATAATATATTCGGTAATAAATTAAATTATTTTTCAATTTTTAGTGTTTGTGTAACGAAGTCGGTTTTTATTTTTTTTGTAAAAAATTTTTATTTCACAATTTTTAGTGGCTCCATGGAATTATGCTATGACTGGTTAAAAATCTATTGTTTACTAAGCTATTACACTGATCGCGAGCAATTTACTCTTATCCGTTGAGGAGTTCCAGTATCTATCTTCGAAGATGTTCATCAGATCTTCACCAAATTGAAATGGGACCAACTTTGAAGTATACCCTTTCAAACAAAAAAAGAATTTTCAAAATCGGTCCAGGCGTTTTCGAGTAATCGGGGAACATACATAAAAAATAAAAAAAAAAAAAAAAAAAAAAAGATTCCGACGAATTGAGAACCTCCTCCTTTTTTTGAAGTCGGTTAAAAAGTAGCCTGGCCTACATTCCGAATAACATTTATGAAAATTATTTTAGTAACGTCAATAGCAAACTTGTCACGAATAAATAAAAGTAATTTTTACCACGATCCGCTTTAGACTTGAGCCGAGGGTTGATTATCGCTCAAGACGCGTGGTCGTGCATTTCTCTTCCTAATTATAAACAACCATCCAGAAAATCCCTGACTCGCGATTGTTGTTGTTTTTTTTATTTCACTACTTTATTATTACGTAAATCTGTAGATTGTTATTTGATTATATAAAAAACTTTTTTCCTTGATTAGTTCTATAACAAACAGCTCACTCGCCCAGACTTCGCACGGGTAATGTGGATCCATATCTACCTACTTCGAGATATACGCTATGTTTTGATAAACATTAGATTAAAATTTGCAAGTCATTGGGCGAAAACATTGTGGCCTTTGAATTTTTATCCGAACTGAGTTAATGGCTATCGTTTTGTCATAAATATATAAAAACTAGCTTATGTTCGCGACTTTGTCCGCGTGGACTACACAAATTTTAAACCTCTATTTCACGCCCTTCAATTTTCTAAAATCATTTCAAAAAAATCCTAGTGGATGCCTATGTCATAATATTATATCTGCATGCCAAATTTTAGACCGATCGGTCCAGTAGTTTGAGCTGTGCGTTGATAGATCAGTCAGTCACCTTTTCCTTTAATATATTTAGATGTCCACGTAGTAAAAAAGTTTAAAATAACTTAAAACAGAAACAGTAGTAGTACAGTACTCTCAGTAATAGATAAAATTAATTTTCCGTAAGTTGCGTTAACAGATAGTAAAATGCATCTAGTATCCATTTGGAATGCGGTAACAACTAACAAGGGGATGCACTGTGACTAATAAGCTCCAACAATGGACTAAAAGCGCACCTACAAGTAATCAGCTGCTTTCATTCTAACCATTGGGGCATATTGCCACAGTTTCACGCTATCGTTTCCTGCCATTATGGGTTAGTTACGCAGCAAGAGACTTTCCCAACTAGGCGTGGCATACTAGGTAAGTGGATTTTAATCACCGTATAGTTATCATTTGTGAAATGAAATAATTCGCTTGCAGGTTTTGTAGCGATAGTAAAAAGTTGTAATATTAATTTTCCTTGTAACTGGAAGGAAAAATCACAGTTTAGTAAACAACTCACTAATTACACGGCCTCATTAGACCTGAATTAGGGTTGGAGCTGAAATTAGCGCTGGAAATATGCATCTGGTATGTTTCTGTAAGGCCATCAGCGTTATGCTGAGCTGGGACTTTTTTCAGGTTGTGCCACACATGACACAATGTGCTCCGGCACTTCTATTGCTTGGGGTTTTAGCTAAAACTCTCAAGTGGTGGAGGCGACGGGATAATCTGCTTTTAGGTAGGTACAAAATTTTAATCTTAAACATTTAGTTGCCGTTCTTTACTGTTATTTAAATGATAAAATGTGTTTTAATGAATGCAAATAACCTTTTTTTGTTGCTTTGTCTTGTACTTATAACCTTAGTAAAGTATGCCTCTCGTAATATGTTTGTTTCTTCAGTTCCTTATTATATCTAAGGGATTTCCACGACCCTGCCACGGTGGGAGAGAATTTATTCGGACGCGGGTCGACTCGTCCCGATATTTGTTTAGGATTAAGAGTCGAGTTGGGCGATAAAGACCCGGCCCCAAACAAAGCGCAACATCAGCGACGCGCGGCCGCAAAGCTGCAATGCAGGTCGTCACGCTGAATGCCCGCGTATAATATACTAGGGGATATCTGGCGGAAGCTAGTATGTAGTTACAGCTATAGCTAGTATGCAAAAAAATATAGCCTAATGCATTTTTTTATTGGTCCAAAACCATCTTCGCATTATTGAAACCGGTGTGGGGCACATAGGTTGGAAGGTTTCAAAGTCTATAACAGACATAGGTAGAACATTTTTAGTGTTTTAGATGTGTGTTCGATTTAGGGTGAAATCATACCTTTCAGATCGATTTGCATTTCATGTATCAAAAATGATTTTTTAATATAATGATGCGAACGGGTTTGAAAGAACTAATGTATGAACATCTATTTTGAATACTGACTTAGAAACACTGCTATACAGCAGACTGCAGAGTCTAACGTCGACAACACGCCATTGCTGCAGCGTGGATTCTACGTATGCACTGCAGTTTGATGACTTTCATGCCGTTCATTGTTATAAGTATTTTATGAACAACTGACTAAAACGTCTAACTGCAGAAGCCTGATCAGGACCTAACAAAGAAAGAAGAAGTAAGTATTGTCCGTGGCAGATTAAGATGGCCATCGGGGTATGCGGTGGGGGGACGCCCCGCACACCCGCACGTCACCCGCACTCGCCCGCACCGGGGTAGTGTGGAAGCTGTGCGGGTGTGCGGGGCGTTCCCTCCCCGAATGCCATTTTGACCTGTCGCGTACTATACTTCTGGAAGCTGCGTTGGACACGCTGTCTTTGCGCTTTGTGTGTGTCGCTACCCTTAACAGATTCTGCGCGTCGAGTTGAATGATAAACAAGCGCTGCGTCACCGCAAACTGTTGTTTGCTCTATTGTACATGCATGATAACGCCGATGATGTTGTGTGTGAGGATAGGCTGCGAAATTGTCGGTTTTGCTAAAGTATTTCTGGACGAGGTATCAATTAGGTCGCAGGATGGTATTCATTAATTATTGGTTGGTCTACTCTATTGTAGTATAGACGTTTATTTAAGATAATTTAAAGTAACTTAATTATGTTTTGATAAATTAATTTAATACTTGTGTTTATATAGTTTTATTGTTTTTGCTATACACCTTCATATTAAGTTAACTTGGCGCAAAAATCGCAAATGTTGTGTTCACTTGTCATCGATATTTTTTTTTTTTATTTTTTTTTAAATAGATATAGCGAGCAAGCGAGCAGGCGGGTCACCTGATGTTAAGTGATTACCGCCGCCCATGAACATTTGCAGCGCCAGAGGAGCCGCCGATGCGTTGCCGGCCTTTTAGGAATTTGTTGGTCCGCCCCTTGAATAACCCCATGTTATAATCTAGTGGGAACACCGCCGATGGGAGTTGGTTCCACAGTTTGCACGTGCGTGGAAAGAAGGATCTGGCGCAGCGGACGGTCGAAGTGCACCAGACACCCAGATGGTGAGGGTGAAATTCCTTACGGTGGCGCGCGGTGCGGTTGTAGAAAAAAGAGGGTGGAATGAGGTCAAAAAGCTCTTCAGAGCACTCCCCATTATACAGGCGATAGAACACGCATAGAGAGCTAACGTCTCTGCGGTGCTCCAGGCTTTCCAACGAGCCGGTTAGTTTGGGATCGTCCACAAGTCGAACAGCCCGCCTTTGGATCCGATCAAATGGAAGGAGTTGGTACTGGGGTGCTCCAGCCCAAAGGTGGGAGCAGTACTCCATGTGAGGGCGGACTTGCGCCTTATAGAGTAGGAGCCTATGCTCGGGCGCGAAGAACCGCTTTGCTCTGTTGAGCACCCCAAGCTTTTTGGAGGCTAATTTGGCCTTGCTTTCCAAATGATCGCGGAATTGAACCTCGCTCGAAATGTGGACTCCAAGGATCCCAATGCTGTTGGAAGGTGTGAGGGGAGTGCTCTGAAAGAGAAGAGGCAGTGTAAAAGGGGACTTCTTGGCAGAAAACGCGCAAACCTGTGTTTTAGTTGGGTTAAATTGCACTAGGTTTTGTGCGCCCCATTCTGACACTTTACCTAGGCAGGTTTCTATGTCAGACACAAGTTTGGCTCTACACTCCTCCAGCACTGCGCGAGAAAGCTGTGTATGTCCTTTGTACAGGGCATCACCCGTACTGTCATCCGCATAGCAATGGATGTTGTTGTGATGCAACATGTCATTGATATGCAGGATGAACAGTGTGGGCGATAGCACCGAGCCCTGAGGGACGCCAGCATTGATGGGTTTGAGTTCCGAGCAAAAACCGTCGACAGCGACCTTGATGCTGCGACCGTCAAGGAAACTGGCGACCCAATTACACAGCTTCACTGGTAGTCCGTAAGATGGTAGTTTCGATAGAAGTGCCCCATGCCAAACCCTATCAAAGGCTTTTGCAATATCAAGACTGACCGCCAGAGCCTCTCCCTTGCTGTCAATGGCTTCCGCCCAGCGGTGCGTGAGATAAATAAGAAGATCACCAGCTGATCGGCCGTGGCGAAAACCGTATTGACGATCACTGATTAGCTGGTGCTCCTCAAGATATCCCAGCAGCTGGGCGTTTATGATTTGCTCCATGACTTTGGACAGGAGGGAGGTAATCGCGATAGGTCGATAATTTGAGGGGTCCGAATGATTGCCTTTCTTCGGAATACATATCAGTGTATGTATGTTATAGTTAGTAGGTATATTATGTGGTATATGTAGAATATGTATATTGTTAGTGTTCCTTATTATTAAATAAATAAATATTTGGCCCGGAAATTGTGCAAGTCTCATCGCAAAATAGTATCTCATGTGTAAATAGTCATAGTTAATGTAGAGCCAAGGAGAGGATTACGTTTTTGACGTTTCGATAGCAGATATCAAAGTAATATTATGTGCGAGGGGAACACAACATTAAACTCAAACTCAAATTCAAATTATTTATTCAGAATAGGTAAAATTTTACGCTTACTGATGGTTAAAATTGTTAATTTGTAAGATGATATACATAGTGGTGATAATTAATACGTACCTAAAGCTACGAGGGTTCCAAACGCGCCCAGGTCTGAGAAGAGCCCACAACAAACTCAGCCGAGTATTCTTTTTATTCTATTATTTTTGTATGTAACTGACAGACGTTAGAATGTAAGTAAGTCATTTTGGTCACATTAGTCATGGTATTAAGATTGTTGAATAGACTTAATGCACCGGACTAGTCATTGTAATGTAGGTACCTAATATTTCAAATAAATAAAATAAATTATATCTTTATTTGCATAAAGATTTGGCACATTTGGCAAATGAATAGTGGTTTTTTGTTTGCAAAATACCTTTCCAAGATAATATTATGAAAGTAATAGTGTGTAGTTTTATGTTCCTATGATTTTTATCCTACGTAATATCTTGCTGTCATCGATAATTTTATACAACACTATTACTATAAATGTTTCCGTGCTTAATTGCCCAAGTTATTCTTTATGCAAAAAATGAGCCAGCTCTCTTATCACCTAAAGAGGCAATTAATGACGCTATAAATATGTCTTCGAGTGTATGTTATCATCATTCAAGGAGCAACGAGCTTTTCATTAAAATCACAAGCCATTATTTATCCATCAGAATGTGTACGTCATTCGGTTTACTTATACGGAAAGTAAAATATATCCTTAATACATTTAGTCCCGAAAGGGTTAGTGTACCTACGGTAAATATTGTAACATGTGGACCAAAGTGGTATTTGAGCGACCCTAGGGCGCATTTTATCGACTTCTACACTTTCTTGTTTACCTACTTTAAGAAATACATCGAGTAAGTTCAAACTATGTATAGATGCTATGATACAGAGCAAGAGACTACATATAGATATCATCATATCAGACAAGGAAACAAGTTTACCCCCGACTTTCAGAGTAAGGCCGTACCCGCTGTAGTCGAGAATGGGCTCATATCAGACAAGGAAACAAGTTTACCCCCGACTTTCAGAGTAAGGCCGTACCCGCTGTAGTCGAGAATAGGCTCATATCAGACAAGGAAACAAGTTTACCCCCGACTTTCAGAGTAAGGCCGTACCCGCTGTAGTCGAGAATGGGCTCATATCAGACAAGGAAACAAGTTTACCCCCGACTTTCAGAGTAAGGCCGTACTCGCTGTAGTCGAGAATGGGCTCATATCAGACAAGGAAACAAGTTTACCCCCGACTTTCAGAGTAAGGCCGTACTCGCTGTAGTCGAGAATGGGCTCATATCAGACAAGGAAACAAGTTTACCCCCGACTTTCAGAGTAAGGCCGTACTCGCTGTAGTCGAGAATGGGCTCATATCAGACAAGGAAACAAGTTTACCCCCGACTTTTAGAGTAAGGCCGTACTCGCTGTAGTCGAGAATGGGCTGGAGAACGAGCTGGGTGGAGCATGCAGCGTTCATCTCCAATTCGTTCGTGTTAATGCAGTCAAGCGATCTGAGGGCAGGCGAGTTCAAACTCCACAAACTACAGACATATTCTTGCTGGTCTGACTGCCCTTATACTTGCCGGAGTGTACCTGTGCCTCAACTCAATCAAGCCACTCCCCGGTTTCGGTGAGCGATACGGTAAACAGAGCATATTAAGGAGCCTCCACTCCTGTGAGCTGAGTGACTCATAATTTGCTCATCCTGAGTCTCGCAAAATGACATATTCAATACTATTAACTAGTCAATAATACCTTCAAGGCAAAAGTGAAGAGGCATCTTCTAGACAAGCGCGCTCCAACTAGACCTCATCGCTACTTTTTATTAAGCATGCTTGGCATCAAGCGCAAGCCTATCTTGCAATAAAAAAATGAGAATACATATTGTCAAATGCGCGGCTCTAGATTACCAAGCGAGCCTAGATAAGATCATAGCCACCCCCAAGCGGCGCGGATTTAGGCGGATTGGAACGAGCCGCTCAACTCGATCAAACACTTCCACACTCCACACCGAGCGACTCATGAGGCGCTTAACTCGCAGGTGTGGATGCCCCTTTGCGCAGGAAGCAGTTGTGTGGGACGAGCGCAAATACGAACTTGATGCGCGAGCGCTGGCAGCGGCAAAGTGTGGTTCACACCTACATGTATGAACCACACTATGAAACACACATGAATTTAATGTATTAATTTCTTTTTACTAATAAGTTGTAGCTATAGTCATGTTAATTGGTAAGGTGGCTAAGTCTGTTTTCTAAAACAAATAAAAAAAATCTGGAAAACGATAAGGGTAAATTACACTATCAGATATGCATACGAATAAAATAAGATAGCATGTCCGTTCGTTAGTTAATTAAACACGATACGCTTGTCGATCGATCCCGATTAATGACTTCAATTAACCTAATCAGTTGCAGATTTACGTGCGTCGCCCGCCGCTACATGAGACGTGACCTACTACCGATTAAATTAATATTTACTGCCTCACACCACCTTAAATACTAATTGCGATAACGTTTCAAGTGTTCGCTTTGATACATTGTAATAATGAATGTTTTATTTTGCCCCCGTTTTCATAAAGACATAGTATGTGAGTTGGTAACTACGCACCAATCATTAGACTTAGTAACAGGGATAGAAAAGTATATTTGAGAGATTAATCAATTGTAGTGGGTGTATGTATTAGATGTAAGAAGTAGTAATAAAGAGGGCTATCCACCGAGCGGACGTGTTTAAATTATCACCTATTATCGGACCTAGTAACACCTACTCTACACAATAATATGTATTACAGAGATAATTTTTTTGTAACTTTGTAGTAATGGTCCGATTCTGAAATATCTTTTATAAAAGATAGCTTCATTATCTCTTATATCTCAGTGCTAAAACTAAAAGCCAAAAAATAAATAACAAGTAGAATTTTCGCGATAATTCAAAGAAAATGCAAAAAAATCAGTTCGTCGTGTAGGTCAAGCGGACGAAGTCGCGGGCTAAAGCTAGTCTTTTCTAAAACATTATTATACCTAATGGAATATTTCAAGAAATTCAAAAATACCTTTTAATACAATAACCGCAAACGTTGCCTTATGCAACGGTAATAGATACTTCACCAATAATGCGGATTACAAAAAAAACAACAAACGTAATTTTTTGGACCTAGGTAACTTATTTTAGGTTCCATTTTCGATGAATATCGGTGGCATTATAAAACACTAGATAAACGAATACTAACTGAACATTTAACAAAATCCCTCAATACATAAAGTAGGCATTTTATCGAGCTAGTTCGCTCAGCGCGCTGCTTGTTGGAGCTCTAATTCCGTCCATTGAATTCAAATTGAAGACTAAAACGAACCAGTCGCGCTGCGGCGGAGCTTGTATCGGAACTAAGCGTCTAGCTAATAACTTAATGCCTATGGGAGTGAGCATCTGTGCTGGATCCTACGGCTCATACATTAAAAATCACCCATCGTCCCATTCGACGTTACGACTTGTCTACGTCCAACTTCAGCCCTGAGCTCTGATTACTTTATGGGCAATCGCTGACGTGGCGAACTCGGCATTTTATTCCTACGTAGTTTTTGTTTTAGTTTTTCCTGACATAAGCACTCTACCTAATACCGACTGTGAACTGGCAACCGTCTCAATTTTAACGAAACAGGAGAAGGAAAATTTTTTTTCGTTGAGCTAAATAGTGATTGTATAAGTATACTCAGTACGCAACAGGTTGAGATTGCAATCGGGGTATGAGGCTGGGGCACGCCCCGCACACCCGCGCTCGCCCGCACCGGGTCAGCACGGGGGCTGTGCGGGTGTGCGGTGCTTTTCCTCCCCGATTGCCATCTCGACCTGTCGCGTACTATATTTGCCAGTGTACATGAAGCCTCGCTAGTACACTTTCATATTTTTGTTCCAAGCTAGACAACCATTTTGAACAGTAAGTAAACCGAGTTTGTTGTGGGTTCTTCTCAGAACTGGGTGCGTTTGGAACCCTCGTAGCTTTAGTTTTAAGTTTACGTAATTAGTTGTCACTATTGCATTATCTTACAAATCCAACAATTGACAATCAAAAAGTGTACAAGTCGAGATGGCAAGCGGGGTGGGGAATGGGTGATGTGCGGGTGTGCGGGGCGTCCCCCGCCTCATACCCTGATTGTCATCTCGATCTGCCGTTTACTACCTACTTTGAATAAATTATTTGAATTTGACTTTGAACTATGACACTGTGAATCACAAAATAATACAAGATAAAAATTTGATATAGGACAATATGTTGCCAGTTCACAGTCTATATCCTACTTTATACTAGTACACAGCATATAGGTTTCGTTTTGTACCATTTGGCTGTTTAAAGCAACGCAATTCAGTGCGAATTGAAACGTGTAAATGACCATTGTAGGCAATTCGTCTAAATGCGCTTATTTGCATGGAAACGTGCTCGCTTACATTGCGTTCCCGAGCCGTATTGGATTGGGAATGGGACTGGTTGGTATACTATCAAATTAAAATGTCGGTGTTTCCAAGTACGTTTTCATTTGAAAAGGCATAATTTAAATAATAAACTATTTCATTAGAGCTGTGTATTTTAGGTTTTTCAGAATTATCATAGTTGAGCTAATGATGTTCATCAGTTTTTATCTTTAGATACACGTTTAAGTGCCTTCAAAACCAAAGAGGCTGGTAACCGTTTGATAAATTTGATGCTGAACGTTCAAAGAACGGAGTCCTTTGGATTTGACACCAGACAATAAAGAACCACATTTTCTATGTTCACAAGAATTTAATAAGAACATTGCTTGATGTACCGGAGCTCTAGTTTGATTGGTGCTTTATATCGAGCAGTTCGAGCTCATCGCGGTTGACAGAGATTAATGGACAGCTGCCTCCGCAGGCCGTATTAGGTTTAACGGCATCCGGAAAATTGTGCGATTTTTCCACTCACACTCGTTTCGTGTCTGCGTTACGTTGACATTATGAAACTGAATGAACGATGGGCCCGAGACAAACAGTGATCATTTGTTTGAGGGTTCTGTTGGATTTACACTGGAATTTTTATTCATTTTATGGTTTTCATGTTCTTCAGTTTAAATAATGTTCTTCTTTGTTAGCCCTTAGTTATCCATTGTTAGACATAGACCTCCTCATATTGTATCTATATTCCATTCTTCCCGGTGTTGGGCGAGCCTCCTCCAAGTTTTCGCAAGCTTGGTGATGTCGTCTGACTAATGGAATGGTTGTCTTCTTTTTCGGCACGTAGGTTCCATTTCCTTTCTTTGGATCACAAGATTTGAAAGCTCAAAGAGAAGTTGCTCCACTTTTTAATATTTTTGCTCCCGTTTTTTAGTTATTTTATACGACCAGAACAGCGAATAAAAGCTAGTACCCTAATAAAGTGGACATTTTACATACTCCAGCACTCAATACGTGATCGAAACCGGCATACTCAGCGAGGTTCCTACTATATTTTACGATGACACTTGTTTAAATTTTCATGCTCGGACATTTATAGAGTCATGAAAATTGGGTCCACCACTTTTGAAAAGGCCTTTTATTGCTGCAGTTACGTCAAGAGCAGATTGTGAAGTATAGGCGATTAAACACTTTATTTACTGAACTGCAGAAATTGTATGGCTGCTGGCCCGAGCTCAATAATCACCTTCGCTAAGAAATGAAACTGAATTGCGTCTAAGCTTATTATATTTCTCTCAATACGTCGCCGTTCCGTGCGACGTTTATGTGGCTATTACAGAAAATTATTCTGCTGAACTAGAGTAAAACGATTGCGTAAATATGAAATAATAGTTTTCCAGTTGTAAAAAGTTTGTATTGGATCGGGATTAAAGCATTCGTAAGCTTAAAAATATATGCAATTGCAAACTAAAGTACGAAATACTGCCTTCACGGTATTTACGAAAGTGTAATTGCGATTTACAGCTGCAAAGTGATACTTGAATTTTCTAGTGATATGAATTCAAGTTGCGTACCCGCTTTAAATAATAAAATATTGTTTGCTCGATGTATATTGTTATTGCGTTGATAAAGTTGTTCTATTGAACATTTTATACGTTTTTTATATAAAAGAACATGCGCAGGGAATAAGAACGATATCTAAATGAAGGCACTTCTATTATCAAATTAAGTTTTAAAATATTTTCATGAGGCCAAATAACTTATGGCCTTGTGACGTCTGGTAGAGTCTTTACTCTACCACTGGTTTTGTGGTCTGAATTTGAGAAAAGAAGGCAAGAAACTTAGCAGTCACTTTTTACAAAATGCAACCTTTTACAGTAAATATAACTCAATGAACTAATTGTTCTTGGGATTTTATTTGTGGTTTACTTAATAAACTGATAA
This sequence comes from Maniola hyperantus, assembly GCF_902806685.2. Classification (NCBI taxonomy): domain Eukaryota; kingdom Metazoa; phylum Arthropoda; class Insecta; order Lepidoptera; family Nymphalidae; genus Maniola; species Maniola hyperantus. The sequence continues at coordinate 9,085,733 of NC_048546.1, forward strand.
AAACTTGATACTTTCCATTTAAATCTTTGATTCCTTTTAATTTTATTGATATAAGATTACCGATAAAAGGGTTCAGAATCTCGTAGTTCCTGATATCAATTTTCTTTATTCTAAAATTCTTTGAACTTGTATTGTCGAATATGAGGGCAGTTCTAAGCCAATAACTCCCTGCGATGCATTTACGACACGCCATTTTGTAACAATCGGAGCATTATTATTCACTCAACGTCGCTTTTGTGCCCCTGAAGATATCAATTTGGAATCTTTTAGAGTTCTAGTGGTCTCAGGAGCACTGATGAATCCCATTGGTGCAATACCCGCTAAGTTATTGAGTCGATTTATTTTAAGTGTAACTTTTGAAGTCCTTTCGCTGTAATTTGTACGTTTCTGTTTGATGTATCGTAATAATGCTGTAAATCACTAGCCAAAAAAATATTTTTCTCTATAAACCTTCGATATCATACTTTTTGAATGGATGAAACAATTTTGATGCAGCTTATTTGCGCAATGAAAGTTAGTATTGGAAGCTAATTGTGGTTGTGCTACTTGTTTTTCTTACAAATTGTCATACTTACAAATTTTGACAGCTTCATTCGTTTCGACACACGATTTTCGTTGGAAATAACATTTCTATACGTACTAATTTAGTTCAATGAGCAGAAACAATTTCTAGTATTTCGTGAACTACTATATCAAAACAATCGGCCGAGGGTCAGATACCAAGAGCATGACGTGTCGATGTCGATTGCATATAAAACAGTGACATACATTTGCATACAAAACAGAGCGCATGACCGGGCGCCGAGATTATAGCATATCTAATGGAGCTCCGACATCTGTCCATCAAGCGGTTGACGGTATACAGTCCGCTTCATTGACTGCTTGATATTGCTATCGATTAACCTTCCTCAAATATGAATGGTGGTACTTAAGAGTTTCATAGCCTCACTACGGGCTACTCGATTGTATTAATCTATTTTAAAGGTCACAGTGAAGCCAGAGTTGGTATATGTATGATAGGAACCTGGTTACGGGCGTTATAATGAGAAAAACCGGCCAAGTGCGAGTCAGACTCGCGCACCGATGGTTCCGTACTCGGGTATTTTTTCCGACATTTTGCACGATAAATCAAAAACAATTATGCATAAAAATAAATAAAAATCTGTTTTAGAATAATATACCTACAGGTAATCTTTCATATTATGATACCCCACTTGGTATAGTTCTTACTTTGAAAATTAAAAATACTAATTATTTGTTCATTAACACATTTTAATTTTTTTTGTGTGATGTAACCACAAATCCGCAGTTTTCAGATTTATTCCTTTACTTGTGCTATGAAGACCTCTACCTGCCAAATTTCATGTTTTGTCAACGGGAAGTACCCTATAGGTTTTCGTGACAGACACGACAGACGGGCGGACAGATGGACAGTCAGAAAGACACACAACGAAGTGATCCTATAAGGATTCCTTTTACGTTTAGGGGTACGGAACCCTAATAAGTAGTGAGAAATTACAATCTAAGGTGAGCATGCCCTTTTCTGTCTCTAACCTGCACGCCACTACACATCAAAATGCGTCGTTACTAATCTTCAGGGGTTTGCGACTACTAGAGTGAGGGAACTCTCGGTTTGACCCTGAACCGACGATATGTCAAATATTAGGCTATGGGTGACGTGAAATCAAAGAAAAATAGGCGATTCATAGACTACCTAGTGTCAACTGTAGGAACATTTGACGCGTGCCAGTGACTTCGAAGCCTCAACGTTTTGTTACTAGTTTCCTACCTGGCGTGAATTGTTCTTCAGGTTTTCGCAGTCAAGTGCTGTCTTGTCATCTAAATATAGAAAAGGAAAAGGTGACTAACTGATTGACTGACCTATCAACGCACAACTCAAACTACTGGACGGATCGGACTGAAATTTGCCATGCAGATAACTATTATAACGTTGGCATCCGCTAAAAAGGATTTTTGAAAATTCAACCCCGAAGGGGGTAACATAGGGGTACGAAATTTCTGTAATCCACGCGGACGAAGTCGCGAGCATAAGCTAGTTGAATATAAAAAGTATATACAAATCAGATTTAATAGCTGCGAAGCTGAAATCCATTCCCGTTTCGCGATGAAACAAATCCTAATATAAATTCTCGAAATCTCTTCCCGCTCAGATATTTGCAGCGTGATAGATTTCGCTACATGACTCTTGGGGCTATCGAGTGTTCGATCAGTGCGGATAACTGCGCGATATTGTTTGACTAATGGCCGCCAGTGAACCCTCGCCACACCATATTGGCCGGTACATTTGATTGCGATTCTACGATTTTACAGATGAATACATCCTGGTGTTTGCGTGCGAGTCTATATTTGCGCAGTTTGACCATCCGATGTAACACCGAATTTGTCATCATGGCATTGCTATCATCGCATGTTGTTGTTGGCTGAATTTACGGTACTCCAGCTAAAACTATCTATTTTGAGAGTAATATTTATTAATTATTATTAATTTCTACTAGTATACAAAAACTTGCCCTGACTAACTGACTGACTGACAGATATCAACGCACAGCCTAAACAGCTACGATTGACATTGGGTTCCTAGATCCATAACGTAGACACCCACTAAGAAAATTTTCTGGAAATTCTAATCTTAAGTGAGTTGGAAGTTAGGTGGGTCGGTTAAAAATGTAGAAATACGTATTTCACGATTTTGGAAATTCCAACCCTACAGGCGCTAATAACGGGGTGAAAGTTCGTATAAATGTCAGTTAATTTTCAAGTTATGTCCATGAAAATTGTTAGGTATTTGGACTTTCGGTCAAAATGAAGAAGTGTGTTAGAATTTTAGGAAATTTAACCCCTCACCGATTTTCAAAAATTCCAGTCATCTAGTTTTGACATAAATATTGGTAAATGATGAATAGCTTCGTAATAATTCTATATGGTTTTATATTAACTACCATTAAGATTCGATAGTGAAGCTCAAAAAAGATTTATCCACATTGTATGTGAATGCACGCTTGCAGCAAGATAGGAAGCGATCAAAAAGAATGTAAAATGGTGACGCATACAGATTCCCAACAGTCCAACAATTTGTCGTACTGGTCCCACCGGGGCATAACTCTCGGAGGTTATTATGCAAGCTATAAATATTCACAAATACGTATTCGAATGATGCTATAAACCTTGAATAAAACTTTATAAGTATCAATCTTTGTGTAAAAGTTTATTGGTCTTTTATTAGTTTCAATTTCCAACAATGATTTACTTAACTGTTTGTTTTTATTTCTTTTGTTTATTTTAGATAATTGTTTTTTTTAAATACTACTTAAATACTCACTTTATTTATTTCTAAAGACCCTACCTCGAATGTAAATTATAAATTTTTGTTTGAGAAAAATTTATATTTTTGTGCTATGCATTTGTGTTTAGAAAGAAGGCTGATGCCAAAACCTAGATGAAAAGGTGAATGAAAGGGGCTAAGCAAACATAGAATATAGAAATATAACTACCTCTCTACCTGTAACTCTTAATTTAGCAAAGTTCTTAAATTATTATCCAAATAATAAAAAAAAACTCGTAGTGAAAGAAAACATTCTGCAGCTATTTACAAAACATAAAAAACCACACGAAATAATTAAGAAACCAGAAGTAACTCCGCAGTACAACGGCCGTACGCAAATAAAGAAGTCACAACTGAAACAATCTGCGATGCAAGATGCAAATCGCTGTGTTTACATCAATACAATTGCGTTTCGCATGCGAAATATGCGATAAGCATGTGCCATGTATTGTCTCTCGCTTTGCGAATACGGTCCCCGGTTGCATATTTCGCGGACGGAGCGCGACGGCCACGTAAACCGATAAGCTCTCTGATTTACGACTTATAAAGGCGACACTTCCGCAGGCTTAGCTGGCAGATTTACACGAAAATGCCCTACATTCGGCCCGAACTACACGAAATAATAATGGGTTACATGGCAATTTCCTTCTTGGCCTAGTTATGATACATGCGGGTTGACAGTGTATTTTCTTCTAAACAGAGCTAGCTGCCTTTTGTTCCCATGTTGGTTGTATAGTGAGTGTGGAATTGTGGGCACAGAATCTAGAGCCTGAACACAGAATCTGGAGTTAGATCATGATTTACTCCTAGGCCATTGTACGAAATCTTATAGAGACTAAAACTTTACTGAAGTAGGGTGAGTTACCGTATAGAGAAAGGGGTCTAAAAGACGTGTACTTTATTATGACACTGCATAACGTTTAACGCTAAGCTTAGACTTGACCTTAGAACCTAATTAAATACTACGAATAACGTTGGTTGATAAATAAAAGCCTGTTAATAAAAATTAAAAATACGTTGGTTGATGAAACTAAATAATGCCGACGACTTCGTCCGGCATGGATTTAATTTTTTTTTATCCCGTAGGAATTCTTTGATTTCCCAGGATAATAAGAATAGCCTGTGTCACTCTCAAGGTCTTGAACTACATCCATGCAAAAAATTACAAACAAACTAACACACTTCACATTAATTATAATATTGTACTTAACAATTGTTAAGAATTTATCTGTGGCTGCTATGATATAATAAATAGATAATTTGTCGGCGTCCGTTCGTTGCGTAAGAATTTTTACTTGTCGTAGGTATTTATCCAAAAAGATTTTGATTAAAAGATTCGTTTGTTTAGACATCAATAAATAGATTGTTATAAATTTAAACGTTTAATGAACGATTGTTGATAATGATCTCATCGTCTTGCATAAACGAAGAACAAATTATGGACACTGGAACGCTTTTTAGAGCGCTCCGTAAATATTCAGAGAGGCGTAAAGGTTTCTTATACAAAATCGGAGTTTTAATGAGAAAAGCAGTATAATACGTTTATCATTCCGGATTTATGGTCAATAAATGTTATATAGCAACCTTCCGCCTGAGGTGATTGTCTCGGTCGGTTATAGTTATTCGGGGAAAACGTGTAATCTTCATTTACACTCTGAGGCCTGGCCGAATTTGATCTCTCAAATAAACTCTGTCACTTTTACCCCTATAAATTATAAGTAATTACTTATTTTAGCACTGGCTATAAAGGTGTTCTTAAAATTATATCAATACTATATGATGCCCACGACTTAATCCGCTTGGATTTACTAAAAATCATACGGGAAATCTCAGATTTTCTAGCCTTATCTCCTGTCTCCAGGATACATGCTATTTTTGTACAGAGTTCCTCAAAATCTGTTAAATGGATTGACTGGGAAAAGTAAGACACACGTACTTTTAAAATATTACGACCGCAATTTCATCGGCCTGGACTTAGGTTTGTAAACTTCCGCGGAAACTATCTGGTTTTCCGGGATACAAGTAGCCTATTTATGCAAGCTTATACTTACTAAACGTCATAATTAGTTAAGCAGATAGGGCGTGAAAAGATGACAGATAGACACGAAAATTAAGCACACTTTCGCATTTATAATTGATTTTTGTATTGATTTTTCTGAAGATTTAACTTCAACTAATTCAATTTAAATTTAACCAGTTATTGAGACTTTATAAACAAATCTTTATTACATAAGCTGGTGTTATACAGTATACACATTTCTACTTAGAAGACCATTGGCCTTGAATGTTATTTAACGCTATTCTTATATGAGGTAAAAACTTTTTGTTTGGTGTTGGCATTTAAATCCTAAATAGATTGGTAGTTAAATATTAGCTCAACGGAATCCAATGCTTACAAAAAACAAAACTACTCCAATAATCTGTTTAGCAATACCGAGAATCGTATAATATTATAATTTTAGCCCATCCCAGCATCTCCTGCATAAACTCGCTGACAGGTATCACGTCAAAAGACAAATTAAACGCAGCGGTGCGGAGGTTTCGCTTACTCATTTTAAAGGAGAAGATTTTAATATTTAGATTAGGTAATATCGGTAGCTATAGGTACCTAATGATATGTGTATCTTAGACATCTCAGGGTACCTACTAACGGATCTGCAATAATCTCCCACTTTGATGGAATTAGCTATCGCCAGCTATTTAGTGTAAAATGTTTTGCGGTCCCTCCCCGATTGCCATCTCGACCTGTCGCGAACTATATGGATAAGCTGTTATTCATATTTTGTCTTCAGCAAATATGGATCTTCATATTAACACCGTGGGCTATTTGATCCAAGTTATTATCTGTTGGGGTAAATCGACAGTAACGATAATGTCTTCGCATTCAGAGCTATATTTCGTGGGTCATGGATATTATCATTAACATCTGATGATAGTAATTACTGTGGAACCCTTGGTGCGTGTTAATTAATACGAATTGTTATTTGCTCTTTCGGATTGCTTGCAGCTATGCTTACCGAAATCTGTATATTCGGCGACAGGTCGAGATGGCAGCGGGGGTGTCGTGTGGGTGTGCGGGGCATCCACCCGCTTCATATCCCGATGGCCATCTTGACCTGTCGCGGTCTATACGTTAATTATGTTCTTAATCCTAGCTTGTTCTTTATTTTTTATCAGGATCTGCGAATTTTAACTATTGTACACACTAGTGATTCTTTTTGCAGGGTAACATCAATATTAAAAAAAAAAACTAAATAAATAGCGCTGCCAACACCTATATTTTCCCTTTTTCTTTTCGAAATCTGTTCGAGATGCTTTCCCCTGAAGGTTTGAAATTTTTTTTTTTTTTTAATTTCGTAGAAACTATTTCTTTTTCCAGTACTCATGAGAAGTATCCTATAGATATATGTTTCTATACCTGTGCTTTTCGCAGAAATCTGTTGACGAAGTAAGGCATAAATAAGACGAATATTACAAATGCGAAAGTGTGTATGTTTGTTCTTCAATTACGCCGCAACGGAGCAACGGATCGATTTAAGTTTATGCATATAGATATAACTAGAAACCTGTAGTGTAAGTTATGACATAGGCTACTTTTTATCCTGAAAAATCAGATTTCCTACGGGATTTTTAAGGAAACCTAAATCCACGCGGACGACGTTGCGAGCATGATCTAGTAGGTACTTACCTAAATAAATAAACTAAATCGACACCTCCCACGTAAGTTGTTGTAAGCCACAAAATTGGCATTTTGCGTTTTTTACATAACAAAGCCTATTTTTATCTATTTTACACATTCAAATTTAAAAAATGCCAAAAATGCTATTTTTTAAGGTACTTATGAGACGTATAATGTTGTATTTTACAAACGACGACGACGTTAAACATCACATCGACCTTTACAACGTTTTACGTAGGACGAGGTCACGCATTTGCGCCTTGTATGTAACACATACAACAGATCACGCCGGACTTCAAACACCAGGTTTGTGAGTCAAGTCTCCGATATATCTCGGTTGTCTACGCATTTTTTTATTCTATTATCATATTTTACTAAGTTAATAGTGATGCCAAGCTAAACTATTGTATAGATTACTTACAACAATTTACGTCGTTGAGGATACAAAAAACTGTGTTGTATAATGACATACAACCGTTTACGTTGCAGAATTATATTGATTTTTGTGTTAAGTAATACATACAACATTTTAAATCGGCATTTGTTACTCAAAATTTTATTGTATGATCACATGCTATATTTTACGTTGCTATGACATTATTTTTTTCTTACATACAACATTGTACGCCAATAAAACAAAGCTAAAGTTTCGATTGATGACGATGTAAACCTATGATAGATAGTGAAATAAGTACTCGCTTATAATACCACTAGGATATCATGTAAGTAACCAAAAATCAACACAATATTGTATTATTTCAGAGCCTACCTTACCAATAATAGGTTGGTAGGGACTGTAGGGTCCGAAAATAATAAATAATTTCTATGACCATACTCTCAAGCTCATGGAAAAAAGACAACAAATGTGACTACAATCTAGAGCAGATGCATTTGCCTACCGGTAGATCTCTGATACACAAACACGCAACTTCGGAACTTTAACGCCGGATTAAAGATACCATACCAAGTTCTTTGGGCACATTACGAGGAAGAGTGGTACCATAGAACACCTCGTGGTATAAGGTCAGGTGGAGGGCACACGGCCACGTGGGCGTTCCCCAACTAGGTGAACAGACTTAATCCACTCCGCAACCAACACGCCTGTCTCCACGTGTGCACATAATGCCACCAACAGAAGTCGCTGGAGGGAGATCGCACGAGCATCAGTGAAAAATTCATAGCCACGACCACTCTGTCAAGAGTGAACGACTCAGAAGAAGAAAGATATCATAGAGGGGAGCAGGAGCTTAAAAATATTGGCAAAATATAAGAGCATGGCACAGGAGCGTAGTGGTTCTTATTATTTTATTTTCAAAATTTTAAAAGATGATTTGTTTGTAGTGTAACGGTCCTGTTCTTCAAAAAAGGCGATAACACCTTAATAAATAATAGTTTATTCACTGGAATTTGCATACAGAAGCAGTTTTTGTATTAATTGAGTCACCTTACACATTCTACTAGGTACCTTCTGGTGTGCAAATTAATAGTGAATCTTATATTCAAGTTAATTTGGTTTATTGCATACTGTAATTACAAAGTTAAACATTACTCAAGAAGAAACATAGACTCATTTCGCTTTAGAGACATGTCTACAAGCTGTTGTTATCGTAAGTCAGTCTTATAGGTTCGACGACTTTCAGCATCCTGAACAAGCTTGATTCTCAAATAGCTTAAGCACCATAGATCACATTCAGAAGCTGCAACATTTTATACATACATATAACTGAAGACTATAATCGGCCACTTTGCTAAGCGTTTGTGAACTTTGAGAAAGCTTTCGATTCAGTGGAAATTTGGGCTGTATTAAGGTCGCTATTGAGATTCCGGATTGACTACCGGTACATACAAATGCTGAAGTAGGTACCTGTACGAAAACACCACCATGTCAGTCCACATACAGGGCCAGACGAGGAGGCCAATCCAATTGCAGTGACAGAGAGTAACACTTAACGGGAGACGCAACTCTCCGAAGCTCTTTACTGCTACTTTAGAACACGTCTTTAAGCTTCTGGATTGGAATGAACTTGACATTAACATCAATAGCTACTCACCTTCGATTTTTCGATGACATAGTTGTTATCGCAGAGACTGGGAAACCGGATATACTGCACAGTGACCTTATTAAAGTTTCATATCAGGTGGGCCTGAAAATGAACATGACTAAGACGAAAAGCATGTCTAATACCTATGTTTCGGCCCACCCAGTAGTCTTTGAGAGCTCTTTGCTCAAAAATATAGAAGAGTGTGTAAAACTGGGACACACAACCAAGTTAGGTAAGTCCAATTTCGAGAAACAGATCAGCCACCGAGTCCGATTCAGCTAGGCAGCGTACGGAAACTAAAGTCTTCGAACAGCGCATGTTGCCAGTGATGACATAATATTATGGATTTGAGATGTGACACATAAGAAAGTTCAGAGTCACTAAGTGGGTGATGGAGACAGCTATACTTGAAGTTTCTCTACGTGATCAAATCTGGAATGAGGATATTTGTCCAAAAGCCAGAGTACCTGACATGAACGGTTTGGGAAGCTGAAGTGGCAATGGCCGGGGCACATAATTCAAAGGACTCATAGACGTTGGGGTCCTAAAGTACTTGAACCTCACACCAGAAAGCGCAGCGTTGGCAGACCCACACTATGTATACAAATGACATCGAATGAGTCTCAGGGAGCCGCTGGATTCAGGAGACGCAAGAGCGTGGTGACTGAAAGTCCCTACAAGAAACCTATGTCCAGCAGAAGACTTCTATTTGTTGAAAATGATGAATAGTATCACACATACAATACTATTTTTATAATTTAAGCAACGTACACCGTTGTAATTAACACATACAATGACACACAGTCCTTGTTTTCCCCTGTAAGTTGTTGTAAGTATCACATACAACATTTTCCAAAGATAAAACACCACGTAAAATGTTGTATGAACAAAATCTCAGAAATTTGAAGTATTTTTATAAAGTATTTTTCAGAATAGTTAAAAGTACTGTAAATTATAACCATATACCGAATTTCACAAAAAAATATTGAAAAATGAAGCTTTAATTTCAATTTGTATCTTTAAAACGCTCTACTGAAAAGTTGCGGTTTTGGGGATACAACAACTTACGTGGGAGGTGTCGAAATAATAGACTCTCTTACGGATTTTCAATATTTAGTAGGTACAGATATTTCGTTTGTAGCAGCCCTTAATCGTCACGACTTTATTGCCCTGGTACCTGTATCTGATTTGCCTGCAGTCGGGCCGACGTTCCACTGACGCGGACGTGCTGATTTACAAGGCGAACCCTTTTTGTCCTGACGTCTGTCACTCGATGGAGTCGTCCGAGCTGAGATCTGATTTCGGCATCTTTAAGACCTCTGCGTTCTACTTTTCTGAGTCAGGAGCACGGGAGCGGTAAATTCTAGAGAAGTTTCATCCACTAGATGCTACTCATCGGGATAAATGAGTAGCGATTTTAATGTCAGCGCGTTAAGAATTAGTATCTAATAGGTTCGATTTTCTAGGTTTGTTTTCTTTTTGATTAGGTATGAAATTATTGTAGGTATATCATAATTTAAAATTAAAATGTCAGATAAGGATTAGATAAGTATCTCAGTCAAGTATATAAAGGTTAGAAATGCAATAAAGATTTATAGCATAAACAGCTATAATACCTGGTCAACTCAGCTTTTGGATGTACATTGCGCGAACAAACAAATAGACCAACAGACAGGAAACGAACAGACAATTTTTATATATTTTTATATTTAAGACTAGCGTACTCCCGAGGCTTTCTTCTTGTGAGATTTTTGAAACATCCAGCCTTATTCCTTATCTGCATTATAAATGGAAGCTCTGTCCAAGGATGTGGGCTGGGCGCTTGGTAAGTCAGTCAAGACTTTTTTGTATAAATAATATTTATTAATATAAAAAATTACAGATAAGGAAGTCTCATGTCGTTTATTTAAACTTTACATAAGACAAGACATGCTCAAAACACGATTGCTTATTAATCAGTTCACTCAGCAAACACGCTTGTATCAATATTTGTAATTAGCATCCATCAGTACATGGCGGAATCTGTAATCACATATCAATTATCACTGCATCGTATATGTTGTATATTTAATAGGTTTACCCACTTGGCGGTAAACTAATTAGCTAAAGCGCTAAGCTAAGAGGTTTCCTGTACAGGTGGAGTGTTGTGTGGAAACTTGATTACCATGCGGGAAGCGAAGAAGCTTGAGCAAGGAAACTATTTGATAGTTTGTTGACAATTTGCTTGTGCAACATATTCTATCGCGATACCTATTAATATTTTAATAATTTAAACTAAATCCTTCCACTTTTAAGCACGCAAAATGCAAAAATATGCATGCATTTTGCATGGAAGAGAAAGAAAGTTTTTTTATTTTGTTTTAAAGTGATTTTGTTAAATTTTTAAATCGACGCAGAGTTAACGTTAACTGAAACATTTACACTTAGGGCTCAGTAACAAAACGTCAAAATATTAATTTTTGTCAATACAATATTCCAGTCACTTTAAGACCTGCAAACATGATGACTAAAAGTTTTTTGTGGAATATGAATCAGTTTTAAAAGAAAACTGTAATCTGTAAGCATAGGTACAATGCTAAAAGATATTTCATTCTATACTCAGTTGCGAGTAGCTAACCAATTAAATACGGACGCGGGCACTATATACGATAAATGCCATCAAGATGTGTGTTCGTTATATTATCTGATATCTTTTAAGCTGTGTCACGTTGAATAAGTTCATTGGTGTGTGATGTAGCCGCGGGGCGAGATGAGTGATCTTATAAATGGCTACTTAGTGGCGATTGCGAACGAATTACGCTAGGGGGGAATAAGTGAGTGCTACCGGGAAGGGCAACTAGGTCTCGATTGTTAGGGTTGGTACAAACGCTTTACGATTTCATGAATATTTATATTATGGGGTACATTTCTGTTTCAGTCCATTCCTCTATATCTATCTGTCTGCCTATCTGTGTGTTACCTTTTCACAGTTCATCAGCAGAATCTATCTGGACGTAAAGCACAGAGATAGTTGCATTTTTCTTGCACCTACAGTTAATAATAAACTTGCCAAACAAAAATTATTTTGAGTATGCTATAATTATGTAGGTACAGTGATTGTATAAAAGTTTATATTTTTGATCCATCCAACCATCTGTATAAGATATTTGATTGAAAAAAAGATATCCTGCGTTCAACATCGATATTTTATACTTATTTTATTATAATACTAGAAGATGCCCGCGACTTCGTCCGCGTGGGTTTAGGTTTTTAAAATTCCGTGGGAACTCTTAAATTTTCCGGGATCAAAAGTAGCCTATGTCCTTCCCCGGGATGCAAGCTATCTCTATACCAATTTTCATCAAAATCGGTTAAACGGCTGGGCCGTGAAAAGCTAGCAGACAGACAGACGGACAGACAGACAGACAGACAGACACACTTTCGCATTTATAATATTAGTATGGATTATTAATATTGCTTGGATAAATTATTTTACTCAAAGTCTATTTTACTTTCTAACTCCAATTTCCACATGAGGAGTCAAAATAAATAAGACCTTTTAAAAGAAGAGAATTGAAATATGTTTTAACTAAAACAAGCATAAAACTTAGAAAAAGCAAGTAGCTAGAAGTGCCTTTAAAATATTATTATTTTATGTAATACAATCTAAGAAACTTTTTCAACATTTTAAATCGCTTTACATTTGGCGCACATCAAAGAATGCTACGCGGGCATCCGAGCGGAATTTCTTCGAGTTTTTGCTTAGTAGCGATTGCATGCGGCTCCACTCCTTTAGAGCGGACACACACTGGCGACTAGTGCGCGCAGAACAAGTAGCCCAACCTGAACCGAGGCGTGCGATTGCATATTGGCCAAAAACGGATGTCTGCCGGGATTTACATACATGTAGTTCGCGACAGGTCGACATGGACACCAGGACGTCACCCATTCACCGGTTTAAATGCCAACCGGGGAGGGAATGCCCCGCACACCCGCACAGCCCCTGCGCTAACCTGGTGTGGGCGAGCGCGGGTGACGTGCGAGTGTGCGGGGGCGTCCCCCCGCCTCATACCCCGATTGCTATCTTCATCTGTCGCGGACTATACTCCTACAAAATTTTGAATTGTCAGATTTGGTTGTATCTTTTTGAACTATGTGTTCACAACTCACATATTATATGTTAGTTACAATACAATAATATGTGTCCTTATTCACGGATACGTACGAGGTAATTTGTCTCCCTATTGTTAATTCGAATCGCTAGGATATGGAACGTCCTTCCGGCATCAGTTTCCCCGCTAATTTTAATATAAGTAGGTACCTTCAAGTCAAGAGTGAATACTTGGGTATCTTCTAGGCAAGCAAGCTTCATCTTAGGTTGCATCATCACTTGCCAACCGGTCTGATTGCAGGCAGGTGCTACTCTATAAATTTAAAAAAAAAATGGTAGTAAGTGTGAGGCTAGGTCTTACAGGTATCTCGGGTTACGACTAGGTTTTATTACTATTCGCACTGCCGCCAAAGCCTCTGGACATTTTGAAATATCACCAGCAATTGCTCCTTCGTCTCGATACACAATTAACGAGACAATGAACTTTATGACTTCTTCAGAACTATCGATTTCAGCTGTAGATTTTTTAGGGTGCCGTTATAAAACAAAGAAGCATTATAATTTCATCTATCTGTCTGTCCGCCTGTGTGTCATGTCATAGCTATTTAAAAAAAACTAGATGCGAGCTGCTGAAACTAAGAACGTGAAAAGTGAGAGTCGAAAGATAAAAATTTGATTTTCACCCTCTAGCTCACCTCTAGCATACCTCGGTTACTCTTTCGAATCATAAAAGACTGTTTTTCAAGGATATCTTTGAACTGGTAAACTAGCAATTTCTCTGTTATTTCTAAGGCGCAGCGCACAGCCATATAAAGGCATAAGCGTGATGCCGAGTGCAGCATTTTTCGATAGCAACTGAGTTGCTCTCGAACTCAGAACTCAGTTTCATTCAAAATGACATAACGTCAGCAACCGTTATCGCTTTCGTGTTTTTTACTTCTTTAAAACCATTAAAGTAGCATTTATATACTTTGACTAAGTAATTCGTCAAGTTCTTGAAAAGCCAGCAAAACACATTGGCAGATCCTCTGATGCTACAAACGTTCATGGGCGGCGATTGTCACTTAACATCAGGTGACTCGGCTGCTCGTTTGGTCGCTATTTGAAAAAAATAGCGACCAAAAGCTCGTGGTTTAAAAAAAAACACGTAAGTACAGCTGGTATTTACAATTTTAATCGTATTTAAGAGTATATAAAAGTGAGTTTAAAATTGTAAACGCGTTGGCTGCATAGCACTCGACTTCGTAGGTGAATGTTGCATCTAAGATAAGAATGAATTACTTTAAAATTGAGCAAAGAAAAATATTTTTACTAGGCGATATTAAAGTTTACCTCTTTACAAACCAAAGGCTTACCGCTACCGTATTACATTTTAATTGCTTATCTTCTAAAGTATATTTACATCAAGATTTAATCAAAAAATCAATTTTAGACCTACACTTAATCGATGTTTGTAATACAGTACTTATTTGTGAAGCTACACAACTGTTTATTATGATTCGCCTTAAAAAGCGCTCGCCTATCTGGTTTGATTTTAATCAGCCGTGATCCAGTTACGGGTTTATTTATTGCCAGATTAAAAACTCGCAGTGTCCAATTTACTCACATTGTAACGGAGTTCGAGCCTGAAGCCATAATTAAGTCTACAAAGTAAGGCTGGGTTTATAATATAGCGCATTTAAGTACCAATATGGCGACTCAGCCCGTCTGTACCCTTAGCATGATCAAGCTCCACGCGCGTCATCAGTACCCTTATTATAAATGCGAAAGTGTGTATGTTTGTTGGTTTGTTAGTGTGTCCTTCAATCACGTCACAACGGATTGACTGATTTTTGCATGGGTATAGATAAAGACCTGGAGAGTGACAGGCTACTTTTTATTCCGGAAAATCAAAGAGTTCCCATGGGAATTTTAAAAAACCTAAATCCACGCGGACGAAGTCACGGGCATCATCTAGTGGATCACAATAAACTTAGTTTTAGAGGGCGCACCCAATTGTCACTCCGGAACTAATGATCTTATTCTGAAAATTATTTCACTGGTAGATAGCTACATTGTCCTCGAGTGCTATAAGGCAATTTTGTATTATGCGGACAAAGTCGCGGGAAAAAGCTAGTAATAAACATAGATATTTTAGCATTGCCTAATATGTAACTCAGATTTGGAGCATGAAGTACGTGAGTACGTCGTCGTAAAGGCAAATCTAACAGATGAGTGTGGTCAAGTTCCGCAGGAAATTATCATCTTGGCGTCATGCTAAAAGGCTGCTGGAGGCGTCATCGCATGCTTTAGATATACAAAAACCCCTTTATGCAGAACATAAACAATGTATCGCTACGATGCAATACATAGAAAAGTGGGTTTAATATTACTGTTTATAAAATTCAGGCATACACCGATATATATTTTCGCATTATTCCAACTGATCATTTGATCAAACTGTCCAGCAGAAACACTTGTAGCGGTAAGACTTGTCCCAAGTTATAGAACGATCGCCTCGGTCTACATATTATAATGCCAACCAACTTCCCTTTTAATCACAGCATTTTAATACACCTAGAGCTATAAATGTCATTAAACACGTAAGTAGTTCTCACTTTATCTGCCATTGTCAATACAAGCTGTACCAAATTTGGATAAATTGATATGTTTAATTTGCATACTCGCTATTTTATTTGATTGATCGTGACCAAAAAATAATTAAATACTATGTATAGGTAGTCTTTATTTAATGTAAAGCTATCAAAATGATATAAATATAACATAAATTATGATTTATCACATCGAGTTAAGTTCGATTCTTTGGATCGACTTACATCTAGCTACAAATGATAATAATGATTTAGGTATAGTTCGAGTTGAGATGGCAATCAAGTATGAGGTGAGTCTTGGAGGAGACTCACTAACACCGGGGGAAAAGGACATGCACATAAGAAGGCCTAAGTCCAGCAATGATTAAGTAGAAGTAGGTATGATTTGCGATAGGTTGACATAGAAATCGGGGTGAGGACGCCCCGCACACCCACACAGCGCCTGCGCTATCCCGCACCTACTTCTACTTTATAATTGCTGGACGTAGGGCCACACGAGTAGATATATAGACCAGAGGGGAAGCTTCATACTAGCGGCTGGCTGTAGGTTCACTCACTCTAGCGCAGCTCACGCACACCACGACGTGTCACGGACGCTCCGTTTGCTGCCAAACTGGGCGCATGGAGCGTCCGTGGCATGTCGTGGTGTGCGTGAGCTAGTGTGAAGCTTCCCCTCTGGTCTATAATATCTACTCGTGTGGTAGGGCCTTCTCATGTGCATGCCATTTTTCCCGTTGCAAGTGTTGGTAAGTCTCCTCCAACTTTTTCCCGCATTTGGTAGATAAACCGCACTCAGGTTAACCAACCACCAACATTAAATAGTTTGTTGTCGTGTACCCTGACGCTACAGAAGGTGATCGGAGTCATACATTTTAAAATATAAAGACCTCATTGACCTCTACTAATAAAAGTAGGTACGCTGGACTTGCGATTGCCGACCCTATTTTGAAACAATTTGATTTTCGCAATTTCGGCGCTGATAGCAGCAGTAAGCGTACTCAAAACTAAACGTTAGCGATGACATCATTATTCTGTCTATACGAAGATCATTTCACACAAAGTGTCAATTTTGAATCCCGGTACGCTCGGTAGGGCGCTTCAAATCGGCCTAAAAATAATTGTCATTTTGTAGGGTCACCTCTTCCAGTGCACTTGTAATATGTCAACTTCAATGAAAGACGTGCACAATAGAGGCACGCCCCAATTGCATTGTGACATACCACAACAAAATAACGTGTTTGCTTTCAGTCGTAGCTGCATCATCACTTACTATCAGTTAAGGTCAAGCTGCAAAGCTTATAACGAAAACGGTTAAGATCATGGTTAAGCGCAATGAAAGTGTGAACCTGATTAATCTGTCTTATTGAGTTGAAAATGCTTGCGGGAAAACAAGTCGCGGACACCCAGTTGTCGAGCCAGCCCGATTCTCACCCTAAGGCTCTTTACACACTGTATTCGACCCGAGTCCGAGAATTCTGTAGGTACCTGAAGGAGCCGTAGATTCCCGGCAGGGACAATTTGGGAATTTAGGTATAATTTTTTAACTGTCCCTGATCTGGCCTGGTTTTTCAGCCTGTTACGCAATTTCTTTTCTTTTCGAGTGATATAAATATGTTTTTTTTAAGCGATTTAGCCTTCCGGTGTGATGCCGTGTAGAAACCGATGAGGGTTATGGGTTTAACTGCCAAACGGCAGACCTCTTTTAATTTAGCCCGCTTACTTAGATCTTAAAATGCATCATCACTTACTTATTAGGTGAGATTGCAGTTAAGAGTTAATGTGTAATAGAATAAAAAAGTACAATTTTTATGAGGTGTGAGGCAAGCTAGATCCCTATTTCGTTTTCCGAACTATTTCCGATGCGGAGCATAGTTCACGGACGGAATTTACAAAATTACAACATATTTGTTTGAACGATTGCGCACTGTGACCAATCCGAATCCGAGCCGACGATTCGAACGGTGGTGTGTGGCAACATCCGTAAAAACAGATGCAGTGTCGGTATTTTAAACTCCGACATTCGGATTCGATCCAAGTTTTCTCAGATTTGGATCGTATGCAGTGCGTAAAGAGCCTAAGTCGTGTCTTTTATCTCGGCATCGCGTGCAATCGCAATAAAACTGTCAAACGATATATTCTTGATATGACAGATGCGATATCTCCATTAGCCCGTACACCGTCGTCACGGCGCAAACGAGCTCGTGTAAAAAGATCAAATAAAATACGTATCACGAATTTGAACGAGTCGTCTGTTAGCCATGACTGAACTAGTTGATATACTCGTGGCTATGCCTATGTTATACAGTTGTGAGATGACATCTTTATGATTTCAACGGAAACTTAACGAGAGTTGAAGTAATGACTGTTTTGTTACTCTATATTTTTAACTAGCGACCGCCCGCGGCTTCGATTCTGTGGGAATATGGAAAAATCCAGCCTAATTCCTTGTTTATATGTAGGATTATAAAAGGTACCTCTGTGCATATCGGCTTTATTTATCGGCTTAGGTGTAAAGATTTGGGCTGGCCGTTGATGAGTCAGTCAGTACAAGACTAACTATTCGTTTGTTTATACAACACCATGTAGGTATCGCGTCATATTTTAGGAATGCTTAATCTACTACAGTTCAGAGTCTCTCAATCCACACTTAGCCAGCGTACTAGACTATGGCCTAAACCCAAGGCTTTTTTTTGCTCAGTAGTGGAACGGCAATAGTTGAGGTGATTGATTGATTATAATAAGAGTTGTTAAGCGCTTTTTTATTCCAATACAAATGTTAGCCCTTGACTGCAATCTCACCTGGTGGTGCACAAGATTTAGATCAGGTATAACGGAAGTTATTCACAAAGACACTGCCACATTAAAAGTCAAATAAAATATTGCGCAAAAGTCATCTACATCTTGGTTTTTGAATCGCCCATAAAATCATGAATCACTTTGTTTTAACAACTTTTAACGAACAGACACCTCGTTACGATTTTATTATACGCTGCACCATCGGTTGATCAGAGCTCTACGGACGTGCTCATAAATTAAAAGCCATCATATTTGTTTTTCGAACGACCGAGTAAATAAAATTCCGATTGACGGAGCGTAACTTCGGGCGGTGCCTACGTAATCAACAGTTTTATTCGGAGATCGACGAGGCGACCAAAAAGCCTGGATCGGCCGTATGACCATATTATCTATCTCGCCAACCGATTCAGCCATCATGCAGGGTGTATGTTAGTACAAATATCTAGCAACCGCCTGCGGCTATGCTCCCGTGGTGATTTTGAAAAATCTGGCCTTATTCCATAAGTGCATTATAAAGACAACTTCTGTGAAAAATTTCAGCTTTCTACGTGTAAGGATTTGGGCTGGTTTTTGATGAGTCCGTCAGAAATTTCTACTACTATCTACTAATGCGGATATATTATGTATATCAATGTATGTCGGATACTTTCCTATGTAGTGATTATGTTGTAGAAAAGGCATCCTTGGTGTGTATATTAATGTGAAGTATACTTACACGCTGCGTGCGAAATATGCCGCCAGCAATAGTATCACGATTGAAATTACGTAGTGCATTTGTGCGCACCAAACAACCCGGCACACTTTATTTCAGTGATATTCTCTTCTGCGTTTGTACGTTGCGTTTATGCACAGAATTCAATTGTACCAATAAGCCCCTACCTTTACACAGCAGGACCTCATAATATGGCAGAAATTATTCTTCGCGTATTTAGCACGCAATGTGCGCGTCTGCAGGCGGGTTGAGTCGCCATTGATAGTACTCAAAGGTTTAATTCGGCAATTCGGCTGACTTGATTCTGAGTTCTGACTGATTCGGAGCCTTCGCCTTGTTCGGTTTCTTCGTTTGAATATTTGAAAAATCGCAATCTTGCTTGATAGTAATTAAATTCGACGTGGTTGGATATCGGAGCCCAATTCCATTTTTTTTTCTGTTTCAGTTTGTGTGATGTTCAATATATTATTTCGTGTTTTTTGTCAATTATGTTTATGTTGAGATAATAATTAAGTTAGTTTCTAATTTAATTTATAATTTTACTTAATATTATTGCACAAGTATGCACTAGGTGACTTAAAAATTATATTATCAGGTATCGGAATTTTAAGTCGAACTCTATGGTGATAACTTCTAATCTCACACACTCGACAGAAGCGAAGCTGTACTCTTTCTCGCTCACTTATAAGGACAAATAAGCGAGCGAGACAATGCTTCACTTCTATCGGGTATATCCCACGACATCTAACAGGCTCAAGGCAAACGATTTTTTTTCATTATACTGGTCCAAGCGAGCGTGTACCTACATAAGAAGCTGCGCCTCAAAAATTATTTTTCTAATCTTGTTTTCTTTGAGGCCCAGCAATTAGCTGACGAAATCAACCATCCTCGTTAATGGGGCGTTTCGACGTCAAAGGGCTAAAAGGCGTCCGAGCGCGTCTGTCCGAATAACCGTATAATTACACTAGCTTCATTTCGCTCTACACAGAGCTGCTAACATTTTGTATGGAAAACATGAAGGCATACACGCAGTGGCGTGCACAGGGTTTGAAGCCAGGGTAGGCACTAGTTAGCTAGGAACCTGTTTATTGGCAGGTCGAAATGAAAAATATGCATTGAGCTATTACAACTGGGGTAAGCAGTGCATTTATGCCTCTATGACCTGCACGCCCCTGCATACACGTGTCACTTTCATTACAGGCGGTTAAAATATTAGGCCCACAAAAAAAACTAAAGTGGATTGCTCAAGTTTCCGTACGTTCGTAGTCAAGGTTAAGGGTCGGTCTCTTTTTCCCAAAACGAAACATTTATTTAAATCTCCGCTACAAATGGTATTTTAGCCGTATCAATAAAACTAGGGTAATTTGTGTGAAGTTACGCTTATCAACGATGATATCATAACAGCGTTTTACTTTTAAGCATGTGTGTATAGGAACTGGAAGGCGGTTGTATAAAATGTTTTGGAATAAAAAGTCTCTAGTGTGCCGCTACCGTAATGGCCCAACTTGGGCCTTCCTTGTACACAGCGCCCTCCTAACTCCCATCAAACACCAGTCAATTAGTTTAACGCTCACACTAATTAGATAAATGCATAAGTCACCCGCTGCGCAGGTACAAGGTCCTCCTGTACCTCTGAACTACAGAGGTGCTATAGAAACTATAGCACCTATAGAAAGAAAAGGGCGCATTTATTATCGAGTATCACTGCCTGTTGTATAGTACTTACTAGTTTTTAAGCCTCCATCGAGTCGTCGGGGCTGGTGGCAGAACAGAAAGTTTAGGAACAAAAAGTCCCTAGTGTGCTCTTACGGTAATGGGCCAACTTATGCCCTCCTCCGCTGCACGCAGCGACCTCCCGACCCTCGTCAAGTACCACTCGATTAGCTTAACGCGCACACTAATTAGATCTATGCAGAGTATGTTGTTATCGTCGGGGTAAATCGTTATTTGATGGTGGCATTTTAAATCGTAAGTGCCTAATTTATAAGAATTAATTAATTGTTGTTTAAACCTATAATTATTTAGGTATGTAGTTAAAGATTCCTTTACTAAAGAGTATGTTATCTCTTAGTTTATGTGGTTGTATAATGTATACGTCTATAAAGTTCTAAGATTTTCATCTACTAATTTATTATCTAATCATCATAATGAAATAAAAGTGGTTTTTTTTCAAATTTCAAATGTTGCAAGGACCTAAAATGCCTAACTTACACACCTAAAATACTTAAGGGCCGGTATCCAGCAAAGCAGAGATGAGCGGATATGAGTTTAGAAGATCCAGTCAGATAATTATTATTTATTGATGTTATGAAAAACTAATCACGTCACCTGTCAATAATCGGATTGGCCTACCGATTAGGTGGATACCTACTGAGCTTTATTCTCATAATGAAATAGAAAATGGTGCAAGTACCTAAAATGGATCTAAGTGCGAAAATAGATGTCCGTTGGCAATTCTAAAATTGATGAGTCGTACTTTTTAAAAACTCCGTTAAAATGTCTCAAAACCCAGTCTTGATAGGAGTCTATATTACAACAGAGAGACCCTATATGAAAAATTTTAAGCTTCTAGACCCAGCAGTTTAAGTCACACGTTGATAAATGCCGTTCAATCAGTTTTTCCTGTTATAGAGAAACTAGACGATACCTGCGACTTCGTCCGCGTGGATTTAGGTTTTTAAAAATCCTGTGGGAACTCTTTGATTTTCCGGGATGAAAAGTAGCTTATGTCCTTCCTTGGGATGCAAGCTATCGCTGTACCAAATTTCGTCGAAATCGGTTGAACAGCAAGGCCCTGAAAGGCTAGCTGACAGACGGACAAACAGACACACTTTCGCATTTATAATATTAGTAAGTATGGATTAATAGGGAATTAAAGACTAATTATTATTTAAGTATTCAAGTCTAGTAACTCTAAGTGTTAATTCATTATAATGAACTCCATAAAAGCTTAATAAATGCACGTGTTTAATAGCATTTTTATTGCTGTCCCCGGGCGAGCTTTACCAATAACCCATTATGACAGTGATTCTACTCGCCATTTTCAAGCAACTTATGAAGATTAAAATTTATTGACGGGTAGTTAACACTTCGTTTAATTTATTAAATAATATATTGTAGCCATATAAAGTATAGTAAACATTAAAATATACAAGTAATTTTTATTATGTGTGTTGGTTTATTGAAGAGTCGTTTTAAATACGTAAATATTTTATTTGTATATCACTAACCTTTCTAAACATGTCACCATAAATTCAAATGGACAATGCCGGAATCTATTAAAACGTGAATGTGGTGTAAAGTAAAAAGTTAACGGCTACATTTTTCCGGTATTTCAATGTTGTGTCACTTGATAGAGCTGATAATAAACTATAACAATAAAATCTTAGACCTAATTTTGTTTGTGAAACATAAATGTATTGTCGTCTCAATATCTTAAGACTTCTCTCTCTCTCTTTCCGCTTGTTCCTTCGTTATTGAACTCGAACGGATTAATAATTGTTGACATCGGCTTCTGTTGGTGGCCATTTTTATGATATTATAAAATTTGCACGTGTATCAGGCTGCCTTGTTTATATTCTCTCTTCTGTTATATACGTATAGTCGTACACTATCTATTAGAGCTACATAATGGCGCTGGTTTTCTTGGTTGAAATGCGTTCTTTATGGGCTTAGTATTTGTGATTTTTTATCTGTATATTTTTGTTGTGGTCTGTATAGTGTACCTACTGTGTTTGCGCTATGGTCCCAAATAAACAAGTATTTATTTGTTTATTTACAAAATTCCCGCTTTCTAGGTCCGAGGGCTTGGGCTCAGCGTCGATGAGTCATTCAATGAGTCAGGACTTTTCTTTTTATACATTTAGCTCTACTACTCCTTGTAATTGAAGAGCTAATCCCTTAATAGTATCTCGTGTTTTATTAATTAGATTAAACGCGAGATCTTCCAGTCTCGATACGGTACGACAATAACATTGTCTTCTACATAGTTGCATTTATTTTTTCTCTCATTGCTTTCAATCTTTTGTTTAATTTATTTTGACTACTTCTATTTTATTCTTTAGGACTATTTGTGTAGCAGATTTATTTAATTTTATCCAAAAATTTACCATTATTTCTATTTTCTTTTCTTTTAAAAGTTGTATTTATTTTTACTTTGATTTCGTTCAATCTTTTGTCCAATTGTTTTGGTTACTTCTATTTTATTTTGTAGATTAATATATTTTATACAAAGGTTTATGATATTTCTGTTTTCTTCTATAAGGAGAAACTGACTGACTAACACACCAACGCGAACGTATAGCTCAAACCACTGAGTGTAAAAACTTGATACTTTCTTTGTTGATTCTTTTTATAACATAGACTATCACGAAGAAAGAATTTCGAAGAATTCCAAAATCTTCAAAAAAACCTAAATTGCACATGAAGTCGCGAAAAATAAGAAGTCAATCAAAAAATATACCACATCACCTGTACCGTGCAATGTACAAATACAACTGTACTCTTACTGAGTAGATCAACTCCACATTTCAAAATTCTTCTAACTTGCTGTTGAGCTATACCTTGTCGTAGATTATCTGGTAACAAAAGATTAACTGCTTCAAAGTGAAAACGCTTTAATAATGAAAGTCATTGATTACCGAGAGAATCATTGATCAATTGACACTCGCATTGGGATGACATGAAAAATCTGCCGGTCGAAAAATGGATGATTGAAATTTTAATATTTAAACAGTAAATTACTGACTGTTTGAATAATTAGCAGACGAATGGACGCTGAGTGGAATTCAATTGTTTTGCTTATTAATTCAGTGTCGGGACACACTAGCGTTTAACTGACGCTGGAAATAGTTATGTTGAAATATATTGAAAGTAAATCTTTAGTAAAAAATAGTCCCGCTAGCTTTAATATTGGTACCTTTAAAAGTAGGATGAATTGGTACCTTCTAGGCAGGCGCGCTCCACCTTAGGCTGCTTTGCACCATCTCCTAATTTCTGATGTAATTGAAGTCAAGTGCAAGCATACCTATATAGTAAAAACAACGTTTCTATTATATCACTCTGTTCGGCCTTGTAAATTCGCTTCATTCTGGACTTTACAAAAACAGGCTGAGGAGACTTCTCTTCTTTCGGTACCATCGAGGTTATTACTTACACCTTTGCCATAGTGGTATCGGTGCCGAGTCGATCAATGAGAACAGAACATACTATCAGCTAGTCGATACTAACATATTTTTGCTGGGAAAGTTTCCTAGAACAAAAATTCAAGTGTGTCAGATCCCGACATTGGTAATAATATGAAATATCTCATCGTAATTCGTAGCTAGGTTCACGCGTCGTTTGTTGTTTCAGTTAGTAAGTTTGTTCAGTGAAATTAAGTATATTTAGTTGGACATATTTGCTTTTAGTCAAATCAATTTATTTGCATTAATTTGTGTGTTAACGCATGCAGTTCATTTGGCTCATTAGTCATTAGCATCCGAGCTGTGTTTGTTCTAATGTTTCCGATATATTAATTGGTGCTTACGATCCGTAATACATCAAATTAATTGTAGTATTCAAGCACGTAATGATGATGAATATTTTTTTTGTTTATTCAACAAGATAAAGTGCAAAAAACTTAATTTCGACTACAATATCTTCAGTGTCATTCACGAGGTTAAAGCAAATCGATGAATCGTTAAAATCAGGCCATGTATTCCTATATTAAATTCCTATAACGTCTGAAATGAGCAAACTCATACATGCATTTAAAAACTAATAAACACTCACGCACAATAAAAAATGTATCATAGTATTTTACCTAAGCTACTTGTCCGCGAATTAAGTGAACTGTGACCTAGCGGCCAAAGGCGCTCTGGGCACGATCCCCAGAAAGACGCAAGTTTCGAATCCTGCTGGTTCCGTATTCTTTGATATGTATTTGAAAATTATTCGCGCTGTCGGGTGAAAATAAATTAATGCGGCGAAAAATCACCGCCAACCATGAATGGCGTGAAAACTCAAACAGCTGTTGACAACCGTGCAAAAGCCAGTGTAGCAAGTGTAACGAAATGTTTAAGAATACGATATAGATTAACGGTACCGTACAACACGATAACGGTTAAGTTAGTTCAGGTGTAAAAAATTATTCAAAAAATTACATAGGTATCTTAAAAAATACCTGGAGCCGCTGATTCTGTACCTTTTTTTCATTCGGGAAGCAGGAAAATCCTCATGTATACCTTAGGCATGCCCGACTCCATTGGAGATGTTGCCCAACGGCCTATAGACTAAAAACCTACTCATCTCCTCCTTTGCAATTATGTTCAATTTGATTCCCAATTATTGGCTTTTAGGTGTGCCAGTGTCACGTTTATGGAGAAGGCACTTTGCAATTCTACCTAATACCTAAACCTACCCGTAACTAATTTGACGTTTAGCGAAATTCGCGCGACGTTCGCAACCTGTCAGCTGCCTATAAAATTCATGATTCGGCAGCTAGAAGAATGTGGATGATAGATGACGAGCATTGCGCGACCAGGCTTTCACTTTAATTAAGACTTCACTGAAGCATTTCGGAGAGTAATGTAAAGAATTCTGTATTACTGCAGGGCGGATGAAGTACTCTTAATTTTTTAATCCCTACCAATTGCACCCATTAAAGATTTAATTTGTATAATGCCGTTTACAGACGCACCTTTAATTACGGCGATTACGCATCGCAACGCAAAATTATTCAAATTAAGCTTAATTTAATGCTGTTCAAGCAAACGAATTGTGCGTATTTTTTCCGCGCGTCGTGCTAATGGGCGATTCCTGAATTAAATTCGGCGATCGTAAATTCTGCTGTACCGCGTAGCATAAACAACACTTATCTACACAGGTAGCGGCCTATCTTGGATTAAAATTTTGCTGCTGAATTTATTTTTGACTGTATAAAATATTTTTGTACGCGCGCTGGTGTTTTAGCTTTATTTTTTCGGTGATTGGACGATGATAGTTGCTTTTGAACGGAAACGGTTCAAAAACGAATGAACATGGAATGGACGAACGAAATAGATAAAGTTCTTTTTGTCGTCGTTGAAAACTTTAAAACTGTTTAACGCAATATTTAAAGAATCGTACAACATGGATAATATTAGTAATACTCAAACTTGCGATACTATGAATCGGTTTTTTTAAAGAATATTTGCGATTCATCTCCAAAACAAAAAGCTTGTACCTACGAGTAGCAGAGGGGTTTGCAAGATGAGACGTTTGTTTGTTACTAAATAATATTTTACAATACATAATAATTATAAAACGTTTTGATACTGAAGTCATCATAAATTAAACTGAATTATACTATAATTAAAATAAAGGAAGTACCTATTTATAGAAGCATAGTAAGTTCAAAAATATAATCTGAAAACTACTTATAAAATTATTCAGTTTGAGAGAAATTTGAAAGGGAACATGAAGTATCTGATCGGAACTCCCACGTTGTTCTGGTAAATTCAAAAGCGTGGCAATATCGCGGGGTTAGATCATAAAGCAAAAATTCCATACAACGCCACAAAGCCGAAATTGCTAAAGCGGTTCTAAAACTACCCGACAATGAGAAGTTCCGTGGGTGCATGAACTATGCTAACGTGCAGAGCATGCTCGGGGTGGGTTGGCGTGGATTTATAAATAACTAGAAACGACGTTTTATCAAAGTAACTTTTTATAGGCTGGTGATGCCGTCACATAGCGGTCTCTATACAGCGTTGAATACATATTTTTATTCAAACGAGGTCTTTAAAAAAAATGTTTTACGTAAAATCCTTGAAAACTTTTTTTGATACCGTAAGACCTGCAAGACGATAAGAAGATAGGTTTTACATACGTTGATTCCATCATTTAAGAGAATAATCCAGATAAATACTTAATCGTTAGTCTAAAACAACTGTTCGGTCGGTGGGCTATGTACCTATCAGTGATAGCAATGACTGGTAAAACTGACAGCAAAATCTGTCGGTTGTATATCTTACATTGGTGTTAAAATGCTCTCTAGCCGCGCCGTCACATAGCGGCCATTATCCTAGGAAACCTGAGCCGAACTCCACCACAAAACCACCTATTAAAACAGTTATTTTAGTCATATTGCATAGCATAGCTTTAAATAAAATATGTTTATTAGAAAGACATTTCCAGACTGAACTGTATATCAAACAAATTCGCAGCAGGCTTGTAACAATTTTCAGAATATTTCGCCTCAAACTCGCGCTTCGTAGAGTGTGATGGAATACCATAACAATTATAATACCTATTAGGTTTTAAAGTCAACTGTAAATAATACATACTAAAAGGGTAACTGACTGACTGACATTGACGTGCCTACAGATCAAATTGTCGAGTCTTAGAAAATTGTGATTTTACAATATGTAATACTCGTAGCTATTTCTTTTACGTCGTAGACCCGAAAAAGTTTCAGATATCTGACAGAAGTCGTGATGGGTCAGTTAATTACCTGTATAATTATTTAACTTAACAATTTAGTAAAAAAATAAAAATATAAAGTCGGTGCAGTAAATTCACATTAGGCTGAGAGCACACGGGAAATTGTGCAATATTCCCAACCGTTTGTCTGTGTCGTACTCGCGGTCGCCTTTTATGGCACTTAGGGCTGCCATTCATTAGGATTGTGTGTGTTCGTGAGAAATGGCTGCAATAATGTCATGCAGATTTGATGCTTCTAAAATGCTTCATATTTAAGCCTAAAATACACAAAACGTGATAGCAGCCCAACGTGACCACACCGTGTAGACTACGCGTTAACGCTGCGTGATTCAATGTGACATGTTTTAATATTAAAACATATGTTATATGTGTGTGTATACATAAATTAATATGTGTTATGTGTTATAGTATTAAAGGGAGTTTCCTGTAAGAGCATCTGAGCGCACCCCATCACACGAAGTTTAATACTAGATGATGCACGCTACTTCGTCCGCGTGGATTTAGGTTTTATAAAAATCCTGTAGGAACTAACCTTTAGGACAAAAAGAAGCCTATTCTTTTTTATTATTTTATTAAGATCGTGCAATGTCACCTGGTGGTAAGTGATGATGCAATCTAAGGTGGAAGCGCGCTAACCTGAAAAGGGTATTGCAGTTTTTATTAACAAACTACATTTGAGCAGGCTCAGAAGAGATTATTAAAACTTAGTACAGGTTACGTAGCTAGGCTAAACCAGTGAACGTTTTTAGCTAAAGCAGCTTTACTATAAAAACAATAAAAAAGGCAACTTTGTACTGGCTACAGTACGGGTATACTAGAAAGCTCTCCAACATTACTCCAACTAATTTAAAGTAAATACCTATCTAAACACTAATCGTAGTCTAGTTTCGGTCAGTTTGCCCCAATGGCCAGTTGCGACGACAAGCCAAGGTAATTCAGTTAAATTGTACTAGTATTCCGCTGGCTTGCAGTTGGAGTGCACCCTTGTGAATCCAAAACGTTGCACAAAGTTTGCTTACCCTCCCACCCGTGAGCAAAACTTATACTTAGGTACTCCAAAAGAGTAAAAAAAGAAATGAGAAACAATATTTTTAATCCGTACTTTTTAATTGAAAACATTACAATAGAACTTAAAGCTAGCCTTATCTAATAGTAATAACTATACCTGCGTGGAAATCATGCCTGCGTGGAATGGTGCCAAGAATACTGGCTGCATTTCCGCCCTGGACAGCTGTCATCAGCTGATCAATCAGCCTAGCTAGGCTGATTGATCTGTTGCGCAAAAAATACTATACTAATATTAGAAATGTGTGTCTGTCTGTCTTTCCAATTAAAAATCCACGTCGTGAAGTCACTAAATCTACAATATTGTTTTATTCTAGCAAGAGCAAAAAGACTAAGTATCTTAAAATTATTGCTACAATAAGGAAGCTACTTCTTAGCTATTTAATACGTAGGGCACGTGATCGTATGAACCAAAGTTAATCATAAAAAATATGCCCAAATTGTAATGTACCTACCTACTAGAACTGTAACTTTCTTCAAATTCGTGCTTTTTTTCATGATGTTTAAGGCTCTAAATGGGAATTGTAAGTAGGTAATTCAGTCTTCATAATGATCATTGAAATACAACATTCAAATTTTTGAACAAAACCTTCCTCTACCGTAAAAGAATTTAAGCAGAATTTGATCCCACGACCCCTAGGTGTACTTATCTTCTAAGCTAATACTTATTTATGCTGAGGTGAAAAGTATATCATTATTTTGACTAATGTTTCACCCACACATACACAAACACGCTGCCTCGGGTGTACCAAGTGGGTGTAACTTTATATTCCATTGTCAATTGTTATTTTATTCATACATTTTTTTACTTATCTTGAATATAAATAATATGTTTGTCGGATATGTACATGATACTCTTATTCTGTTATGCTTTGAAACTTTTTATCAATGTCACTTATTTATTTCACTGTGTACTTAGTTTTAACATGAAAGTTTTGAACTTTAACACAAGCAAATTAATGTCTCACTTTTGTGGGTATCTTCAAATTGTATAAACATACATTATTTCATAATGTACGCAATCTTGACAAAGTTCATGAAAGAGTTGACTAGCATTCTTTTTCCAATGACACATCCAACAATTCTCTACAGTGATAATTTTTTTTTTCTGATATTTTGAAAATAGCCATTATAAAATGATTTATTTTAAATTAGCTGATGCCCGCGACTTCGCACGCGTGGAATTAGGTTTTTTATAAATCCCGTGGGAACTCTTTAATTTTCCGGGATAAAATGTAGCCTATGTCCTTCCCCGGGATATAAGCTAAGTCTGATTAAACCAAATTTCATCAAAATTGGCTGAACGGTTGGGCCGTGAAAAGCTAGCAGATAGACAGACAGACAGACAGACACACTTTCGCATTTATAATATTAGTATGGATTTTAAAACTATATACATATGCTTAGTAACCTTATTTTTCAAAGTCCCGTGAACTTCTACAGTGCACTAGAAAAGGAATCCACTTAAGTTATTAAAGCTCAATAGGGAGCCCGCGCCGTGACGCTATCAACGTAATTGAAAACTGCATTGTTGTTGAGCGCTGCTGCCTGCTGCCACCAAACGTTCGTTCTAAAGCTCTATACCTGTTTCTATATATAAACTTTAAGGATTTAAAATTAATTTTATTTATTTATTTATTTATTTATTAGGAACACACACAATACATTAATTTAACACAAACTACGACACTTATAAACAAACACAGGCTGATTAATGTATCTATAAAATGTGTAATGTGTGTGTGAAATAAAAAGAACTTAACTAACTACTTAACTAAACAAATAACTAAGTTACTTAGGAGATGAACCCACCGTAAAATGATAAGAGTTTTTTTTGAATGCAGTAGCTGAAATATGTGGATGCCAGGTATCTTTTTTGATATTTCGTTAAATTATGGACATATACGCATAATTGGGGCTTGATTTCCTAGATGAGATTTGGTGAAAGGTATATGAAAGATTTTTGGGGATATAAAACTACGGGAGTGTCTATGTGGAACAGATAAGGATATTCAATGGAGAAGGTTACTACATTTAACTTTATATCGTAATATTTTATGTAGAAAGCACAAGTCAAGTATTTCGCGCCTATTTCGAAGAGATGTCATGTTAAACTCAGCCATTAATGATTCCCATAATAATTAAAATTATATTTCGGTGAGTGTGCCCAAGAACTTTTGACCTGGTTCCTTTCTACTATCGTACCGCAAGGCGTCGCGTCGTTAAGGTCTGCATTTCTAATTCGAACCGCTATGGAACGCCCTTCCAGCATCAGTTTGCCCTCCAGTTTTAATATGGGTATATTTAAGTCAAGAGTTAATAGGCATCTTCTAGGCAAACGAACTCCATCTGAGGTTGCATCATCAGTTGCTAGCAGATCTGACCGCAGCAAAGCGCTAATCTTTAAATAAAAAATCTACTAGAGGGATCATATACACGCTGAAATTTTAGTGGTTGTTTTCCCGAAGGGAAATGATTTTGTCGTGGTATTACAATCGATAATCGATACAAAAGATAAAATTTCTCATAGAATCGACTACCTTTTCAATGTAACTTCTTTCAAGTCCTCTTTAGCTTTAATTTGTTTTTCTTTGTTTCAGTTCGCAATGGGTATTCCTGCGTACCAGTGGCTCTATCAGAAGGACTGGACATAAGGCTCGGTACATCTGTCACTGAGATATCTTATGAAGGACCAGGAGTTACGGTTAAAGCAGTGAATCCTCGAGCTACTAATCAATCGCAAACTTTTAAAGGTATGCCGAAGACCTCTAGCCGGTTTAGCCCGCCAAGTCTCCCTAAAGTAGCGTGATGGACTCTCTTACCTATAAAAGATGAGCCCTCTATCCAATAGTACCATTGAAAGGCTGCTAATTTACTTACTATTGATTACTTGGTTAGTTTAGTAAGAAACAATTTAGCAAATAGAAAATTTGTGAAAACTATTTACGAAAAACTGTAACCGAGATCTAATTTTCAAAGCAAGTATTGCATTTTTTTAAATTCTTTAAGAGCCGTAAAAAATTAAAATTAAATGGCTTATTTCCTGTAGGTACAATACTTATTACATTTTCGATTAAACTCGCGCTTGGAGATGGCAAATTAATTCATAGCACTAAATCATGATATAAAATACTTACACTCATAAATTAATACCTCATAATACTTATTCTATACTAGTAAATTATGCATTGATGACATTTATGTATGAAGGTAATCTGTAATATGCTCACTGACGATTTCTCCACGTTTTTATTCTCACTTTGTTTAAGAATTCCGTTTTGAATTTATACTATAATACATCAGATTTCAGTTAAAAATATTTTCAATATTCTTTTACATAAGCTGTTTATTTTGGTCGAAATCGTGTTAATTGATTAAAAGGCCACAGACTGTATGAAACCCATAATGATCCCCGAGGACATGAATAAAGGAAGCTAATGTAAACAAGATCTAAGGGACCCGTTTTCCTGTGTTTGAACTAGACCTTAGAAATGTCGGAAAATCCAATTCATCGTGCGTAAAATGCTTCTACATATTATTATGTATCTACAGATAACATAGCACAGTAACTGACTGACAGACAACGCGCCGCTGCTCAAACCGGTAGACCTAGGAAAGATTTGAAAATTTAAAACGTCGAATGAAACCATGGGAATAAGTTAGTACCTACCTATTGTTTTACGAGAAAGATATACAATCTCTGAAATAAAACAGAACCAGAGCAGCCGAATGTCTTTCAGATGTTTTCAAAGCATGGATAGGGTTTCACTTTTTAACTTTCGGGTTCCCCTTATCTCAAATACATAAATAACGAGGGAGACACGGTAAAATTTTATATTGGTTATATTTTTCTGCCGCTTTTTGTCGTAGACTGTTTCGTAAAAATAACGATTCAATTTTACATTGCCGAGAAACTAGAATAATAATCCGAATATATTTTAGTCGAACCTTACATCCCTATTAGAGAGAGAGAGAGAGAGCGCCAGCGCGTGGCGACCTTCGTTATTTTATAAAAGCTGAAAATTTCTCTACGTATTGTCTCCAACACATGGAGGAACGATCAGCGACTATGAAGTTTGTATCATGGTGACTTTGGGAGATAGCAGGTATTAAAGGTGTAAAAAAATCTTACGTTAAAGCATAAAGACTAATTTTTAATTATTAACTAATTTATAAAATAACAAAGGTCTGGCACGCGCTGGCTCTTGATCCATATTTTAGAAATCTTATTCTGTCGTAAAATGAAAAATATTGTAGAAAGCTTAATAGATAGATACCTACCTAAACAAAGAAGCAGCCGCCATAATGGGTGTTATGAGTAAAATCCACAACGCCGTTGGCGACTCCTTGTCATTTCTTTGTCGTTGAGTGATTTGCAATTCTAACGCGTTAATTTTACTTTGACGAGGCGCAAAAATACGGTCGGCCTCTGTTGACCCGGCGGTTTGCCCCTCGGTCCTCGCCCCGAGCAAGGCATTTGCATACAGGCGGAGTCTATTGTGGAAGAGGCAGTTAGGCGATAGGAGGCGGTGCCGCTCATCAGTCTACGTTATGAGAAAAAAATTCTAACGCTATTCTAACATCGGCCTTGTACAACCTCTCATGGTTATTTCCACTTTGAGAAAATTACTAAAAATGTTTGCTTACGAAACTCTTTATAGCGATATGTTTTCAGCCATCCATGCGAATGTTATAGCATGTTTCTTAAAATTTTAACTGACATTCGTCTGATAGTTGGTTTTGTTATCATACCTAATGTTCATTGTGTAATTATTTTAAACAGGAATACTTGGTTACTTTGGTTTGGTTATTTAGTTACTAGGTACTTGAATATGGAATCTTTTGGAATGTACACCTGAACTTGGTTAATGTAACGTATAATATAGTAACATTATTTTGTAACGTCACATCAAAGATCTTTATCTCGATCAACGGTCACTTTTTTTAAAATGACATAGGCTTCTTACTATGAATGCCTATACTCGTATCCGATTTTCGCTTCTCAATATATGCATATATATACGAGCAGGAACATTTCGGCAATCGCTAGAAAGAACGCTATATTCAGAATATAAAAGTTGTAGCGGGTTTATTAGTTAAGGTCAGAGCTTTCACGGTGATTGCTCTTAGCCCGCGGCCTTTTCATTTGACGGCCGCTCCTATAGATTCGTTAGTTACCCATAAGGCACCTTCCACATCAAGCTGTTCGATATTTTTATCCAAATTAAATAATTCATTGCATCTGGAAGAATGGAAATAAGTTGAAATTTATTTGATTTTAATTTCGATAGCATGTAACCTATCTGTTTACAAAATGAATATTTTTTTTTAAATCATGATCGCTACTTACTTGCATCGATGACGTAATAACTCTGTAAGTAGAAGATTCATGCCTTTACTACACAACTTAGCGCCAATCGCCTCTCCAAGCGGTATGTTGCCATGGCTGCACGTTGCATTTTTTGGCAAAACGTAACTGGTTTCGTAGTTAGACAAAATATTTTTGCTACGAAACTGTTTACGTAGCACTGGTTTTGTAGGCGGCCAAAGAGTTTTTTTTAAAACAATATTAGCCATGTTAAATGACTAATATTCCCCTTTCCTCTCCAACTAAGCGTCAGGCTTGTGCTAGGAGTAAGTACGACAATTAGTGCAACGGGCGGGGTTTGAACCGTCGACCTTTCGGTTTTCAGTCCACTCCTTTACCGGTTGAGCTGTTGAGGCTCTATTAGCAAGTAGCTGTGTTGTATTGTTTAGTGTATTAAAATAAAGGAGAAATTGAATGTATAGACTCTTATGTACGTTCCAAATATGGATAGTGTGGCGACACGAATCCAACCTTGGTTTTGGGATCCCTTGACGTCACATCTGTGTTCGGAATCCTAGTTTGGAAATCGGTAATTCCGTCGTTATAAGACCTAAAGGTTCGCTCGTTCTTGTAATTTGGCTAGAACACAACAACGGTTACTTACGTATTAGTTATCAGGGATGGAGGATAAAGCTTGTATGGCGTATTTCCAGGTGGCTTGCTGGCAAGGCGTTGACGGCGACAGATGGCTGAGTAATTCGGCCGTTGCACTTGATAACACTGCACTGAGCACTTCAACTCTTGGTCACCGCGGTGCCGACTAGTATTAACTAAAGAGATAGAATTAGTTGTCCGTTTGATTTTAACGAAATTGTAGCCCGGTTTTAATGGCGTCGATGGTCGATTGCCAACTCTTCTCCTCTCGCTTCTTCCGACGATGCCCGATAATAATCGTATGCTCACGAACGAAAATGAGCTGCCGCTATTGGTTCAAACCAAAGACGAACGAGTAGATCGGGATCGAATGAACAAAGGAACACATATATCGCGACAAGCATACAGATAGTGTGGTTAGAAAATTAACGAATTTTATAAATTACGAGATAAAATGGAAAGAATCGTCCCATGTACCTACATAGATAAAGCGTCGATCATGATGTTGAAAGAATCGTTCGGTTGATGAAGAAAAATAAAAATGTGTGTGAACAGATCTTTACAATAGCTACATGGTAGCTACTACCCTCACAAAAATATCTGCACTCACGTCGGCGAGCGCAATAATCAATTATGGACTGTACTGTTATACTAGTAGATAAAATCGTACCAGTACATAAAAGACTGCACTTTCATTACATTAATAGTTCCAAAAGCAATTCCAATTATTACTACAAATTGTACGGAGAGCGAGGAGCTCCGTAACTTATAATTTATAATGTTATAAGCGGAAATTGTTGAAGTGCTTTTCTCAACAAGTACAATTGTCTCGGGCGAAAGTTTACAAATAAATGGAATTACAAAAGTTTCTATACCTTACTCCGAATAGGTAATCAGTATTTATAATAAAAACACACCCAGTGTTATTACTGCTGGTTTCACGCATTTAATGGCAATAAAGGGCAACAATGAACACTCTGTAACTGCAGTTAGCAAACAACATAATTTAATATTTTTTCCCATAATCTAGGGCTCCTGGAAGAAATCTTTCTATTAGAGATAAGCTGTTTTTGAGTTTCATTCGCGTCATTTTATTTGTACTTATATTATGTTATGCGGCCGAATAAAGAAATGTCTTCGAAAGCGTATTTAGTGTTAAAACGTGTATTTTTAACATTTGTGTAATAGTTTATAGGACTGACAGCCATACTTAGAGTCGCTTAATCGTTACTTAAGTTTAATTAAAACGAGACAGAGCTATCTATATCTCTCACATAAATCTGTCTCGTTTTAACTCAATATTAAGTAACGATTAGAGACTGCGTACGGCAGTAAGACAAAAGGGCTTGTGCACCAACTTAAGCGCAGACAATCGACTGGAATGCCAATAACGCTTAGTCAAAAGTTAAACTTTTAAAAGTACATCCTAGCAGTGACAGACAGACAGAAATATTAAATGGGTGCTTGGATTTTGATATTTTGTAAATCACCTTCAAGCTTAGCTAAAGGTTCCGAAATCAGAGACAGTAGAGAAGTTTGTCTGGTAGGAGACAAGTTAGTTAT
Organism: Maniola hyperantus; assembly: GCF_902806685.2. Taxonomy (NCBI): domain Eukaryota; kingdom Metazoa; phylum Arthropoda; class Insecta; order Lepidoptera; family Nymphalidae; genus Maniola; species Maniola hyperantus. The sequence continues at coordinate 9,122,039 of NC_048546.1, forward strand.
ACCTACCGGCAAAGCCACACCGCCAGCGATTTAGCGTTCCGGTACGATGCAATGTACAAATCAAAGGGGTATGGGTTTAATAAAAACTGTCTTAAAGCTTCCATCTTAGACGGCATTATCACTTACCATCAGGTGAGATTGCTGTCAAGGGCTAATTTGCATCTGAATAAAAATAAAAAGACATTTTAACGTTATTTATTTGTATTGCTTCTCTGCGATTGCTTCTATTCCTATGTATAACGAGGCTCGACTCACACTAGACTTGTTTCCAGGCGACGTGATTCTTTGCACTTTACCCCTGGGAGTACTGAAGGTGGCTGTAGCGAACAACGGGCAGAATCAGCAGAACTTCGTTAAGTTCGATCCTCCACTGCCTGATTGGAAAGTGAGTATACCTATAAACACGAAATAATGGATCCCGTCTAGACTTTAGCTAATTAAGCTATGTTTCACTATGGTAGAGTTCTTTCAATTCACGAATGCGAGTGAACTTTACTTGTGGTTACGTCAGATACACGTTGCATTAGTATGTGTGCATGTCGGACCAATCAGTCGCAAGTAAACGCACACATTAATTATTGTACCTTACACCGATACGACTTAAACACAAGCATGAGCCACTCGCCTTCGTGAATTGCAAGAACTGTAGGTAGGTACCAGATCGCTAAAGTGCAGATTCTGAATATTTATTTAGATTGAAAGGTAGACTCTGGGGCACAAGACTGCGATGCGACGAAACAATAGGTATAAGATGCAGTTGCAAAGTTTTTATTTAAGTTCTTTTGTAAATTTTTATTCAAGCTGATTTTACTCTCACTTGAGGAATGTGGGTCTTAGTTGTGAAGTGCATATGGATTGATTGTGCTAAGTAAGCAATGTTGACCGACGCAACAAGTCGGAGGGGTGACCGATTTTGGAAGTCTGAAATCTGCCCTGTTCCTCTGTGAACACATCAAGCCGTGATCCCTAATGTAAGAATGGAAATTTTACTTGAGTCATTTGCGGAAAGATTTGGAAGCTCACCGCATTATTATGTCAAGAAAACCACTTCCATTATGTGAATAATGGAAAAGAGTCATGTCCCTCAGCAATGAGGAATACAATACAGATAAATAGACTGTTTTGAATCAACGACTTCTATGTAATACTCCGCACCACTCCTTCTAATACCCGTTAAACTTTTAAACATAAGTAACTTATTCATCATCTCGTAAATCCAGTAACTATAAGCCTAATTATCCTTTTCCTGTTTAAGGTAGCAGCCATTAAACGTCTTGGATATGGAAACTTAAATAAGGTTGTGTTGTGCTTCGAGAGAACCTTTTGGGACCCGAGCGCCAATCTCTTCGGACATGTTGGCACGACCACTGCCAGCAGAGGTATGTTAGCTCTGTGAAATTAAAATGCATATATGTATGTATATTTTTAATAAAACAAATACACGACCCTTGATTTGATTTGCATATTGGATGTTGTAGTTTTGATGAATTTTTCGATTGGGTGCAAATACGAACCACGTTGACATGTTTTTTTTTTTTGCTTTTGTATCTTTTGTCCTAGACTGTATATTTTATGCTTCAACGTACGGTCTCTTTGAGTAATTGGATTTTGTTACAAATATTTGAGTAAACAGGCTTAAGGCTAAACGGCTACCAAATAATAGATAATGTAGGTACGTAATAGGTCTACGAAGGACCTGCATAATAAATAATTACGTCTAGACAAAATTAATCTCAAGTCTGATCAGAACAAAATATTTATAGCATTATTTCTCTTCGCCTTGACCTATATTTCGCGTCGACAATAATCTCGGCATTAGCTTATTATTTAAGCGAGAACACGCGTAGTATATCAATATTAGCGCTCTCAAAATCCCGCAAATTAACCGCGGCGCACTCCCCAGGGATGATACTCGTAAATTATTTCCCGGTGTAAATAGTGTAAAATGTAGAAACAGCGGTGGCCGACGCGATAACGAATTAAAACCTGAATAATTTAACGCCACTGAGCAACCCTAAGGGGAGCCTTGGGCAATAAATCACGGGAACGAGTCAAGACAAGCTATTTTTTACGTTATGCTTTAGTACACCTCCTTAGTTCTTTGTTGTGTACTCTACTAACTTCATTAATTCCCCACGTCTTCGCTGGGAATGCCGGAACAATGTGTCCGTTCTTTACATGCCCAATTTAGTATTTTCGGCCCAAAAGTTATCTGATATTGTATCAATGTACATCGTTCCAAAGTTACGTGGGAACACCTACAAGAGGTTTCTTCTTAAATATCGGCCGTGGATCTTCAGAGTCATTTAGTATAGCGTCGTGGTGCTCATTATGACCTTATTAGGTTAAGACGCGCAACCATAAAGTTGTCAAGTTATCTACTCTAGATTAAACACCCTATTGGAACAGCGTCACACTTATCTTTCTTAATTGTGTACAAATATCTACTTAATTGCACGATACAGGGAATAACTTGTGCATACTGATGCAAATAAGGAATAGATAGGTTTGTTTGGACGCTAAATCTGATATCGCAGCTTTTCTAAGTCTAAGTATCTTGACTTTTCAGATTTATCTTTTCCCAGATTTCATTAGTGGGAAATATTTTTGAAAGTTCTATGTTTGTTCTCTGAAAACTCAAACTAAAGTTTGATTAAAAAACTGCATCTCAAATTGCAGTCTTCTAAAGTCTATGTTGTTTTATAAAACTTAGATTTTCTCAAGTTTCATCTAGGTTTCATTAGTTATATTTTTTCTTTCAAGTTTGTTCTCTGAAACGATTTGTTTAAATCTAAACTTGCCACTTTTCTAATTATTTTTGTCTTTGTCTAAGTCTGTGTCTGTCTAAATCAGCCATGTCAAACACGCGGCCCGCGAGCTGCGTGCGCCCCACTCAGTATTTTCCTGCGGACTGAATCATAAATTCACGCCACAAATAGGTAGAAAAGATGTCAAAATATCTGGTAAATTTTTGTACTTTTTGTAATGTCTTTTTTATTGGAAATTTAATGAAATATGCTTGTCCCTACTTGTACTTATTTTCGTTGAGATATTCAGTAGTGGCCCAGCCACGAAACAGGTCGAGATGCCAATCGGGCAGGGAATGCCACGCACACCCGAACAGCCCCTGCGCTTAGCCGGTGCGGGCGAGCGTGGCTGACGTACGAGTGTGCGGGGCGTCCCCCCGCCTCATGTCCCGATTGCCATTTCAACCTGTCGCTGTCTACGGCTGTGGTTTACGGTCTTCATGCATTTGGCATACCAGTGACTTTGGGTTTGACATGGTTGGTCTAAATGATCTATTTTTAGAATTCTACATATTGGTTAAGGTAGTATTTTATGTCCAACAGTGGAAGAAAATAAACGATGTTTTTAATAATACCAAATTAAATTATTTTAGGTGAGCTGTTCCTCTTTTGGAACTTGTATAGCGCGCCAGTTCTTCTAGCGCTGGTGGCTGGTGAAGCGGCTGCCGTGATGGAGAATGTGACGGACGACGTCATCGTGGGACGATGCATCGCCGTGCTGAAGAGCATCTTCGGCCACGCGGCCGTTCCTCAACCTAAAGAATGTGTGGTCACGAGGTAAGTTACCTTGATCTGTCATGACGCTAAAGCAAAAAGTAATGTCACATACTACTACGAGCTGGTAGGGTTGGTACTTTTGCCGATCTAAAATATCAATCTCGTTTCTGAACTGGTCGGTTCCCAGGTAGAGCACTTGTCACGTTAACAAATTCCATTATTCCTTGACGTAGACAGTAGACTTGCCTTTCAACGTAGTGTTTACGACACGACGCACTTTGTATGCAGGCCGCAAAGCTGGTTTGTTGTCTGCTCGACATAAACTAGACCGATGTAAATTTGCGTTGCCACAATTGTGTGTTCATCGCCCTTTGGTCCTTTGCCTTAAGTGTCTGAAAAGAATCTGACTTTCTAAATCCTGGGCGCCTTTGTGCGCACAAATTGACAGCCCGGTTACGTCCTGTATAGTATTACAAATTCAATGGGCCTGATCACGTTGACTAGAAACGGCACGGCTCCCCGCTTAACCGTTTTCACCCATTGTGCATGCAGTACGCCTCCGCGCCGGAGTCGTAACTCCAGCTATCTGAGCTCGCTCCAGAAGCCAAATAGACGACATAGGTTGCCGAGGGATTCCCGGAGCGAGGCTGAGGATCGCAAGTAACACGCACGTTGATCTACCACGTCTGTGTGTCAGTGTTATCTACCTCCATGCAAGCCCTGCATAGTCAGTGATACTAGATGATATGTTGAATGTATGCGATAGTAAAACCGTGCTGTCGCTCTGTCATTCGTGTCCCGTTCAGTGTAAAAACGCTCCAATATTTCTATATCTCTAAGCTCTCGCCACTGCACTGCAGCACCGTCGCCAGGGCGGTATTGTCGTGCCGTTGCCGTCTAATGCGAAACCGCCCATTAGGTACCGATAACAAAATTTGCTCACGAAACGTTTCATTTATGCATACAATGCCCTCTATTTGTATTGTTTTGTCGTTGAATATGACATTGCGTCGTTATTTGGGTTATTAAAATGTTTGCGGTATATTGTTTAGGTACTTTTGCATTATTGAAAAGGCTCACCGTTGAATTGTTGAGCTGAGTTGTATGTATTTTCTTATGTCTCCTTGGGGCGTATAAGATGTTACTTGTATGTATCTTATCTCTCGTTATAGCTCCTACGGGATTCGTATAATGTGGTCGTTCGTTCGCAAGGTCTTAAGTACAATTTAAGTAAATATCCTGTGTACGTCAGACCGTTTCAAGTATCAAGGAAAATGTATAAACGATCTTGAGTGTATTTACTAAGGAAAAATAAAAGTGCCTAACATTTTCGTAAATTTTCTTTGAATATGTTTCCTTAGTATCATTACTTCCTTCGTCATACCCATTTCGTATAATAGATATTTAGAATGTGACAAGTACATGTATTGCGATTTTAGGCCAGGGCTGCCAATCTAAACGGAGAAGTGGCCTACTTACTACGCAAATTATATTTTGGGTGTGCAAATATAGATGCACTCTCTATTCCTTCACTCTCATAGTCCGATGGGACTGAAATCCGATACAACCCAAGTGAGAATAGGTAACTAACTACAAGACCAACGGTTTACGTGCTTTCTGAGGCATAAGTGTAGAACAACGCCAACATCCCATCTCCAGACTGCTATTGAGAATTTCTTGACAGAAAAAACCTGTAAACTTTTGACCCGACCTGGAACTTCATGATCTGCAGCCAAATAAACCAGCCATAAGACTAATGTTTGATTATATTGACCAATGAGGCAGTCTAATTACACTGTGTCTTATGTTTACTTCCCACGGTGCGTGATTCTGCGGATCATCACGCACGGATGACGGCCACGGACATTCACGGACCGCGCACACAAGGCTCGGGCGACGACGACAACGTACGTGTCTGCGTACTTCCATTGGTGCGCCCGTTCGGTGCGAGTTGGTCCACGTCCGTGCGCAATATCACGCACCGTGGGAAGCCGGTATTAAAGTGTCAATTATTGTTTAATTACGTACTTAATTAATTTTTTTAGATGGCGCGCAGACCCGTTTGCTCGTGGGTCTTACAGCTTCGTAGCAGTAGGGTCTTCAGGCACTGACTACGATCTTCTAGCGGCACCCATACCTAACTCTTCTGGAGAAACTCGATTGTTTTTTGCTGGTTTGTTTATTTAAACTATAGGATGTAAAGAAATAAAATAACAATAATAATATGAGTAGTGTTAGACTCACAGATAACGGCATTCCCTCATCTGTGATCAGAATAATGTTTGTATTTGAAAAAACTTGAACACTTTTTTGGGTGTAGATTTGTTCAAAAATTAAAATTAGATGAAATATACTTTTTATTAGGTACCAACAAAACTGTTTCAAAATATAGGTAGGGTAGTAAGTAGCATAAAGCAACTTTGTAAAATATTGCGCTAAGTCACTTTAATCATTCACAAAATCATCGATTGTGTAATATGCTTTTTCTTACTCCAAATCTTACTTTAAATAGGTTTTTAATACTAAAGCTTTAAAGCTGATGCCCGCGACTTCGTTCGCGTGGATTTAGGTTATTAAAATCCCGTGGCAACTCAATTATTTTCCGGGAAAAAGAGTAGCACATGCCCTTACCCCGGTATGCAAGCTATCCCTGTACGAAATTTCGTCATAATCGGTTGAACGTGAACTAGCAGACAGACAGACAGACATACTTTCGCATTTTTACTATTAGTATGGATGGGTAGTGATTTTTTTATGAATAATTAATACGATAAGTCCCTAAAGCAAATAACCGTGTTGTTTCGGATTGAATATGCTGCGTAGGCCCTACTGGCCGCTACAGCGTCACCGGGGGGGTTGGCGAGCGCGAAGCTCCGCCTGGGGGTGAGCCCTAGGGCTCGAAGAAATAATTCGAGAGGTCGGGGGGCAACGTCCTCCTAAGGGCACCTCCTGTGAGGCTCGGACCTCGGCTTAGGATGACGTTGGGATGGGTGGAGTTGTTGGTCTACTGGTTAGTCCGTACGCCCCCGAGGCCGTGGCGTGAGCCCACGTCCGGGTGACGTTAGAAATCGGGGATAACCAGACCGCTCTTTCTTATATAGGGGAACATACAATGCGCAACTACCCGGCGACGGTCCATGGAGCGTTCCTCTCAGGTCTTCGCGAGGCTGGGCGGCTCGCGGACCTGCTGATGCCTCAGCCGCCCATCACCAGCGCCAGCGTCGCGGCGGCCACCGCCGCTGCTGCCAACCACGCATGATCTGAGGACAAGGACGGGAGATACTTGAAGATAACTAAGGCGTAACATGAGGAAATCCAGTTTATTGTGACCATAATGAATAGCTATTAAAAGGCCAAATGTCCACTGGCCACTTGGCCAGTGACTTCTGCAATTTCTTGTATAAGTCAACTTCTGCTAATTTTGGATACTAAAAACTTGCAAAAATTGACATCAACAAGACAATAACAGCAACTGCAACAGCAAGAAAACTTTCCAGTGGGCATTTGGTTTAATAATTTTAATTTGTTTCGCGACCCTAGTTGTGTCTTATTCAATGGGACATTGGATGGAGTAAAAGCAAAATTCTAACATTGAAAATGAAAGTAGTGATTGTGAACTAAAACTAAAAATATGAGATTTAAAAAGAGATAGGTTTATTTAGTCACTTTTTAAATTATTAGTTCTAACTTAGAAAATTTTTGAAATAAAACTGAATTCTTATAAAATTAAGCAATGTTTTGAGTTTCCTATAAGTTCGTTAGTTTATTGAATGAATGAATATACCTATGTACTTTTATTGTATACCACAAAATTATTTCTTCTACATTTTTTTTAATAGTTGCTCAACAAACTTTGTACGCATGTGAGCCAGTAGGTTTGAATAATCATTGCCAGATCCTGCTGTGTGTGTGTGTGTTTATAATTTATCTATAGTCATTAATTTTTCGTGCTGAGAAAAATACTTTTTTATGTGCTTATGATGTAAAATCGTTTACGATTTGTATTTTTTCTACCTACATAACGTGTAAAGTAAATTTTTAATTGCAATAAAACTTAATATTATTATTATTTTGTGTGAAATTATAATTTTCTTTCATTAGAAGGAGTAAACAATTACATTTGAAGTTAAAAGCAAGATAGTCGTAATTAAGGGCGGTAAAATTTCAAGTTCTTTGCTAGTTTCCAACGGTGTTTTACTTTTAATTAATGTTTGCGAAGGGTTTGTACTTTTGCCTTTTCGTGCACCAGACAGTAAGTAAAGTTGAAGGGTCGAGGGTCGTGGGGTTGATCTAATAGTGTTTATATCAACCTGAGCAAAAGGTTTTAATTAAAAATTGGGTTTTGCCGACGTACTTTTTTTGTTTCAACCATAAGCAATGTAGCGAACTACTAACTAGGTCTTAGCTTGCCGTTTTTTTGCTAACAAGCGGCTAACCCCAAAAAATAGCTTTTGAGTTAGGTAACGTCAAAAAACGTGGAAGTTTGGAAAAGCTGATATTTCTAAAAACATGTTATATAAGACAAAAGGGTTTCAGTTTGGTTCTTACGTAGTTAAGTACTTACTTATACTTGTTTGGGAACATTGCTGTCTCTAAATTCCAATATTATTGGCGATTTTAGGGTTAGCCGCTTTTAGATGTACCTAGCCGTTATTTCAGTTAGGTAGGTACCTACGTCTTAATATACACTTACCTACCTATTGTTAGGTTCTTACTTTAACGAACGATGTATAAGAAAATAATGATAATATTATGTAAAACTAGAACAATGAAATACAAGAGGCCTTTTAAACAGCAAGCTTTATTTCTTGGATGAAGGTAATAAAATAAGATGACCCCCCATAGCAAAATTATAATTTTGTCACTTTATTGTGTTTTGTATAATTTTAAGTTCATAAGTGCGTAATTACTTGGATTTGAGTTGTTAACAAGTAAGCAATCATTTTGTACCTACTTAGAAAGCAATAAATTAATTCCTGAGTAAAGGTGTTTTATTCCTGTTAATAAATATTTTCAAAGCGTAGTAGGTAAGCTTGTGTTTCATTCTATATTTTTTTAAACACGTTAGAAAAGCATTACTGTGTCTACAAAGCTGATGATGAACCCATGCACGCTACTAAGCACCAGTCTCCTCTCAGAATGAAAATGGTTTAGTCATGGTCCACCACGCTGGCCAAGTGCAGATTGGCAGACTCCACACACCTTTGACGATCTTAAAACGCACATAGCTCCGACAAATTAGAGGTGCCCGGAATCGAACCCACCGCTAGGCTAATACGTCGGCCTCCTATTCAGCTAAAAGTATAAAAGTCATTAAATATATTGCTGCCCCCGGACGCTTAAAATAAAGCCGGGCGCTAATAAAATAGGGGTTTCAATTCCTTACGAAATTATAAATTGGGCAATTTAATGATAAACAAACACACCTGCTTCTAATAGGCAATAAGCACCTGTATTAAAAAGGAATGGTAAAAACGTGCATCTTTTCATAAATAAATGAGATTTAATTTCCTTAAATAAGTAGGTAGGTAGGCATAGTAATACTACTTAGCATGTAAGATTAAGAGTATCTAAGATCTATGATTTTTTCCCTTTTCACTCGCTGCAAAACCTACAACCTACATCGATGATTCGCTAGGACTTTTAAAAAAAATTAATTACAAAAAATGTGCCTGAGTACCTAGCTAAACTATTTTAAACCCAGCATATTAAATTTTAGCTGTATAAGTACCTAAGCGAGAGGATGAGATGGAAATCGGGGTATGAGGCTGAGGCGAGGGGACGCCACGCACGCTATGCCGCACTGGGTTAGCGGGCTGTATCGGTGTGCGGTGCGTCCCCACCCCGATTGGCATCTCGACTTGTCGCGTACTATAAATACTAAAAAATTATTATTATTTTATGTAGGTAGGTAACTAAATTCAGAAGCACCAAAATACAATTAAGTAGGTAGGTAGGTACTTACAACAAAAACAATATATTTAATGTTCATAGTAGGTAGGCACTGTTTACGCTATGGGCGTGGTATTGAAGGATTTATGTGGCCTTTTTAATTGCATTTATAATTATTTTTCAACAACTGCGCTGCCGGCAAATTGAATACGACCGACGTAAATTGCTGCGACCTTATCTGATGAAAGTAGTTCAATAAAGTGTCAATTTTTAAAATGTTTACGGCGACATGTTTTATTTTTGCGTGGGATTTTTTAATAACTTTTTCACGCACTAATGGCGCCAATATGATAATGCAAATAAATAATTGGTTATATTCCTTTCATTTTCATATTGAAGTGTCAATTCAAGGCTTGGAGAGTCACAAAGCGCAGCAGCAACGTTTTGTGAAACAATGAACTTATCTGCACTACGAACTACGAAGCTCAAAGGCTGCAGCACAGTTCACTCCGCTGTGTTAACTGTGAACGCTTTCATACAGTTTCCTGCAACCGCACGATAATGTTACAACAGCGTCCCATTACTAAAAAGCTGTTATAGGTATGCAAAAAGTAATTTATGCGTTAATCGACCTTTAGAAGGAGATAGCCGGTACTAGTTTCTTACACAAAGATAATGTTCATGGTTTAGATAGAGAAACAACTTGCTAACAACTAAAACAAACAACTAGATAAATTGTCAGACTATAGCACAGAATCATCGACATACACAGAATAGATCAAAAACATTTAGATACCTATAGATTGTTAGATAAGTAATTGTTGAGCAATTGAACTTCTAAATATTCCAACGACTTAATTCCAAATTAATTGTATAAGGATGTAGGGTGCCCGGACCAGTAGATTACCGGCACCCAATAGATAAACAAATCTCAGTTTTTATTTAATTATAAGAATTAGGGATCTTAATTAGAAAATCAACCAAAACATTATGTTCTTTTCAGTCAGGTTTTTTAGAAATAGTGTGTTCATTTATTGGTCTGTAGAAGATCGTTCAGAATTAGCACAAACAGGTATATCGGACACAATCAGGGCGCGAGGGACTTTTTCATAATTTTTGCCATTTTAGGCGTTTGCTGCAATTTAGAGAAAAGTAAAAATTAATAATCAATCAATTACTTACCTATCCTATAAGTAAAACATTAAGAATTCAGTTCATAATATGAGAGCTGGGAAACATTATAATAAGTTGAATCCCGCTTTATCGTACATCTATTGGTCCGACTACCCTACCGATAAATCTATAGTCGTTTGGAGTCTCTAGTTTGTAATACTAGTTTCTATTAAATATTATAAACTAAACAACATTTATACAGCCTCTACTGAATGGAAATTATGCTTTAATTTGGAAAATACAAGGTTGACTTTAAAATGTATTCAATGATCTTTTACGTCTTTAGGATAATTCTACTAGTCCACGCCCATTGATTAACACGATAGAACTTGGCTTAAGGGGACTCAGTTCAGTGCTTTCTTCATACAAACGTAGGAGGGAAATTACAACAATATTCGATATTGTACGAACAAAACTAAGAATTATATCGATTTATCTCGTCATTATCTAGGTTTATTGATACATAAAACATTGAAAAAAATATTGATTTAAAAGTTACGAGGCTCAAAAGATTCCTATTTTAACACTAAATTAATGACAACTTTGGGCGTAAATAAATAAGATTAGGGATATGAAAATTCTAAAACAATTTATCATTAGACGTAGTTTATTTATTCATTAGTTGAAATAACTTTACTTTGCAAACATAAATTCAGCAGTTTTTTTCTCAAAAATACTTTTCCTAAACCCTTTTCGCGCGCTTGATTTCGGTGAAAATCATCGTGCCTCTCAACTTTCTCATACAATGTCAAGTGAAAAGCAAACATGTTACCCACGTGCGCTGGCAATTTCGGTCTTGCGTCCTGCGTCACCTTAATGAAGTATTTTATACGTAGAATTTTTTCTTATTGTTAACCGACTGTGATCACTTGAACGGGTTTCAATGAAACGGCTCCTTTTTATATTGGTTTAGGATTTTTTATCAGCTCTAGGTGACCTAACTAGTTAGGTATTAAACCGAGAGAAGCTTTCGATTTATGTATAAAAACTGTACGTTATTCAGTTTTCAAATAGTGTAGGTCGATTTACGCTTAGCTACATTTACGTCTGATAGGATACTAGTCTGCGCTTAGCGCTTAGCTTACAGTTTCATCTGATAACTGTAGTAAGCTAATCCATACTTGGCCAGCGTGGTAGACTATGACCAATTCCTTCTCATTCTGAGAGTAGACCCGAGTTCAGTAGTGGGCCGGCGAGGGGTTGATGATGAAATGTGTAGTAGTAGATGAGTAGCCGGCAGTAGATGTTGTGCATCGACGACCTCCCTGACGCAGTGGGAAGAGCTGTAGTCGTATTAGTTTGGTTATCAGGGGTTTGGAATTTTATAATTTCTGAATTTCTGGTCTGGTCAGGTGGAAGGCTTCGGCCGTGGCTAGTTACCACCCTACCGGTAAAGCCGTACCGCCAAGCTATTAAGCGTTCCGTTACGATGCTGTGTAGAAACCAAAGATGTATGGGTTTAATAGAACTGCCATACCCCTTCTAGGTTAGCCCGCTTCATCACTTACCACCAGGTGAGATTGCAGTCAAGGGCTACATTGTATCTTTCTGAATAGCCTTTAAAAAGAGAGAGAGGTTTCGTCGAGCATTGTCTCTGTCGTTGAGACTTGAGACCGACAAAAGGTCACAGGTAGAATGACAGAGACAACGCTCTACGAAGCCGAAATCCCGATCTAAAGGTCGATGTACAATATTTCTTGCCGGCTACTGTAAAAACTGCTCGTCTGCGAATATGCATCTGGCACTTCTGGCAGTCGTCAGTCGTCGCCGTCAGGAACGCGACGACGTGACGGAGGACGAAGAACAAACCAGGAGTCCAGATATCAGGAGCTCCGGCCATTTATGTCAAGTTCCCACTTTCCATTTAATACTACAACGGCCCTTCCGCCCTTCCAGTAATTATGCATCAAGATAAAAACTTTGTTTGCATAGGACTTTGTTCAAATTAGCTGGTGGTTTGAAACAACCTTTTTGGAAGATGTTTCTCTAATTAGGTGAATAATAATTGTATTGTATTTTTAACAGCTAAAACACCTTCTGATAGCTACTGAATTATGTACGAGTTGAAATGTAAATTTTTCCCATTGTTATTTTGTGTAGGTTAGGATGTAAATTAATTGTCCGTTTCAAAGTTGTGGCAATAATGGGAAAATAAGCTCTGTACATTATTATGAGGCTTATTCCATGACTAGCTTGTGCTCGCGACTTTGTCCGCGTGGACTACACAAATTTCAAATCATTATTTCACCCCCTTAGGGTTTGAATTTCCAAAAATCCTTTAGCGGATGCCTACGTTATAGGTGCCTAATAGTTATCTGCATGCCAAATTTCAGCTCGATCCGTCTAGTAGTAGCTGCGCGTTGATAGATCAGTTAGTCAGTCACCTTTTCCTTTTACATATTTATATAGTAGGTAAACCTAACAAAAATGCAATCGTCTAAATATGCATAGCAGAAAATAGACAGGTGACAGGTATCTATCTGCCTACTTAGTAGTTACCTTGCCCTTCCTGCTTGTTTCTTTTAATCAGTTTCTTCAAACTGCTAAACCATTCTTGGTAAAAATTCTACATGGATTATAGGTAGGTAGTAGGTAAGTATAGGTAGGTACCTACCTATATTACTTTCACAAAATCTCGAACAGTTCTAGTAAAAATAGAATTGCTAGAGCCTAGAAATTGTACTTTAACTGCTAGCTAGAAATAAATGAAGGCGTGCAAGAAAAATGGAATTACACAATACACGTCATCCTCCTTCTTAGTTCTTATATTTAATCAGTTTCAATTATTTTTAACCATTATTGTTACTAGAGACCTCTATAAACAGAGCTCAGCACTACGTTGCGTCTTACGGTCTCCGTCAACAAGTTCAATATCTGCGGCATAGATGTCGCCATTTAGACTCACTCTTGCGCAAGGAGACGAAAACATTAAAAACGTCAAAGTTTAAGTACGGTCTACCTTTTTTATTCTGTATATAAAGTAATAAATAAATGTTTAGTTTGCTTTAATTTATTAGAAGGTTACAAAAATATTTTATGAGATAGTTCGAAAACCGCTCAATAGATGGTGGGGTTTTAGTGTAATGCGCTAAAAAATTCAACCTTACAACACTAGGTTGCGCTGCCAAACAATTTATTTTATTCATTTATTATTTATATTCTATGTATTCTATTTTTAATTACTTATTACAATATCAAAAATATTACTTATCAAAAATAACACCAAATACATTAATTTAATTCTAGTAGAGTACGCTTTATTTTTTATTTTAAAATAGGTAGGTACCTACCTACCTACTTACCTAGAAAATAATGTACCTACCTAGATTGCTACCTAGGTCTATTATATCTTCTATGCCTAGGTGTATAAGCTTTTTAAAGATAAAGTAGGTAGGTACCTATCTTTGATTTGCTTATAGTTATAGGTACACCTATTTTTACATTTTTGACCACCTGTTCACGCTCTCCTCACCAGTGAAAGGGCATATATCTACCTACCTAGATCAGATAACCTTTTTTCTTTTTAGCGCCTAGTCTTCACAACCCAACAAGTCCCCACTTGGGCTCCCTTACTATAAGTGACAAAACACCCACGCAGCAAGAAAACCCGGTACCATTTTAGGAGCAATTTACTTTGTGTATTAATTTCGTTTTATGACTCGTAAAAACGTTAAACGAAATGAAAATTATGTCATGCGACACGAACTGCAATTACAGAAAGTAGACGGCAATTGGGGCGGATGGAATTACTACTTTTTATTATTGTTGTGGTCTTATAACCGACTGGCGCGGGCGTGGAGCTTAATCTATCTAGATGAAAATATTATCTAGATTGGTAAGGCACTTACTGTGATTCATCAGTTTAAATGACTATGCCATACCTAATCTAAATATATAAAAGGAAAAGGTGACTGACTGACTGACTGACTGATCTATCAACGCACAACTCAAACTACTGGACGGATCGGGCTGAAATTCGATATGCAGATAGCTATTATGACGTAGGTATCCGCTAAGAAAGGATTTTTGAAAATTCAAAATTTGTGTAGTCCACGCGGACGAAGTCGAGGGCATAAGCTAGTATTTTCTAAAATAACACGAGTAAGTACCTATATTATTTTGATTGTTTTTAATGCGTTTATAGTGACAAAACAGCTGAAACTACCGGTACAATAAACAACTTATAAATATAGGTACCTACCCTAGGTACTTAATTTTTTAATTCACATCACACAATCTTAACTAAGTATAATAGCTATAAAGAAATTGAGTAAAGAGAACAAACGCGAAGCAGCATCCTTTCATTAGATAGGTACCTACATTAATTTAATCAGAAAATATAGGTTTACTAATAAATTATCATTCAATTCATTTTGATACATATATCTAGCTATAGGTACATTTAAATTATATTAGTGAAGAATCTTTTTATATAACTTTTTTGTTAAATAATAATCCTTCTTCGCAACACCGCGCTTCTTATCCTCGAGATTGTTATCCCAGTTTTCAAAAGACCTGGACTGTGCTCGTCTTGCTTCGATAATAGATGTGGGCAGTCTTGTTCTGGTTAAGAATCCTTGTAGAGCTTGTAATAAAAAGGATAACAGTGACATAGATACTACAATGTTTATAGGATCGAAGCCTATAGAATGGTGATGGTACGTAGAAACGCCATAATTAGCATTGCCACTAGTCCCGTATCCTGAGCTAACATAATGGTTTGTACCAAAGCTTCTTGCACTTGAAGATTCAGTTGAAATATCGTTCATTCTATTATCTTCTGGAATTGGGGACTCTATTTGGTTGTCTTCATCATCAATAGTTCTTTTCACTTCAATTCTTTGATCACCTATATTGGGCAATTTCGGATTTTGATTCATATTCCTTATTTTTGTCAATACCGTTTGAGCATTGTATTGTATCTTTCTCAGCAGGGTTTGAATTTTAGTACTTTGGTCTTTGATCATTTTCGTCATGAAGTCCTTAATGTTTTGCATTGAAGACGTTACGTTCACTGGTCTTTCATCTTGGACTTCAGATTTTATGGAGTTTAATAGGATTATAATCACAAACACAATAACCGAGAATAGTGACATAGTAAGAGTCACTGATTTCTTAAAATATGTATCTTTCTTATCACACATGAAACTAGTTTGGATGGCAAATTTCAAATGAATAGGAGTTCTTGTATTCAATTTAATATATATCATTAATGTAAGGTTCGTTAAATAAGATAATAACTGCAATGGAAACTATTGCTCCGGTTTTATATTGCCTTGACATTTGACCTAGCTGATCATACGCCATTTCACCGGATACAATGTGACAGAGGGTTATTATGGAGAGTGATAATGATTGGCATGGAGAAAGGTATTGTAAACAAACTTAAGTATAATTTGGATTTAGGCGAATCCAGCCATGAAAAATATCTCTTTTTCAACCGTTTATTGTGTATAAAGCTTCTTTATACTCGTAGATTGACAATTGTTGCTCTGGACCGGCTCCTTTCTTCAATTATTATTATCTATGTCTTGTAACCACTTACTTATGTCCTGCAATTTCCAATATGCTGCCAGTTTACTGAGACGGCAAAGCTGTAGAGATATTCCCTACAGCTTTGCCGTCGCAGTAAACTCTGTCCTTCTAGCCCATCTGTGGCTTATCAATATATACCTAGATGTCTGCCCATCGTTATGTGAGTTGTTGATTGAAGTACCTAAATCTTTACTTGAATATACATAAATGAACTTTAATCAATCATAATATCACTAAATTGCTCCATATCGTAAACTTACTGGAGTTTTTTTTTTTATAAAGAATATTAGCCAGTTGCTTATAAAGTACCTACCTATAAAAGTGAATTTTTAGTAGGTTGTTTATTCCGCATTATTTATAATTCAAGCCTACTTATAATACTTTATTCCCCTTTCCATCTCTCAAAGTTTTTCTTATATTTCATTAAGTGCTGGAGACTGGAGTGTTCGCTTTTAAGCGGCGTTGTAGTAAAAATCTAGGTTTAGGTTTAAAGACGTTTATTCTCATAAAGACAAAGTCACTTACATGAGAACTTAATTCTAAGAATAAAGTTTACAAATATTCGCCATTTAGGTACTCATTCAATGCATTTGTCGAAGTGATTCGCATTACTCATAATGTGAGCAGCTAATTCAGTTTTAAATGCATTGAATGAGTGTACATTTTTTATGTGTGCAGGTATTTGGTTATAAAGTTTAGCTCCTTCATAGGTAAGGGTTTTTCTGCCATAATTTGTTCTAGTTTTGGGTAGGATAAGGTAACTGGCTCGACGAGTTTTAGTTTTAATTTTTGTAAATGTGATATTTGTGTGGATTGTTTTATTTATAGTTTTCCTAACAAAAATACATGTGTTGTATATATATAACTGATGAATCTCCAATGTGGTTAGGTATTATCCGACGGAGAGTGAAGAGCCCGGCTGAACCGCAGTAATCCATCTCTTATTATTTTCATGGACAGTTTATCCATTCAAAACATGAGCGATTTGTTTTTAATCTCCTCATAGTAAGTAGATACCTACGCGATAGAACTATTCATAACATTAGAAAGAAAAGCGCCTTTTGGTCCTATAGTTTTTTGTGTTTAATTCAATCCTGTTTAATTAAATTAGCTTAGCACCTTATATTATTAGATTATTGGAATCATTAATTGTGTTTATCTACTACTAGTCTATGCTCGTCCGCGTGGACTATACAAATTTCAAACCTCTATTTCACCCCCTTAGGAGCAGAATTTTCAAAATCCTTTCTTAGCGGATGCCTATACAATATCATAAGAACTATTTGCATGCCAAATTTCAGCCCGATCCATCCAGTAGTTTGAGCTGTGCGTTGATAGATCAGTCAGTCAGTCAGTCAGTCACCTTTTCCATTTATATATTAATAGCTTATGCTCGCGACTTCGTCCGCGTGGACTACAAAATTTCAAACCCCTATTTCACCCCCTTAGGAGTTGAATTTTCAAAAATCCTTTCTTAGCGGATGCCTACGTCATAATAGCTATCTGCATGCCAAATTTCAGCCAGATCCGTCCAGTAGTTTGAGCTGTGCGTTGATAGATCAGTCAGTCAGTCAGTCAGTCAGTCAGTCAGTCAGTCAGTCAGTCAGTCAGTCACCTTTTCCTTTTATATATATAGATTTAGATTTTAAGTACCTACATAGATAGTTTCAAATCTCAACTCAAGTAACCTGTTTTCAAAATTGAGCTGTCATAAGGATAATTATTATTTCTTTTAATCCATGCACGCAAAATGCAAAGCAGTGGGTAGTGGCTAACTTTATAAAATTATATTTTACAACCAAGTACCTATATTAAATACCATCAAAATCCCGGAATTCCTACACAAGCTCGTTAATCCCAGTGACGTAAGTTAATGCATCACACGATGGCGCGGATTTTGCTCCGCATAAACTATTCACAGATGAGAGCCTTTAGCGCTCCAAATTTTAGTTATATTTCCATACTGAAAAGAGCTCGAGTGGTATATACTCGGAAATATTTCGGAATACCTACTTAGTAAAATTGCAATTAGAGTAAAAAGTACCTAAGCATAGATTACATCAATCGGTATACTTATCGCCTGAGTTAAGTTTAACAGCCACAACGTCTTTAATAGAAAAGTGGTCAAGAGTGCGTGTCAGAAGTCAAAACATCTATAAAATTTAAACCTTATAATTTAGTTTTAAAATGGTTGTGACACACAAACAGACGAACTATACAAGGGTCCCTAGTTTTTAAACCTTAAAAAGATCCTGGACTCTCAAGCTTGTCTATGAAATGCATCAGCTTTGAAATCCTCCGAATATGATCCATTTGGAATTTTGGACGTGCAATCCCCATTCCCCACTCGACCGTCCCGAAAGATGCCTAAGGTAAAAATCTGATGAAAAGAAGATGTGCATAGGGTCAATTTGGGTAATTATCTTCAGATTATACTCTACATTCGATCCGAGTTCGTGAAAATACGTTCCGTTTTGTTTTGTAGTTTGTATGGTAGCTTATGAAGTTATGACAATTGACATATTATTCGTAGATAATCGCTGGTATTCTCACGGATGACGGATAGAACTCGGATGAATGACGGATGTGCAGTGCGTAATCGCTGTGCCTAACTCAGGCCTCATGGCGCGCCTTACAAAATATTTGAAGCAATTTATTAGTTACAAAGTTTTGCTGTAGTATTGGAATACTTGAATAGAAAATACTTCAAAATTATCTTAGTGTATATAAAAGATCCCTTCCATTCATAGCTTCCATTATTATGGCTGTTTTGCTACAAAAATAGAGCAATGGGATCGTGCTGTTAACTGTAGGTACCTACTAGGTTACCTACCTAGTTTAATTTTATTAATTGAGAGTAAAATTTAACAGTAGCCGACAGTGTTATAAAATTATTAGGTAAGTAGGTATGTGATTCGAATTTGAAAAAAAACTAGCCACTACCAAATTCACACGTTATAATATTAAGTCTACCAATACGCACATAGCCAGCGTGGTAGACTATGGCCAAAACCCTTCTCACTCTGAGAGGAGATCCGTGCTCTGTAGTGAGCCGGCTATGATTTGATCATCATGATGATAATAATAATAGTACCTACCTACCAACTTTAAAATTAAACAAAATTGTCGCTTTTTCGTTGTCGCCGAAATGCAACAAAAATGTGTCAACCCTTTCAATGCAGCCCAAAAATACAATAAAATGACAGCATTGTGATTCTTTGAAATTGTTTTGAGCCAGACGATTTTAAATTTAAAATTCACACATTTACAAACGGATTGACAAAAAAAGAAACAACACCGCAAACTGAACCCTTTTACCCCTTTACACGCGATTTCTCAATTTAACATTCAGCTGTTCTTTCTTCCAATGCATCCGTTTGATAATTTGACAGTTAGTTGACAGGTCGAAAAAGGCTATTATGAAATTGTTAGCGTAATCCTTTGAATCACTTTGAATGGGCAACAAAAATGGATTAAGAGATTTCTGTCAGGTAGGTAAGGAGGACTCCCAACGACGCACGACAATAATTATTATTATTCAGTAATATTACGTACTAGTACGTACGTTCAGTAATAGTACGTAGGTAATGAATTACAATGAAATAAGTGTATCGATGAAATGAAAATATTTTTAATTTTACTACTTAGATACGAAATTCTTTAAAAAATTGTTTGATTGATTCATCATCATCATGATCAACCCATCGCCGGCTCACTACAGAGCACGGTTCTGCTCTCAGACTGAGAAGGGTTTTGGCCATAGTCTACCACGCTGGCCATGTGCGGATTGGTAGACTTGACACAACTTTGAGAACATTATGGAGAACTCTCAGGCATGCAGGTTTCCAAACGATGTTTTCCTTCACCGGTAAAACAAGTGATATTTAATTAATTAAAACGCACATAACTCCGAAAAGTTAGAGCTGCGTGCCCGGGATCGAACCCCCGACCTCCGATTAGAAGGCGGACGTCCTAACCACTAGGCTGTCACAGTTTCATTCCAGTTTGGTTGATTACTAGCTGCCATATAGGATGACACAGGAATAGGATATTTCTGCATTTAATACTAATCCCTTTTGATCTCGTACTGCTTACATTATGGAAGCAATACTACGCGTAATAACGTACCTCGTCGTATAGGGGATGAAAAGTTCCTTTATTTGGACACATGTCACAAAAGAGGTGAATGAAAGGCCTATTTAGGGACCCCATACTCAATCTAAATTCAAATACAAAGCTATGAAATTTGTATATCCAATCTAAACATTCATTAGGAAAATTTTAAAATTTCATTTATCCCTCCCTAGTTAAAACGCTTAAGCTAATTACGTACAACATTGCTATAGGAACACAAAGCTTGCATATAATGCGTTATATCCCCTCTATATCTCGGTATATGCACATAGGTGACGTTGTTGTGGAGATGCTTCATGCTCCCCTTTGCATATATTTCGTTTGATCTTTGAAGCAAGTCCTGCGAAGCTATTGGCATGAAATATTTATTACAGTAACGATAAAGGTCTGCTCTATTGATTTCACCTATAGATAAAAGTTTTTAGATAATAATGTATTATCAATAATATTGACTTAATGATTATTTACGGGGTAGTTACCTACCTGAGTATGGGTTCCTACAGGATAATATTAGTTACATAAAGGTACAGGTGCCAGCCAGGTAACCTCCCAGTGTGCCTGGGTGCTGCTGGTCCCTTTTGGATGCATCGGGCATCCGAGGGGAAGAGCAGTATTCGGGCCGGTGCACCCCGGTAACATGGCTAATAATCTCTCTTCGGGGATATTGTTGGCCATGGCTAATGACCTGGCAGGGGGAGGTTTCTCCGCGTGTCCCTCTGACTAGCAGAGGGCACAGTGGACGAGGCGGAGGTTGAGACTCGGGCGACGTGCACGGTTGCGTTGTCGCCCGTTGCGTCTCCGGGGGAGGTGAGGTGCACATAGTTGGTGCACCTCGGACGTGCGTGGAGGAGGTGGAGGGTCCGCTTCGGTGGACGTCACTGACTGGGTCGCGGTGGTTTGCTTCGGCGTTCCCGTGACCCAGTCGCCAGGCGACGTGCAGGAATGCCGTTGGGTTTTAGTGGGTATTCCGGTCGCCTCTCGGCCGGCGAGTCCCACATACCTTCCCTCCAGTTGGTTGGCTGGCTGGTTAGCTGGCTGGCGTCCAGGAGGGAGGGATGCGTAAACGCATTTCCCAGCGTTACAAAAAAAAGGTACATATTTGTAACGATGATAAAAAAACTAAAGAGTGTTAGTAATTTTACTTTACCGTAATCTTATCTAGAGTATGACCTTGGACGGTGTATCGTATGTATGGCTGCCTTTCCATCACAGATGACCCGGTTTTTAATTTATCGTGCAAAATGTCGAAAAAATACGACTGTAGTACAGACCCTCGGTGCGCTAGTCTGACTCGCACTTGCCCGGTTTTTTTTTCTACCAGAACAAAGATGGTTGGTTAGCTGTTGGTGGTGAGTTTTAGATACATCCCTCGCTAAAAATCTTTACAAAGGCAGCTTTATGAAAAAGATTCTAAAGAATAGGTAGACATGTGGTCATCCTAACTGATAAATACTTACTGCTGGATAGGTATATTATAAGTCAATCTCTTTAAGGGGTTTTTAGTTTTTACACTCCAATTGTGCTTCTTGAGCCTAGCGTTTTGCTACGACTTTACGGTAGGGTAAAGTAGGTACTCAACCCTAAAATATGATCAAGCAAACTAGCGGCTCTCAAGATTCAAACGGCATAAGATTTATTCATTAGGTTTCCGTTTGCTAATTTGTCTCCGGCCATTTGATAAGGGCGTTTAGAGAGACTTAATATTCTCTCAAACCGTGAAGATGTCAAAGGCGCCACTCGAGACGCACTTGTCTATTTGTAATTGAATATGAAAATCTTTCAAGCTACCCGAGGGCTTTAAATCAGCTTCGGACACAACATAATTTTATTACTGGAAAAGCCTTTTTTTTTTTTGATTAGCTATGATATTTAGCGTTTAGAGTTTAAACTATCGTGAGTGATTTCCATTATACATGTATGGTAAAATGGCTTTACTCTATTATTTCATCGAGCGACGTTAGCCCGACTGACTTTCAAACACATCCGGGGTCCTTTTTCTGAGTACTGTACTCAGTTCGCGCACGCGTTGCGGTTCTTGAGTCTTGATACGGATTAATATCCGGACTCAAGGCTACTTTAGGCTACTTTTTAACTGACTTTCAAAAAAGTGCTGTTTGTGTTTTTTATCTACCTATCTACTACCTACACCGAAATCTCCGAGATTTCTGAACCGATTTGCGTATTTTTTTATCGATTGGATTCCAACTCCTCAATCCTGATGCTGCAGGGGATCTGACTATTAAAAATAATGGGATTTAAAACTATCGGTTATAAATTTATATTGGAGGTAGGTAGGTACTTACCTATTAAATATCTAAATAATGTATCGTTGAACTCGAGGACCCGGCTCCTCAACCCTGATGCTGTAAGGAATTGCATTCCTAAATCATGGTGAGTTAGAAACTAGTCTACTGAGTCAGTTAGAAAAAGGAACGGGTTCCCACGGAATTTTTACAAACCCAAATCTACGCGGAAGGAGTTGCGGGCATCAGCTAGTTAGTTTTGAATTCACGTACATTATTTTAAAAGACACCAATTTTACGTCTTATGCTTTTATTTTAGACTACCTATAAATATATATCGCACTGATGATACAATACTGTCGTAACTCAAAATATGTCAAATTTGAGATAAGACCATATTCAAACGTAAAATTCAATTCCCTACACGCCAATAATACCGTCGTTAGAATAGTGTAAGAAACAAATAAGATATGGCGCCGTGAGTCAGTGTTCATGATTGACCAACTATCGTGATACCCTAACCAATATTGCATCATCTTTAGTTACATCTAAATTCGACGAAAAAGGACGTGACACTTTACGGTTTAGACCGCATTAATTCTAATTGGAACGATATTGTTGAATCAGGTATGTAAAAGTTCAACTATTAATTCGAGTTAATACATTATAGCTGATTTAAACCTAAATAGATATTTCTAGTTTATAGGTGTATTTCTAGTTATTACACTATTATCGATTCACAGAAATGAAATTTAAAATAGTATTTTCACTTACGACTTCCTTGTTGGTTTAGTAAGTAATTTTAGACTTAATACTGTTTTGCTGAAACATTTTAACTAGCTTATTTCTTGTGATAATTTATTAATATTTAAACAAATACTTATTTGTTAATTACAGCATTTAAAATGACGTATTCGAACATATAAATTTAAAAATGAGAATATTGTCATTTACCGTTTTTTTTTAATAATTTTGAGTTACTACATTGTAGGTGACATACAATATTTAAGGTGTTTTACTCAATTAATATTTGTTTTTCTTGTAGAATCAGTATGCATTGTGGGCGATTGCTTGTTGATATGGTGATAAAAACAACGTCAACCAATCACCAGAAGAAGGAAAACGATTAACCTATTCTGAAAATTGGAAGAATTGGGACTAAAATGGAAGTTGCATATAGAAAAAAATACACAGGCTAATCCTGATTAAGAACTGGATTTCATATTTTATTTTGATAATTTCCGCGGCCAGCAAAATAATAAGTATCTCCTTACACTTACGCAGTACAAAAAATGAATGTTAAAGTATAACTTATAAATTTCTGATTCGTGGTCACTCTCAAAACGAGGGTGACAGAAAAGCAAGTAAAGTGCTTCCTTTCATCTGGATCAATCTATCTCCCACTAATATTATACCTTAATTCAGACCGCTTAAAAGACAGGACAACCCTATAGAGTCAGTGAAATGACTTATGATAAATTTTTTGACCTTAAATCACTACAACAACAGTGGGGTAGTAATTTTAATGTGAACACGGATAGAAACCAAGTATAATGGCACGACATTAAGATGTTTGTATGTATATTTTTTATTGCACTACAAAAACACAAATAACAGGTTACAAAAAAAGATCTTAAAAAGTAGGTACAAAGATGCTTTGCATTGAAAAGGAACATCCAAGTACTTTTTTCTATAAGACTTCTTACGAAGATGGAAATTACTAAAATGTTTTAGTACGTAGTACATGACGAGCTGGAAACCAAACGTTATTATTTTCTGTTGCTTTGACACCAGCATAAACAATTGAATCAAAATATAAAAAAGACACGAAAGAACTGCTCGACAAAAATATAATTCCCAGGAATCATACTTTCGAGATTTGACTGGTTAATTATTTTAAGTACTTAAATAAAAAATATTACTGCCATTTTGATGCTAATTATTAGTAACAGACTGATGTATTAAGTATACTTTTATTTGTTTTGCCTAGCTCCAATTTAGTGACTACGTACAATTTCAGTGCAGTTACAATAATAGCTGATTATTTAAGTAAAACAATAAATATTTTGATTGGCTCTGTTTTTTTGTATTCAAGACAAATTTTGTTTATTGTTTTGGAAGGTATATTTTGTTATTTTATGTTGAAATGGGCACAAATTGGTGAAATAACATTTTGATTATTACTTTTTATAAATAAAAACAGATTATCTGATTGATTTTTCTTGATTATCTGGTTTTATTTATCAATTTCCAAACCTAAATGTGAAAATTATTATGTTGGAGGGAACTATAAAACTTAAAACTAAATTTAAAAATTGTTGTAACTACAAAATTTTACTCAAAACCATACGGAAAAAGTCACCTATTATTTGTAGTAACTCAAAAATTTTCAACAATAACTATACAACTAAAAATAATTATTCTTTCTGAAAACTCTTTTTTCAGAAATACAGTCTTAACTCAAAAATTGCGAATTACAGTTGCTACTTGTAATTTTTAAAATAATTGGTAAAAGATATTTGCGTTAATTTTATTTATAAACCTTATAAAGTATTTACTTTTTTATTATCTATAACAGGAAGTGAATAATCAGTTTTTCGTCGATTCTGAAAAAAGTCATTTTTTGAGTTACGACAGTATTGTATTATTAGTGCGATATTTTTTATAGTACTTAGTATTATTAAATATCCATACTGGCATGGCCAATATGTCTTCGAATTCGTCTTCAATGGGAAGGTATGTGGTAACCTATGCTTTGGTCGTTCTGTTCGTGGTACGTGGCATTTAAAATATCACATCATTAAAATGTTCAACTCGCTGGCACTTCTAGTACAACACGATAAGTACATCAGCAGTCCTCTTATGTTAGGGGAAATCTTGCAGTGAGCATCGGCACTCGTTCACGTCTGAGAGGAAGGCGAGCGATGAATAAAATGTGAGGTGCTTTTTAGTACAATTTAATTTTTCGTAAATCGTCAGCGCCAGAGCTTCGCGAAGGAATTTGTTCAAGTGAAGTCAATTTTTGCATGTAGGTATAAGTACGCGACAGGTTGAAATGGCAATCGGGTAGAGAATGCCCCGCATACCCGCACAGCCCTCGCACTAACACGGTGCGGGTGAGCGTTGGTGACGTGCGTGCGGGTGTCCGAGGCATCACGCCGCGCCGCCTCGTGCCCCGATTGCCATCTCGACCTGTCGCGGACTATAGGTACTGTAATTGATTTAGTTGGATAGATTGGACTTGTAATGACTCTTTCTTTTAGATATTTTGGTAAATAAAAAAAGTATTTAATATACCTACTTACATGTTTACCTAATAATTTAGCATTTTTTTGGGTTTCTTTTCAGAAATTTTCTTTTCTCTGCGACATAATATGTATTGATGCCACGTTATTTTATTGGCATCCATGCCATGTTATCTACATTTGTTCGAAAAGTCAAAGTGCCCAAGCTATTACTTAAATTTTTTTTGTTATACTTACTCACTTCCGATTGAAATATAATAATTATGTACCTTCAGAGTTCGTCAACCCCTTTTATACTTGAATAACGTTCAATTTCTACAGGTAGAGATAACAATGGAAATATAGTCATAATATATTTATACATATTTGAAAACTATTGGGTACCTACATTATTTACAGGTCTACGTATTCTTTGTAGTGCAGCAAGAATGCGTTGGTATTCATTATGCATTGTTTATAAATCTTAAGGCTGATTATTATTAAAAAAAATCCAATCGGAGTCTGAAATTCAATTACGCCTTTAGAGTAAGATTTCGAAATGGCGCCAAATCTGCAGCTTTGAACTCTGCCTTTACTTTAGTGATTTTCAACTTGACTTGCCCGTGTTTTCATTAAAGGAAAAAAAAACAAAATTGGATTAAGAACATGAAAGATCCAAAGTCGGGCCCAAGATTTCTCGAGCACTTTGATCCTTTATTTAATTAGACGCTAAGTTGCAAAGAAGTTTGAATTCCTACAATTTAATTTGGTAGCTAAATTTCTAATATGTAATAATAATAATAATAATAATAAAAACCTTTTATTCAGCCAAATTTACAAATAGGTAGAAACAGGTAGGGTGCCGTAGTCCCTGGGGAACCAAGGAGCCGACCAGTGTCCGTGCTCCCTGGTTCCCCAAGACCCAGGCACCCACTTCTTAAAACTAGCTTACTGTCTATCTTGGCCGAACGGGGCGCTGCCTCAGCTTATTGCTGCAGCCGGTCGACTGCAGCGCTGATTTTCAGGCATGGCCCCCAGTGATATCACGGGCCGATCGGGAGCGCGAACATCCCGTGCCTATGACATATTGACACATGCCGAGTTACTTGCTGTTAATAATTAATCGCTGTTAATAGTTAATCGCTCGTCGTCATTTCAACTGACAGATGTCCACTGTCGCACGCGACGCGACAGATCCAGATGGCAGTCGGGGAGGGAACGCAGTACACTCGCACAGCCCCCACGCTAATCCGGTGCGGGATAGCGCCGGTGACGTGCGGGTGTGCGGGGCGTCTCCCGCCGTGTACCCGATTGGCATCTCAACCTGTCGCGGTAGGTACCTACTTAGCGGTTTTCATTATCAACAGTCGACTCCAGTTTATTGGGCGATTTTCCGCCTTACTAACAGACCAATAATTGTTATCTCAGCAATCCACCCGTACATAAGACCCCGTGCGTCCCGACTCCCGACCAACCAGCGACTTTATTTATTTTCAACCGATTCCCAGGTTTATATCTTTTCCGGTTTAGCCTCGAAATAAATGCGGTACAATAACAATAAAGTAGGATTTTGCCACAGATTGCTGACATTTTCCCCGAGACGAAGGGAAGATATAAACCGCGCTCGTATTCTTATTAAAAAAGCTTTGCATATGCCCAACAAACTGAACGGTTCAAGAAAACACAGTACAGTGTACAGGGCTCCGCTGAAAGTAGGTCGCAGTAAGGATTGTACTCGCATGACAACCAATCACCAGCCATGCGAATTCAAGAATCTATCCATATACTTACTTGTATAGAGGTGGGAAACTATATGGCTATTTTTTACATTAAACTACTTTTTACCCCAGTCTTCGCTCACCTGAATAGCAGATCAATTTGTAAATTAGGCTTTAATGGCTCAATTATTTTAATCAAGTAAAAGCAGTGACAATAATAATAGCTTTCTTCACAGATGATGTATTTCTGTTGCCGCCTTAACAACAAATAGGTACTAAAAACAGGGGCTCCTATACAACAAACGTGATTTTCTTGCAGTTTTTATAGATAACTAGCTGATACCCGCGACTTCGTTCGCGTGGATTTCAGTTTTTGATATCCGGGGAACTGTTTGATTTTTCCGGGATAAAATGTAGCCTATGTCACTCTCCAGGTCCTTAACTATACCCATGCAAAAAATCACGTCGATCCGTTGCTCCGTTGCGACGTGATTGAAGGAGGTTTACAAACAAACACACTTTCGCATTTATATTAAGGGTACTGATGGTACGGAACTTCGTCCGCGTGTCTGACTCGCACTTGGCCGGTTTTTAAAAATCCTTTCTTAGCGGATGTCTACATCATAATAGCTATATTTGCATGCCAAATTTCAGCCTGATCCGTCCCACTGGACTACTGTTTAATCTGTGTGTCGATAGATCAGTCAGTCAGTTAGTCAATCCGTCAGATTTTCCTTTTATAGATTTAGATTTGAAGGTAAAGCCGATTGCTTTAAGAAAGTCATCAATTTTAAATGTAAGTTCATCATCGTCAGTCAAAGTTCCACTCAGTAAACTGAGAAACTCAAACCTCACGATCCAAACTTATCATAACGCCCTGTTATATGCTTAACAATTAATATTGTAGGTATATCTACGATACTTAGCTGTAGGTTAATATAGGCGAAGTTATCAAAGTGGTCTTGGCACAATATTAGTACGTCGGCAGGCCACAAGTTACGTGTTTAGTTCCAAACTTCGCAGACGCTGGATCAATTGTTACCAAATTTAAACAACCACAATTCCCTAATGTATCCAGTCGAAATTTCCACCAATTGTATAATTTATTGCCAGTGAACCGCATACGGTCTTAAGGCTTGGGAAAACGACGCGTGACCGCAGTGACGGGCGATGGAGATTGTAATATAAGGACTGATGTAAGTACGGCCTAGCAAAGTATTGTGCTTAGCCACAAAATTGCCATCTAGCTCAGTAGGCTAGTATGATATTTCATTATTACATATTTCGACAACGTTGATAGATTTTGAATCTCGAAACACTATAGTGTCAGTGTAAAATAAACTAAATTCTTTAATTTAATTTAATTTAAAACAACTTTATTGTTAATAGATTTACAGAGTGTAAGAATACAGGATACACTTAAAAAACAAAGGGCGACCTTATCACTAAAGTGATCTCTTCCAGCCAACCCAACGCCCCGCACACCCGCACGTCAAACGCACTCGCCCGCGCCGGATTAGTGCGGGGGCTGTGCGGGGCGTTCCCTCCTCAATTGCCATCTTGACCTGTCACGTACTATAGGTACATAATACACTAATGCTTGTATCATTACCCATATTATATCATCACTATTCACTACCCATATTATAAAAATGCGAAATTGTGTTTGTTTGTTGGTTTGTCCTTCAATCACGTCGCAATGGAGCAACGGATTGACGTGATTTTTTGCATGGATATAGAAGAGCTGGAAAGTGGCATTTAGGCTACTTTTTAACCCGGAAATCAAAGAGTTCCCACGGGATTTTTAAAACCTAAATCCACGCGGACGAAGTCGTGGGCATCAGCTAGGTACAAAATATATACTGTCGTTTCGTAGTAGCCATCGGGTGTCGCTGTGGCCACGCGATGTGACTGTCCAAGTCTTTAATACGTTCGTTGCAGGTCGGGGACTCTGAAGCAATGCAGGAGGAATAATATCCGGTGATTTAAAGTGAAATGTCAACGTTTAGAAACTGCAGCAGTGTGCTGCAGGCGTGTCGTATTTTTTTTTTTTTTTTTTTTTCCACACAAACAGAAAAAACACAATATTGATTTCTTCGTGCTCGTAAGCGCTTGGCGGCTTGTCTGAGCACTGCACTGTATTGGAAAGTTATACATAGTACGCGACAAGTCGAGATGGCAATCGGGGTGAGGACGCAAGCATCCAACTCCTCAACCCTGATGCTGTAAGAAATTGTATTCCTAAATCGTGGTGATCCCACGAAATTTGGTACAGAGATAGGTACATTGCATCCTGGAGACGGGCTACTACGGATAGGCTACTTTTCTAAATGCACGCAGGCAAAGCCGCGGGCATCAGCTAGTTTTAAATATTAGTATGGAACTGATAACAAGCTAGCTCTTGACTGCGATCTCATCTGTAACGGAGGTAAGTAGGTGACGTTGCAGTTTAAGATGGAAGTAAAAAATTTGAAGAGGTAAAACACCTAATCGGTTTCTACGCTTCGTACCGGAACGCTAAACGCTTGGCTGTACATTATTGCCTTGGTACGATGATATCAGACAGACAGACAGAGCAGAGAAAAACCCGCAAATTATTAATCTATAAATATAAAAAGAAAAGCTGACTGACTGACTGATCTATCAACACACAGCACAAACTACTGAAATTTGGCATTATGACGCAGACATCCGTCAAGAAAAGATTTTTAAAAATTCAACCCCTGAGGATGTAAAATAGAGGTTTGAAATTTGTATAGTCTACGCGGATGAAATCGCGGGGATAAGCTTGTTTCAAAATAATTATTGTTCTTACCAGAAAGCAAATTTGGGACAGGCAGCGCTTACCACTGTGTCAGAGAGGTCGTCAACCGTCAACAATTACACATTTGCCACATTGTTGATTTATCAGTGTGTCAGTCCAATAAAAACACACCGTAATTATCGTCTGCGCCGCGTCAAAGTAGGTGTATCACTAGTTAATGGCTTATTCTTTATTCCAACCAGTTCGGTGTGACAGTATAATAACAGAGTTGTACGCGCCTTATTACGAGCAGAATCACGAATATTCCCTTAAGGCATCGTGGACCTTGTAAGCTCTTTGTGTTATTTTAACTGGTAGCTTCTACTGGAAGCAAGTATACCTATGCAGGAATCCGTTGGGAAGGAACGTTTTGTTCTTAAAGGAAATGAATTTTTTTTAAGCTTAGGGTATATTTAATTAGTGTAAGCGGTAAGAGACGTCGGCCTTCTGTTCGGGCGGTCGCGGGTTCGATCCCGGTCACGCACCTTTAACTTTTCGGAGTTAATGTGCGTTTTATGGTGGAATTCGCCGACTTTTAAAACAGCCGATTTTATCAGATGACCAGCTGATGAAACTTATGTCTGCATATCCGTAGTGGCCCAGTGTGGCAGACTATGGCCTAAACTCTTATTATTCTGAGAGGATACAATTGGTCAGTAGTAGGCTGGCGATGGGTTGATCAGGATCATGATGATATTTGGTAAGTAAGTACAGAAAATAATGTACATCGACCTTTAGAAGGAGATAGCGGATTTGTAGAGCATTGTCTCTGTCGTTGAGACCGACAAAACGTCATACAGGTATGAGTGACAGAGACAACGCTCTACAAAGCCGAAATGTCATTCTAAAGGCCGATGTACATTACTTTCTGCCGCGTACCTGTAACAATTTATTATTTTGATTGTACCTATTCATCTCCCTACATTTTCGAAATTCTCTAGAACGATCAATAAAAATGCGCATCTCGAAAGTTCTGACTATAAATTGATGCATACTTTTTATTAAGTACTTACGGTGCTCACTGCTCCTAAAGTGTCGGATGACGGATCCAACTTAAAACGTGAAGAGTTAATTACATTTTACTTATAATTCCGCTAATAAGTCTTCAACGTCAAACATATTGATTGACAGCGACCATTTTGTATAACAGCAATTAATACAGAGAGTGCTGGCTCATCATACCTTGGGGCAATGCACAAATCGAATGGATAACGATGTACATAGAGCTATAAATGTTATGTAGGTGTAAAAACCGCATAAGTGCGAGTCGGACTCGCACACGAAGGGTTCCATCGTACCATCGTTCAATATATTTTGACATTTTTATGTGCAACACTAGAAGTTAATGATAACAGCGCAATCTATGGGTATGTGATCTTAGGCCAGTCATTAAAGCCAAAACCCGAAAGTAATTAGTAACTTGATGAAATTGTAGGGGGTTTTTAAAGATGGTGAAATAACTTATCGTGTGATTTTGCAGCGTTCTGGGGTGTACGGAAAGGGTTGAAAAGGGGTGAAACGGGTTTTTTGTTAATAACACTGCCAAAAAAATTAGTAACACGCTGCAAATTTATAATAAGGTTGTTCTTACCGTTTTGTAACGTTTATTAAATTTGCAGCGTTTTGCAACATACGGAACATTGTTTATTATTAAAAAACAATGAAATTTGTTATTAACAAGGGTAAAAAAAATAGTAACACGCTGCAAATTTGGAATTAGGTTGTTCTTACCGTTTTGTAACGTGTATTAAATTTGCAGCGTTTTGCAACATACGGAACATTGTTTATTATTAAAAAACAATGAAATTTGTTAATAACAGAGGTAAAAAAAATTAGTAACTCGGTGTAAATTTATTAACCTCTAGGGTACTGTGTCAGTCCTGAGCAAATTCACGAAGATTATTTATTTACTGAACGAACTCTACTTACCAAGAAACTATTATCTAATCTCTGCCTAAGTAAGAACCGAGGGAGGTCTTATTCGTAGAAAGTTAAGAAAATCAAAGCTGCATAGCTAAATAGGTACGCAGTCCGAGTCGTTTAATTATTTACAATTCAGTGAAACCGATGCTTATAAATCATTTGCAAACAACTTCTTGGCGTACTTCAACAGGTCTTAGGGATATACATAATTCACAAATACCGAAGCTCGGTACTGTACTGTGGTTATAGCATAAATGATCATAAATCACTTGCTGTAAACTCTTGAAGGCATACTATTTTATTCAAATACAGAATCAACTAATTTGCAACCGAAAGGCTAGCTGCTTATAATCTTAACGACTTCTTAGGTAGAATTGACTCGCCTAAGTATAAACTTCTGGATAGGCCTAGTGGTCAAAACCTCGTATTCGGGGGTCCAGGATTAGGTCGCACGCTTTTCGAGTTATGTGCGTTTTAAGCAAATAAATAACACTCGCTTTAACGGTGAATGAAAACATCGAGGTATTTTACTTTCATACTAATGATTCTCTATAATGTTTTAATAATAATAATAATAATAAAATAGTCATTTATTTAGGCAACTTGAACCCATTTGGACATACATAAAAGTAAATACAAATACAAATGTACAATTGTTAAAAATAATAATAATAAAATGAAAATAATAAAGTATACAATAATAAAATTTAAATTAAATTAAAATTAAAGATTGCCCCCAAATAGGAGGTTCGTACTTTATTTACGGTTATTGTCACGATGTACGGCAAGCCAGTACTTCAGTATGGGATTCTCAGGGCACTCAGAGCATACCCTGAGGACCTCGTTTTGAGAATCGCGGATGCGGGACCAAAATGCCGCAACACGAGATCTAACAACCGCGAAATAATCGGGCACTCTGGCGTCAGCAAACATGCCCGACGCACTGCAGTATTTAGGCAGTTTCATCAGAATGCGGTATGCGTTATTATACTGCACTCTGATGCTGCTACGTGCACTTTTCGTGGCGTTGAACCAAAGCTGACACGTGTAGAAGCATTGACAATATGCTCTAAACAGCGTCAGCTTCGCCTCAGGACTGCACCGTGCAAACCGACGTGCGAGCATATTACACCGAACAGCCAGAGCCCTCCTTTCGCGTTCTATATCGCGGTTATCACGCAAGTCCTCAGTTAGGATATGCCCCAAGTACCTGAACTGATCCACCCTTTCAATAGGTACACCATCTAAAAAAACCTTCGGAATCCTCTCCGGACCTCTACCTGAGCGGAATAACATCATCTGCGTCTTTTTAACATTATACTTCAGGCCGTGATCCCTTGCATAATGCTCGCAGATGGCCAATAATCTTCTAAGTCCCCTGATTGAGGGACTTAGAAGTACCATGTCGTCAGCGTAGCTTAAATTATTCAGGCAAGTTGTACCTATATGACAACCAATCCTTGTACTTCTAAGTTCCTCAATCAGATCGTTTACGTATAAGCTAAAGAGGTCCGGAGAGGTCAGCCCACCTTGACGTACGCCACACTCTAATATATAGTCATTAGAGATGGCGTCGCCCCATTTAACAAAGTTTGTCTGATTTTCGTACCAGTATCTCAACAGGTCTACAGTCTTACTGGGTACATTCGATGTTGTTAGTTTTTGCCAAAGTCGCTGGTAGTTAACTAGGTCGAAGGCGCGGCTTAGGTCTAAGAAGCAAGCATAAACCGACGTACCTCTGTTAGTGTAGTAGTTAACTGTTGATTTAAGACTGAAAACTGCAGAATCTGTTGAGAGTCCAGAACGAAAACCAAACTGCGTGTCGTCAACCTTTACGTTACCTTTTATACTTGGATGTAGTAGCCTTTCCAGAATTTTACCTATAACGGTCCCTAAAGAAATCGGCCGATAGTTTTTAAGGCTGGAAAGGTCACCAGTTTTATTTTTAGGGATTGGAACCACCAACGTTCTCATAAGATTTTTCGGCAAATATCCAGTATTTACACAAAAAGTAAATAATTCCGCCAAAATACGAAAAATATCGAAACCTGCAAATAAGATGTGTTCTATGCTCAGCCCGTCAAAACCTGGAGCTTTACCTCTCTTCATTTTTCTAACCACGTTGGCTATACAATCGGGTGTGTACAGTAGAGTAGATCCTTCGATACTTTTAAAGTCACTGGGCATAGAACCATGCTGCTGTACATTTTTAGCTGGCAAGGGATCAACCTTGAAGTTTGATTTGATTTGAAGTTTTCAAAAGTGTTTGGAATATAACAATCTACTGGTACACGGCTACTGGCCAGCGTGGTGGACTATCGCCTGAACCTTTCTCATTCTGAGAGGAGATTTGAAATCGAATTAAAATAAACGAATTCAGCTCAAAATTTCCAAAGGTTCCAAAAAATCAAATAATTTAATTTTAAATTTAAATTTTATTTAAAAAAATAACTACTTACTCAAGTTTTTGCAAGCCACTATGCTCAAACAAAAACATAATAATACATCTACCTACTTCGCAATTAAAAGGCAGACCAATAAGTTCCTTGCGCGGGGAATAATAACATTTTATCTTGCATCTTACAACATTTATAATAATTACATCATACTATTGACCAGACCATTAATATCTGATCAGTGTACTGTTAGAACTGGGAAACGCATAGAGATGCGTCTTCAAAAATATACGTAAGAAAAATTAAGAAATTATGGCTTGACCACTTACTGTAGGTACTTGAGTAACTAAATTTATGAGCTCAAAACAAAAAACTAGGTTACTAATTCAAACTATTACTAAGTACGTAGATAATATTATTGACTTTTTACTTTAAAAAAAAGAACTAAATTACTATCGTCACGCAATTCATATTATTATACAAAAATACCTACTTTGTTAAGTAACTTCTTAAAAGTTTTAAGTATTGGTTGTTTTGTTAGTTTGTTTGTTTGTTTGTTTATTTCGGCACTACAACCCTTTGTTGGTCCTGGCCTCCTCTACGATGTTCATCATTAATTTCATTCTTTACTT
Source organism: Maniola hyperantus (assembly GCF_902806685.2). Lineage (NCBI taxonomy): Eukaryota > Metazoa > Arthropoda > Insecta > Lepidoptera > Nymphalidae > Maniola > Maniola hyperantus. The sequence continues at coordinate 9,157,236 of NC_048546.1, forward strand.
CTTTCTTCCAATGCGAGATTTCAAATTTTCTGTACATATTCCTCCATCCAATCATTTCTTTTTAGGTTGTTTTTAGGGTTCCGTAGTTTGTTGTGGTGTTCATTTCGTTATCACTTTGACTTCCCTTAATAAAACTTAAAGGTTTTTATTATTCATATGAAATTGTAAACGACAACTTAAATATATTTTTACGTTTTTTAAAGCTCGCATTCTGGATAAAATCCCCCAAACGACTTCAGTCAAATCTGTCCTATCAGACATGGCTTAAAAAAGCCGTCTGTGAAATGTAACTGCATAGAGCAGCTATAAAATGCGTCCGCGACAATCCCCAGGGATAAAAATTGGCTTGCGCGCCGGTTTTTTTTACACCAGCTATTAAATAAAAATATTATTTTAACTATGATTATATTTTTATTATTATATAATTATTATATTACCTATATCTACATCAGATGTCTGTACTATGACTTAATAACTTTTAGTAGTATTTACCTACTTACTAGATGGCCCGCGACTTCGTCTCCGTGTATTTAAGATTTTAAAATCCCTGTGGGTCAAAAACTCTTTGGTTTTCCGGGATAAAAAATAAGTAGACTTTCGGCGTTCTCCGCGATACCAAGCTATCTCTCTGTGTACTAATTTTTTTCAAAATCGGTGAACTGGATGGAATATAAAAAGATAACAGAGAGACAATTTTATATAATAAGTATTGTATTGATTCATTAATGAAAAGTGAAAATATTAAATAATTATATGTACTTGTTTTATTTTACCATTTTCTTTACAGTTTTGTGTTTTTTACGGTTTACGAACCACCCTGATTTAATTTAAGATTACAATGCGCAACGTAGAACTGAACAACTCGACAAACTCGTTAATCGTGCGTTTTTCAACGAGACGTGACGATTCCAACAACGACACGTCAGTCGTGTAGCACAAGTGTATGTCGTGCAGTGCGTTGTCAGAAATTTCATACCCGTTTCTTATAGTGACTATATTATTGTCACTGCAAAAACATCATAATAACAGTGGCCATGGCGACAAAAGAAAACAGTTTGTAGAAATATCATTTTTTATGATGCTCAGAGTCAGAGCCGTTAACGTGTTTTTGTCGTATCGTGTGGTGATCTGAGAACGTGCGTGTCCTTAAGATTTTAGTTCTAAATTAAAATTTTCAAGCGAGATAGGTACCTATGTCAAATCTGTCCTCTCGGACATGGATTTCAGAGAGCCGTTCCTAAAATATTGCTGCATAGAACCGCTATAAAAATGCGTTCACGAGAATCCCTGAGGATAAAATTGGCTAGCACCCCGCTTTTTTGTGACAACGTTTATGGCATTTGTTATTCAAAAATCTAAATATGATAACGGCTGTTGGTTCTAAAAATATATTATGCGATTAAAATATTATGAGACTTAAAAGTGAATAAAGTAAATGCCATAATCTTCTAAACGTGTAGCATAAAAATAGTTTTTAATCTGTCCAATAAGTTATGGAGATCCAAATAATATATTATTTTTAGATAAATCTTAAAATAAAAGTAACCCGCATGTAAAATGGATTCCAACTAATCTATGCTCTCAGACATGGATTTAACTTTTTTTATGTAAACGCATCTCTGAAAGTCCTTTAGATAGAAGATCCCTGAAGATTAAGTTTCTTAAAAAACAAAACTTTTTTGAATATTGTTTTACATATTCTATGAAATCTCCAAAATATTTTTAACCGTTGTTATAGATTTAGAATAGAAAACTAGAAATCAAGGTGTTTTACTAAATATCACGACAAACATTATTAAGTAGAACCATACCTACGTAGGATAACAATAGACTTTATTGTCTCTTGTAGGGACTTCCACATGCCGCGGTCTTGCATCATCATCGTTATAAAATTTAAGTAGTTAATTACAGGATTCCGCGGCGAATAAATAATTCTGATAAAATCATGACAAAATTCAAATGTAGGGCCTTAACTGTTGAATTTTTCAATGTTTGGACATTCGGAATATTCAATGATGTCTATGTAGGTACTTATGACCTTACCAATTAGGTACTCAATTCACAATTGTATTACGATCTAGCCTAATTTATAACTAATAAGTAATTTTATTTTAACCTAAACTTATAAATTATCTTATATACCTACTAAGAAATTGTCCATTGACGCATTCTTTCTTGATTTGAAATACACTTTGTTCACGTGTTCTTTCAGCACTTACACTTTATACACTATCACTTATATTTGGTAAATATTTGGTAAATTGAGAAATAATAGTAAAAAAAATATTTAGTGTAAATGATACTCTGCGTTATTTCTGTTCTCTGTATTCTTACAGCAGTAATCGCGATGCTCTTTAATTAATGGTCAAGTACTTTCTTTGCGGCATCGTCCTTTCAGAATTACTGCACCCCATTTTGTGTCCTCTTTTCTTGTGCTTTATTTTTCTAAATGCTTTTGTCTTAGCAATCATTATAAAGATCGTAATAACGTGTTTATAGTTTAATTTAGTGCTAACATTATATAATTAAGAGATGCTGCTGATGTAAAATATAACAACGATGCTCTCTCAGATTCTACGAGTATAAAATATGACTTTTAGTAATTCCACCCGAACGACTCCATACTTACAAAGTCAGCCACCACTGAGTAGATCTGACTGGGTAGACTGACGATCTCAAGAGTAGGTAAGTAACTGTGAGCTGCAAAAAGTACACAAAAGCAAAAAACAGTGTCCTGTGGAAATGCTTGGACAAAATAGGGGGTTGAAATTTGTGTAGTCCACGCGAACGAAGTCACGAGCATAAGTTAGTATAATAGTTTAAAAGTTAGCAGTAAGTAAATAACATAATGTAATGTCAGAACAAAATGTAAATTGCAAAAAGTATAGTATATTAGGTACTAACATATCTGTGAGCTTAATTACTCTTATTTTCAAAGTGAAAACAGATATTTATCTTTCGAAACGTTTGGGTATTAAATAACAGAATCAATTTAAGACTTAACTGTTACTAAGCGTAAGTACTGTAGGGTCGATGTTCATTAGCCATGGTGGAAGAAAAACGCTCTTACACAATATAAGACTCAATTCCTTGCAAGTTAAAAATCTAAATCGCTTGCAGGAAAAGCAGATTCAATTATTCAGTACATTGTTCAAACCTTTGCCTCAACCAAGATTTGCGATAATACATGTATGTGAATCACAATGGGCTCGCATCTCTTTTTACCGACTTTAATTGCCCACTTACAACACGGGCGTGTTATTGTTTCATTAATTTTAAATTAATACAGTGCTATCGATGTTTTAGCTTCCTCGTAAACACTCCGGTCCGGTTCAGAATGCTGGGACACTGGTTCTATTGACTGAATCTGTTTTATGGTAGGTACTGTGGAAAAGGATAAATTAGTAATCATACATTTGACAGTTAAAACAATTATACCTACTTGGATAAAGGGATTTTATTTTATTCATCGACTAGAATAATTATTATTACCTACTTATCTATTTTTTGTACCTTACTTGCTTCGTAAATGCTCGGACCACTATTTACCGGAAGGTATATACCGGATATTTTGTGAAATGGAATGAAATGAAACGAAATAAAATACACTTCATTAACACCATATATACCTACATTTCAACACATCACCAATAAAAAAACTCTCTTATGAGTGTGATTCTGGCTTTTGTTAGCTTAGATTGTCGCATTGTCTGTTCCACGATGGTTCCACGACACGATTACCTGTAAAGAAAAATGGTTTATCAATTAAAAAATGATACATATCAATAATAATTGTGTAGGTACCGGAAAAGTACTGTACCTTGATTCCTCATCAAGACATTTAAATTGTATTCGTATTTTTATCATAAAAGCCACCTTTTCATATGAAAACTGTTTTATTTGACGTCCAATAGATTAGGATATCACAGAGGATTGGAACATTAATTGCTGATCAACCGGTTAACGTGACCGGAGTGTTTGCGGCCACGCTTATGCATAAATAAAAGTACAACAGCAGGGGTTCCATATCTGCATGTATGCTTGCTCCCGTTTGCTTATTAAATTTAATAAAACGTCCATGTTGTTCCGTTGTTTGCTCAGTATTTATTTTAATTGCTTGTGTTGTTAAAAATAACAGGCAATGTGCTGGCGTAGGTCTGGCCCCACAGCGATTTTAAACCTTCCAGTCTATACATACATTGAAATCGCATGGTAAATATTTATGCATATTTTGTTGGAATAAGCACTGAATAACTCGCTCATTACTTTTCGCATCAACTGAAAATCTTGATTAGAAGGTTTTATAAATCAATGCCTACTAGAGACTTGAAAACAAAACCGTTCCGGCATTTGATGGCTAGCGATCGAAATTAATAATCAATCCTATCTGTAATCTAATCTGTCGATACATTAGACGCTCTGTATTATTGTCATTTGTCAAAAAATTACCTAACAATATCGTTAAGTAACTTATCGAGACATTATGGATATACTGATGATTGTTAATTTTCTATTACTTTCGACCTAAGTTGGTAGTTATAAGACAATTACGAATATAAAGTGGAAACTTTAGAGGATTTTTTTTTGTATTTGTGCTGAAAAAGTAACAAGAATTCTCTTAAACAAATACGCTATTGTAATTAAGACATACTCTAGTCTCTGGAGTGCATGAATGAATGCAGAACGCAACCATAAAGCGTAACATATAGATTTAAAGGCAATTACCGAGCAGTATACCTACCAATGCAAACAAAAACAATCGAAGTGCAGTTATTACTTTAACCGGCGGGTAATCGCCTACATGGTTACTACCTAGCTGCGGTTTTTGCCGCGGCGGCTCGTCTTTTAAACGCAATTTCCCTTCATCAACTGCAATTTTTAAGGTGTGATGGAATTATTTATTTCTTATGGATATTGTACATCCAAGGGATCTTTTTTCTGCAATATTATACGTGGTTATGGTATTCTCATACCAGAGCCAGAGGGTAACATTTAACTGAATGAAATTTTTGTTTTAAATTTTGTCACTATTGCTACAGTTCTTGCAATTCATGAAGGCGAGTGGACTTTACTTGTGGTTACGTCGGATACGCGGGCATTGCGTAACAGCCCTTTCACACGGCGTCCAGTTATTTGCAGGATCCCGTTTTCTGCAGGATCCCGGTTGATGGCGAATGTGTTTATATGCTCGCTAGCATCCCGCATGCGGGATGATCTTGTGAACGCTATCATACAAACACATTCGCCATCAACCGGGATCCTGCAGAAAACGGGATCCTGCAAAAAACTGAACTGCCGTGTGAAAGGGGCGTAAGTGTGCGTGCATGTCAGACCAATCAGTAGCGAACAAGCGCTCGCAAACGCACACATTCAGTGTACCTTACTTATACCGATACGACTTAAACACAAGCATGAGCCACTCGCCTTCGTGAATAATTGCAAGAACTGTACCTATCTAAAAATTATTATTTTCTCTTTTCCTGGTGCGACGCTCGCAAATGTTTAACCTCAAACAAAGAGGTTGTCTCTGTCGTTTGTACGCCAACCTTTCCGGTCAAATTTCCCATGAGATGCCTTGACCGGCGCTTTTAATTTCACACTTATTTACTTCTCCTTATATAGTACTTACCCGTTTTGAAGAATATGGTAAATAATGAAACGGTTGGGTAAAAATCCGCTCAACAACTAACCTAAGGAAGAACTTGTTCAATGAGGTGTCAGGCTTTGTCATAGGTCTGAGGGATATTTCCACTGAACATTGTTTTCGTGTAACTTTAATTATTTACACAGCTCACTCCACGCAAGCTCACAGATGAGACGATCACATTATTGCAACTTTCGTAGGGATCTCTATTTTTTTTGAAAAAAAAAACCTATATCACTCAGGGATAATGTAGCTTTCTACAGGTAAAATAATTTTCAAAATCGGTTTAGTAGTTCCAGAGATTACCCCCTACAAACAAACTTACAAACATTACCTCTTTATAATATTAGTATAGAAATATAGATATAGATTATCATGTTGATATTTGAACACAGAAGAAAATTGGGTTGATGCAAAGTATTTTAGAGCTGTGTGCTACAGAAGAAATAATACAGAATTGAATCTATAAAATGGCAAAAGCCTAGTCCGTTACTTTCAATAAAGCCTTTATTATAATAAACTCTTTCTTCCTACACGCAGTAGGTATATTAAATCGTATATGGATACCAACAAACGTCCGACAAAGCACTAATTGCAAGGGCTCAGACTGTGGCCAGTTCAATCAGCATACCGACAGCGCGGCGCACAAAAAACATTCCAATCAATATAATCACTCCAGCCGATATTAACGTAAATACTTCCGTGGGATAGACAGAGAGTATAGTACGTAACAGGTCGAGATGGCAATCGGGGAGGTAACGCCCCGCACACCCGCACAGCCCCCATGCTAATGTCCCCCTCGTTTCGTACCTCGATTGCCATGTCAACTATAGGTATAAGTACCTACCAATTAAATAAGTACATAAGACTATGTGCTAAATAAAGCGGTGATAGCCTAGTGGCTAAGACGTCGGTTTCTCAGTAGGGAGGTCCGGGGTTTGATCCCTACATGATTGATCAAATTAGAAATGAAGAGGAAATCAAAGCAGATCCCTAGAGAGAGAGAGAGAGACAGAGCTCCACGAGTCGTGAAGCTGCAGTGGCAATGGGCAGTTCACATTACATAGTTCAAAGAAATGATACCTGAAACGTTGGCAACCAATTGGCTGGAATGGCGACTCAAGTCTGAAAAACGCAGCGTTGGAAGATCCTTGAGGTGTTTGGTGTTGAGGTGGATGAATGATCTCAAGATATCAGTGGCAAAAAAACGTATTCTTGGTAACCCATACAAGACTTTATATCCCACAATGGATGACTATTAATTATATCGGCAACTATAGTATCCTACATTACGTAATATTATGTTATTACAGTCTCTCTTAGCTATATTCAAACCCGCAAACAATCAATAATTAGTACAAAATTAATAATTATGCTCCTGACTAATCTGAGGCTCAGCTTAAACAAAGCCTGCATTCTACATATCTATAGGTAGTTGTCAGTTGAGTAGGTGGATATATACGTGAACCGTTTAAATAAATCAAAGTGCCTTGCAGACCGGAAAATTCAGTTGTTTAGATTGCATGCGGGCATAGCAAATACGCGTACACCCATATAATACAAGTATGTATAAAATATTGTCCGTGTATGCTACCCACTGCTCACAGTGCAGAACTTCCCTATTTTAAGCTTGGACTACACGCGTGGGTTTCAATCCGGTTCGGTTCGGATATCGGTGCTTTGCTACAAAGACCGTCACAACCGTGCGAGAATGATGCGTACAACTTATAATAGAGAGTAGGAGGTAGCACTCAAGTTATGCAGAAAATCAATCGAAAAGCGGTCGTATTGGTGCGTAGCACACGTTCCTTTTCATTCTCGCACTTCCTTAGTGGAAAGGCAGCCTTAATGCAGTTCAAAATCAATGTTATAAGTATCTCAAAGATGTTCTCTATAATTTTACATAAAGATCTTAGAGTAAGCTTTTGACTCATTGAGCATCATGATAAGTATTACGAACCAACAACCACGGGGCGCCTATCTAATTTACTGACTAACAATCATGTTTTGTCAATTAACCAACGTCAAAAATATGAGAAGAATTTCAATCATTCTATTTAAACTGCGGTTTCCCGGGTTTGAGTTCGTTTTTTTTTTAGTGCAACGGGTGGGGTTTCAAACCGGCGACCTTTCGGGTTTCAGTCAGCACTTTTAACCGTCGAGGCTCTAAAACACGAACTCTAATTATAAATTTATTTATCTAGCCTTTTATTATATACTATGTTATGATTTTTTCAGGTTCGTGAAAGGCGTAAAATGGCAGCAGCGCAACATTTACGCAACCCAAAGTCCGAAAAGACTGATAACGCGGATTTGTTCGTTCAACTTAATAAAAAAACAGGAACTTACATGTTTGAAAACGAAGAAGACTTAACAGTCTTTCACCAGTTGATATTGACAATCTGATTTCCGGCGCTACTCCTAAAGAATTGGAGGAAACGCGTAAAAAGTCCAAAGAAACTGACAACGCGAATTTGTTCGATCAACTTAATAAAAAAACAGGAATGTACATACGTGTCTGAAACCGAAGAAGACAACAGTGTTTCACCAGTTGACATAAAAAATCTGATTTCCGGCGCTACTCCTAAAGAATTGGAGGAAACGCGTAAAAAGTCTAAAGAAACTGACAACGCGAATTTGTTCTAAGAAACTGACAACGCGAATTTGTTCTAAACTCTATAAATATAAACTGGAGTTCGTGTAGTCTAAGCCTTATTTAAACCTACCCTACTTTTGTTGATAGTTGTTAGCTTAAACCAACATTAGGTCGGGGATTACGAAGAAAAGTGGGATTAGACTTTAAAGTAGTATTCCTACCACTAAAAGGTTTTTTAAAGTAAATTCGACCGTGTATAATTGTATTTTTGTTTCTTTGAGTGATTTTTAATGCGGTGTTGTGTGCATACCATTTATGAATATCAGCTGTAATTTTATTTCATGAAATTATTTTTGATATATCCATACTAATATTATTAATGCGAATGTGTATCTGTCTGTCTGTGTGTCTGTCTGTCTGCTAGCTTTTCACGGCTCAACCATTCCACCGATTTTAACGAAATTTGGTACAGAGATAGTTTGTATCCCGGGGAAGGACATAGGCTACTTTTTATCCCGAAAAATTGAAGAGTTCCCACAGGATTTTCAAAAACCTAATTCCACGCGGACGAAGTCGCGGGTATCATCTAGTTAAAACTATCTAGTTTATTTAACTCTAGATATAACCAAGGTTCCTACACCAATGGATTAACGGGCCTTTCTCCATTATTTTTGTCGATACTACTATCAAAATAGGTAGGTACGGAACGCATGTATGGAAAAATTTGAAATTGTTATTATTGTTTTATTAATATTATTTTTTTGTAATTTTTTTTATTACCGAATATCACTTTATTATAAACGAATCCAAACAATTAAACATTAAGTTTAATTTAACATTATTATTATTGCACAACATTTTTCATTTTATCTTCTAGAATATAATCTGACGAAATGTTATTGCGTTAATTATTATTTACTAATCACAAAATTATATTTTAACAGTACAGAATTCACCTAAAATTTTCACGTTTTGAATAAACAGATTTTCAATTGGGAAGCTATAAATGAAAATTTGTCGTTAATTTTGTCTCCCCCAAAACACGAAACGTCAACATTTGCCAAAGGCGCCTAATGAACCTTCCATAATTAGTTATGATTAAGTAAATTGAAAATTTATATTTGATACTGAAATATCGGCCCATAAATAAAATGTACCGAGGTGGCAATAAATTCCCGAATAATAATTCCGCAATCAAGCACGTAATTACTAAGGTGTGATAAGGCATGATTTATTTCAGGCGTTTGAGCGAAATTTTAATGCAAAGCTACGTGAAAATAGATATCCTGTTTTCACAACCTTGGTAACAGGCCGCCATTTTTTTTAAGCACGCTTGAAGGTGCTAAAAGGTGCGTAAACTCCGCGCCGATATCTACGTAGTCTATGTCGCTACACGTATAGCGACAGATTGAAATGGCATTCGGGGAGGGAACGCCCCGCACACCCGCACAGCCCCCGCGCTTACCCGGTGCGAGCGAGCGCCGGTGACGTGCGGGTGTACGGGGCGTCCCCCCGCCTCATACCCCGATTGCAATCTCAACCTGTTACGGACTATAGGTAGGTATGTGTCACACACTCGGGTAGGAATTTATTTTCACTTTTTATAATACAGTTGTAGGAGGTTTGCCTATCTTGATTTTTGTATAGTAAGAGGTTGAAAGGTAGGAACCCCTGAGTGCAAACTGTTAGTCAGTATTATATAAGTATTAGTGATCGTACATACTTATAAGTATTGCGATTTGCGATGAATACCTACATAAATAACTCAAGTATAAAAAACTGTAGTTTGTATTTCGCAGGTTAATTCGAAAACACGGCACCAAGGTAACAATTATTTTGTTCTGAGTTAAGTAAATATTTCTTCACAATTTCCAGTCGCGTGCTCCACTGTTTTACGTCCAAATAAATCCTGTCCCATTTTAATTAAATACGATAAATTGACAAAGAATAGACTTCATTTGCACTCGAATTCGTTTGGCTATAAAATAATTTGTCAACTCATCGTCTCTTTGAAACAAAGTCGTTACTTTGAAGTATTGACACTGCCTTTACCTGCGTCTCACACAAACAAACTTTAGCAACTTGAGATTTTGGGATTTTATCCATGTTATGCCTTTTAAAACTCCCAGCACATCAACATTGTAATATCGTCGTTTTCGTCGTGAACCGATAAACGGCCACAGCTGGACACAGTTCTCTTGTAAGAAGGATTATTTAAAAAGCTTCTTTGATAGTTCTTATATTAAGTTTAAGTGATTTCGCAGCACCCAAAACACACTCGACGCACGTTTGCTTAGTGGCTGGGTTTTCCTGCATGTTTAACAGTGGGAGAGCGGGCGGTGCATGTCGCATGCTGCATGTTGCACAATACAGATTTCATCGGTTTCAGCGGATTATAGCAAATTAAGCTTTTGGTAAATTGTATACAACAAGTTGTACGGTACACGTTGTACCGTAACACTCATCAGGAAATACTTACATGTGCATAATATTTTCAATAATAAGTCGCGTAAACACAATATACGTGTTTGCATGTTTGCATGTTTGCATCGCCGGCATTATACAGTCGAGGCGGACTGCACTTCCGGACGCACACACCGTCGAGTAGCCAATGTAAATATTGATGATGGCAAGCATTAAAGACGGAGACCAAATCTTATATGAAAACTTCGTCTGTCTTGTAACGTTCTTAAGGCTTACTAAGTTAAGACAAATATAATACTAATGGCAGAGTGAACTAAAATGTGCGAACTTTTTTTTTATTTAGATACAAGCTATACAATGAACCAAAAGCTTAATTTGCTATAATCCGCTGAAACAGGTCCAATCTGTATGGTGCAACATGCAGCATGCGACATGCAAAGCCCGCCCTCCCACTGATAAACATGCAGAAAAAAGCAGCCACCAGGCAAGCAATACGCATCACCTGCACTACCACGCAGCACCACACAAATCCCAAAACACACTCGACGCACGTTTCGCCCCGGCACCGCGACGAAACGTGCCAACATGAGAGTTTTGTTTGGGATAATAGCTCCATGATAGCTCCCAACTTACATCTCATGACATATTAATACTTTTAAACTGGGGAAAACAAAGGATTCCTACAAGATTTTAAAAATATCTCAATCGAGTGTACAGACAATTAGAAAGAATTTTGGCACATCAACGAATTTCGGCGCATTTGCCAGTTACCCCAGTGCCAATTAAGGCAAACACCTTATATAAAATTCATTACAATTTCTGAAGGTCTACCATAAACCCGGGGGCGCTTTCATGGCTTTATAATTTTATTGAATTAAATTTGATACCGATAGTCAATTCTTTAGCATCTTTGATTAATTTGGTTATAGCTCTAAGACACTGTTAAAACAAAATTCCCTTGTGATTTCCTTCTTGCTCTTCCTTAATAAGTTGTGTCGATGGTACCTCAACTAAAATAGTTACTTAGGTAGGTTTATAATAGTCAACTTACTAACTCACTACCTAGGTACCTACCTAGTAATTCGCAAACTCTTCTTACACTCGTTCAAAACATACATATTAGACTAAGAAAATATTGTCCCCATATCACTAGCAGTTCTTTAAGTAATCAAAAATAAAAATCCATATTAATATTATCCTTGAATTGAAAAGTGAGTCTGGCTGTATGTCTGTCTGTTACTTTTCCATAGCCCCTCCGCTAAACCATTTGACGAAACTTGTTAAAAATACAACATTTACCAAAGGCTAGAATGAACCTTCCATAATTAGTTATGATTAAGTAAATTGAAAATTTATATTTGATACTGAAATATCGGCCCATAAATAAAATGTACCGAGGTGGCAATTATTTGCTGCAATTTGCATCCTGGAAACTGACATTAAGTAAAGTAAAGTAAAGTAAAATATGCTTTATTGTACACCAAAACCAAAACAATAGACATATAACAAAGATAGCATGTACAATAGGCGGCCTTATCGCTAAAATAGCGATCTCTTCCAGGCAACCTTAGGGTAGAGGATATTATAAAAATTAAAGACATACTACTTTTTATCCAGGAAAAACGGAATTTTAAACATCGAAATCGCGAAGTCGCGATGATCCTCTATTACAAAATAAGAGTCAACCCCAATACTTGTTACAGTGCGACAAGGCTGTCTTGACACTTGAATGACATTGACAGGGGGCGCTGTTGGAGAACAAAGGCTTAGAATATTCAAACAAGAACAAAGGGGACACTTGACGGCAACGTTAGTTCCGATTTTCGCCACGCGCCAAGATAGCCTTGTCGCACTGTACCTACTTATTATTCTTGTATATTTTGTACTTGGTACATTGCCGCTGTAAATACAAGAAACTTTTATTTCATGATTGTGGTTAAGTTTAGCAAAAATTATCGCAAAATCTCAAGCGTGCCGTCAGAGGGTAGGTAATATCTTCACTCAGTACGTGTCTGCCGAGTACATTCTACTTCTACTAACTCGGAAGAGACTTGAGATTTCACGTAGCCTAGTCGTGTATATCATTAGATAATTTCAAACTTGCGAGCTTAGAATTATAAAGTTTGAAGCACATTCCGGCGAAATGCGGACGAGAGATTATGTTGAAGTTACTTTATGGAACGTGGCTCTTAAGTCAAGCCTACACATTAATTAAAATTATAATTTTATTTATAGTCCGTACAAAATGAGAACTCACGCGCCATTTTAGCTCTATGTGGCAATTTTCACGTCAAAAGTACGATTCACCTTTATAATAAGGACTCAATTCGTACTTTTGACATTATAGTTTACACAAACAGTTAAAATGCCGCGTGAGAACTTTAAATATATGCATTATACGTAACTTCTGTTTCAAGAGTTATTGACAACCTTTGATTGCTTTTTCGGCAATTGCTAATGCAATACGCATGTTGTTCAAAGGTAAAAAATAAACAACTGCTATCTTAAGTATGAGTACAGAAGAAAATAACATAAAAATACCAACAAGTAAGTACATAACTAAAATAAAAATAGTTTTTCCTGTTTTTCTATTATTACCGACCGCATAATAAACAAAGTTAAAATAGATGTTTACAAGTACAACATTATATTTATGTAATGGCAGCACGTAAACCTTCTACGGTATTTTCCTTATAAATAATATAAACACAAAGGGAAAAGAAAAATATGAACTACCAGGACTTAATAAAAGTGTAGATATGAGTAGGTGTGATGTGATCTTCTATGTGAGATTTCCTATATGTGATGCAGTACACAAGGGATGGTCAATGCGTGACGAGCATGATAAATGAGGAGTTCGGGATCAAGCCCCAGGGGATCACCTTTGAGGGACGAAAGAAACCTATCACAGAAAAATTGTGTTCACTCAAAAGAATACTCTATGAAATAAAACTTAAGGTTGGATTTATTCAAGCGGATCGGGAGATTGTATAAAAATGCGAGCGGCCAAGAATTAGTATAGTAAAAAGCACACTCTATTTTGTATAAATTGAATGTAAGTCTTTTGCTGCTGAGTCAAGGTTTTAAATTGCACACTGGCTCTATTGCAGTTTGCGCAAAATGTTACCAGTCCTCGGAGACCGAAAAGTAACTTAGACGTGGAATTCAAAACAGTCAAGTCGGAAGTCAAGTGGACTTAAGCACGGAATATATTCAGCAGCCATCTCTTAGTGTAATAGTGGAATAAATCAAGTGATTTTCTTTTCTTCCTCTTGCTGTACTAAGCCGTCACCTTATTATTTATATAAGAAGAAAGGTAGATAATAATCTAAATATATAAAAGGAAAAACTGACTGACTGATCTTTCAACGCACAGCTCAAACTACGGTACGGATTTCGCTGAAATTTGGCATGCAGTGCAGATATCTATTATGACGTAGGCATCAGCTAAGAAAGGATTTATGAAAATTCAATCCATAAGAGGGTGAAATAGGGGTTGGAAATTTGTGTAGTCCACGCGGACGAAGTCGCGAGCATAAGCTAGTATAAAATAGGATTCTTGTTGTAATTAGAAATTTTAACATCTGAGCAGAAATTCAATATCTGATCACGAATGTCTATCTGTGGTGACCCCTACGTTTCAGCAAACCATCGTGGTCAAAATGAGCCAAAACGTTATTCTTTATCCATCCATCGGTGTTTCCGTAAAGATGTTTTGTTTGATGAAAATTTAGTATTTCACTGTGACTGTAATTGACGCGGTGTATTATCGAAGTAGCAGTTTTCTAACCTACCCCTAATCGGTTTCTATTCGGCATCATACCGCAACGCTAATCGCTTATTAGCATGAATTGTTCGGAATAGTAGTAACTAGCCTCGACACATATTTTCTATCAGGCCAGACCAGAGCTAATATAAAAATTTTGAATTAGCAAATTGACTCGTTTTTACAAAATTTGATACTGTAGCCGGCAAGAAATATTGTACATTGACCTTTACAATGAGATTAATTCGGCTTTGTAGAGCGTTGTCTTTGTCACTTAAATCTGTGTGATGTTTTGTCGGTCTCAACGACAGAGACAACGCTCTACGAAACTGCTATCTCTTTCTAAATCTAGACTAGTCAAATTGTCACTTTAATACCTTAGAATTTTCTTCATTTATTAAATAGAAGAAAGCAACAGCCATGTAATAAAAATATCCGTGAACTATTAACACTTTTATGGGATATCCTGAATCCGTTCGTGGAATGAAAATAAACGAAGAGATCGAACAGTCCGCTGCATAGCACTGTGTTTGCTTAGGTGTGTAATGTTTGAATACAAACCTATAAACTGCGCTGAGCGCTGGACCTGCCAGGAACGTTTGGAAAAAGTATTGTTTAATGCGTCCGATACGATTTTGTGTTGCGATATGACGTCGTGCTAGTCGGGGGCCGGGTTTGATCCCGGGCACGCACTTCTCTTTTTAGAGTTATGTGTGTTTTAATCAATTCAATATCACTTGCCGATGAAAAAAAAATATCTTGAGGTAACCTGCATGCTCAGAGTACTCGAAAATGTTCTTAAAGGTGTGTAAAGTCCGCTGAGCTACACTTGGCTAGCGTGATAATTATATCACGCTAGCCAA
Source organism: Maniola hyperantus (assembly GCF_902806685.2). Lineage (NCBI taxonomy): Eukaryota > Metazoa > Arthropoda > Insecta > Lepidoptera > Nymphalidae > Maniola > Maniola hyperantus. The sequence continues at coordinate 9,172,529 of NC_048546.1, forward strand.
GTGTAAACTCTTCTCATTTTGATAGGAGATCCACGCTCAGCAGTGAGTCGGCGATGAGTTGATTATGAAAATGCTCTTAATTTATCTTAAAATCTCTTAAAATCTTATATTATAGCTGACTCACCTTGGTCGGCGGAATTTCTGAAAATTCTTTCTTTTAATGGGAATTTGCGTCATAGAGAAAATCTACATACAAAATCTCAAGTTTCTATAGACACTGTTTCGAATTGGTTGTAGAATAACAGAATATAGAGTTTCACTCTATATTTCAAGTAGATTCTGATGAGATGGCAACTAAATGTAATTTGTAATTTTGTAGATTTTTTTGTGTTTCGATTTGTATTTAAAATTTCTGCCTTTTATACTAATTAATCAAATACATGATTTTAAAAGTAAAGTGAAGTAAAGTAAAGTACTCCAACAAACTGATTTCCTTCTAAAATTTTACTTCTAAATGCACGTTTTATGATATCTGATCGAATGCAATAAGTTGGCCTTTTACTTGGTTTTTAAAACTTGTGATTCCGGAAAGCTCTTTTACGACATTATTTTGAATTTTATTGAGTGAAAATATATTTCGGGTAAGTAGCTTAGTAAGTATTACATATAACTTTTATATTTTTATCCATACTGTCTGAAATATAATAATACTAGATAATGCCCGCGACTTCGTCCGGTGAATAAAGGTTTTTTAAAAAATCCCATGGGAACTCTTTAATATTCTGGAATAAAAAGTAACCTATATCTTTCCCCAGGATGAAAGCTAACTCTTTACCAAATTTCATTAAAAACGGTCGAATGTTGGGCCGTGAAAAGCTAGCAGACAGACAGTCAGACAGACACACTTTCGCATTTATGCTGTTAGTATGGATTACAGTAAGCTCAGAAAAATATTTTTAAGACCGATTCATTTTTTTCTACTTTGCGGAGTCAAGCCAAGTAACTTACTGAAAAGCCGTAAAATCCCAGCGTTGGGGTATAATAAGGTAGATGGAACCAGTCGCTCAGAGCTGCTTCGTACAAGCAGCACAATACCGCACTTAGTGGAAATATTTGCAAGAGTCCTATAATCTTAGTTGTCTATTATTTCGAAACGATGGCGACTGTACAATAAGATGGTATTCAGTCATCATTAAGACAAAATAAAATCAAATCAAACGATATCAAAGCAACATCAAGCACAAAGGAAACCGCGACAGCGAAAAGCAAAAATAATTTCACTTTAATTGCGGTCCGACTCACAGCACCGGTAATCGAAAAGGGACTTTTCCTCCTCATAGAAGGAACCCCTTTGAAAATGATTCGCATTTGGACACAATATCTTTGCATTCAGAGGAGCGCGTCAGACGTCCTTCCGTCCTATGTCCGGTTGATGACCCGGGTATATAAAGCCTACTTTGCGCCCAATAAAACTTTCCCTCCTTTCGAGATTATTGGAAACAATGCTTTTGATTCATTGATATACAGAAACCAAGACATATCGACGCGGCGTTCAATAACATGGCTGAAATTGAAGATACATTTTGTCTACTTAGAAATTATATAAAAGCATATTGCAAGTAGCCTTAGGATTTTCGATAAATTGATACTAATATTATAAATGTCTTGTCTGTCTATCTATATTCTGTTTGTATGTTAGTGCCTTTATAAAAAGGCAAACGAATGGGCTATAAAGCCCATTCGTTTGCATTCGTTTTTCTGAATGTGGTACAGAGATAGCTTGCATCCCAAAGACGGACATAAGACACTTTTTATGACGGAAAATCAAAGAGTTACAACGAATTAAGGATTTAAAAAAATCTAAATCCACGCGGAAAAAGTCGTTATCATCTAGGAATAATATAATTTGTCGGCACAAAATAATCATATTGTGTTAAAAAAAACTGTGATGAAAGTAATTATCCTAATAATATTTTGAGAAAGTTTCAGACGAATTGCTATGTCCATCTAGGCCTCTGATGGCTAAGATAAGTTATTGATTAAATGCTTACCGTAAAACTGTGAATCTTTGGGTTTCTATATCAGTGTTTTGGTTCTCAGAATTTTTCACCCCAAGGGCCAAGATATTCAGGAAATGGTGCGGATTATTTTTGTCTTTTTGATTTAGAATCGAAATGTGATCTTTTTGCGAGTGCGGAATTAAGCTTTGTCAATAACAAATCTCTGATTGTGAAAGTAAAACTGCCTGACTTTGAAGCGTAATATCAGGGCTTTGCACAATCAATATTTATTAGAGACCCAGATAAGTAGCAAAATATATTTATTTTTCCATTTACTTATAAATCAAAAAAGTAGGTACCTACCTACTGGCAAATGTTACTTAGGTCTTTATTTACTTTAAGGTCACTGACGCAGTACAGGAAAACCTGCCAACCTGCCAAGGTGTCGTAATCGCGCTTTTGTTTCTGTTTTAGTTGCCTAAAGACATTGGGACAACACTTTCTTGCGGGTTTCTTTCTTGCGACATAGAAAGTAAGGGATTTCAACATCAATGCTACGGTCACACCTGGGCGTCACGAACGCGGGATGCAAGACGCGATGCGGGAGCGTCCACTACCCGAATCTATACGTGACTGTTGTAGTCACATAGGTGTGCATGGCGCCATTAAAATCGTGAAGGTGACCGTCGCGCCTTTGACGTTCCCGTTTTGAGTCGCTTTGGTCGCGCAAGTTTGCATGATGCTTTACGCTGCGAAATCCACGAGACTATTGAGTCGCACTGATTGTGCTTGGGCTGTTGCATTGCAGTCGCGGCAAGTTTGTTACTACCTAGATCTTTGATTTTATACATACATCCTAGGTGATAAAGAAATTAGATAATTCATTGCTTTTGGTTCAAATAATGTTAATTCTATTTTATTTTATTTACTTAGTAACTTTAATTCCAAACAGAAAGATAAGAATATTAAGTCTCTGAAATTCTAAGCGAATCTTCCAGACGCACAAACTTCCTCCTTAAACTAATTACAAACAACACAATTCCACCGTAAGCACGGTAAAGACTACAGTAGCAAACATAGATGGAGTGCTTAAATTTAAATCCACTTCGAACAGGCCAACTTCAACAAGGAACGATTTCACAGAAGAAGCTTTATACAATCGTATCTTATTTGTAACATGGAGTTCATGTGTTAAAATTAGTGACCCGTAATGAATTCCAAGGATTTAGATACGATTTCAATGTATAGGTGTGCTAGTTTGTGCATTATTATTTTTATTTTTATCTCAGTGTCACAGTTCACGACAGTTAGGGAACTTCTAACAACACGTTAAGGCTTCGACGATACTGGCAGGCGTCATATTATGTTAGTACATTTGACGCAGGTAGCCCTAAAGTAGCCCTATTTTTCTTTAATTTTTTTTTTTGTGTTGTTTCGGATTGACTATGCTGCGTAGGCCCTATTGGCCGCTACAGCGTCACCGGGGGGGTTGGCGAGCGCGAAGCTCCGCCTGGGGGTGAGCCCTAGGGCTCGAAGAAATAATTCGAGAGGTCGGGGGGCAACGTCCTCCTAAGGGCGCCTCCTGTGAGGCTCGGACCACGGCTTAGGATGACGTTGGGATGGGTGGAGTTGTCGGTTTTGTTGGTTAGTCCGTACGCCCCCGAGGCCGTGGCGTGAGCCCACGTCCGGGTGACGTTAGAAATCGGGGACCTCGTCTTCGCCGGCGAAGACGCTGTGATGAGGTTGAATTGTGTAGCCCTACGAGATAGGGTGCATTGTCGGTCATGATTTGATCGTCGGGGTCGTTAAGGACGTGCTTAGGGCGTCTTTTATCTGGGGGGTCGTTTCGGTCAGGGGTGTAAGTCGCTGCCTCAACTATTAGGGGGTTGGGGTGTCTAATGGCTTTCTCAAAATAATTTTTGGAAAGCTGTTTAAAGTAATGAGCTATTGTCGGGAGTTGGAGGTCTCTGTGGAGGTCCACGTTGCGCATGTACCACGGGGAGCCAGTGGCCGTACGCATAAACTTATTCTGTAGGACTTGGAGAGGTTTGAGAGAGGAGGGCGGCAGGTGTGCAAATGCAACACAGGCATAAGACATTATTGGGCGGATGCACGTTTTGTATAGCGTGACTTTATGTCGAAGTGACATTTTGCTCTTTGCGCAAATCATGGGGTAAAGACGGGAGAGCACATACGCTGCGTTCTTGTGGACTCTACGAATGTGCGCGGCGAAGCTCATCTTGTCATCAAAGGTTACACCCAAGTACTTGGTATTAGTTTGCCAGGGAATGGGGCGGTCGTAAAGAGTTATTTCAGTCTGTCGAAGTTTGTATTGTGATTTCCTTTTGGACTTTTGAAAGAGCACTGCTGCGCTTTTCTCCGGGTTAACCTCTATCCTCCAAAGGCGGAACCAGTGGCCTAGGCTACTGACTGCCTTTTGGAGTCGAGCTTTAACATTCCGGTAGTTTAAGTCGGAGCTGTATAGAGCGGTGTCATCCGCGAACTGGGCTATATGAACATGAGGGGATCTGGGAATGTCGCTGGTGTACAGCGCGTACAAAAGTGGCGAGAGCAGGGAGCCCTGAGGGACTCCTGCTCGAAGAGGTCTTGGGGAGGATAGGGTTCCATCCAGACGGTAGCGGAAAGTTCGATTGGTGAGAAATTCTCGTAGTAAACGTACGAGTCTTTCGGGCACGCCTAGATGGTAAAGCTTGTAGATCAAGCCGGCGTGCCACACCTTGTCGAAGGCTTTGGCTACATCGAAGAAGAGGGCTCCCGTTGGGATGCCTCTCGTTTTGAATCGGTTGAAACCGAGAAGGATGTGCTCCGTGAGGCGGTGCACTTGATGAACACATGAGTGTCTGGTTCGAAAGCCAAATTGCTCGTCGTTGAGGAGGTTTTTCTCCTCTACGACGGACCTAAGTCGGTTAAGGATGACTTTCTCATACACCTTGCCAAGGGTGTTGAGCAAACTAATGGGGCGGTAGCTAGTAGGGAGGTTCCTAGGTTTCCCTGGCTTGGGGATGCCTATAACGGTAGCTTCTTTCCACCTGTCGGGGAAGGAGCATCCCGCCATGAGGGTGTTAAAAATGACAACCAGGAGGTTGATTAATACGTCGGGGAGTAACTTTAGAGTTTTATTATTGATAGAGTCGGGGCCTGGGGCTTTTTTGGCGTGAAATTCTTTAATAATTTGACGAACTTCGCCGCTATTCGTCGGGAGGATTGGATCGCCATCTGGGGCGGAAGAGAAGATAGATGCTAGTTTGTTTTCGACTAGTTCTATGTGGGACTTGTCTACAGAGATGGTGCTCGGGGAGCATTGGGCTTCTAAGCTATCAGCCAAGCATTCGGCCTTATCGACATCTTCAAAGGCGGGTGGTTGATTGGGACGTAAAAGCGGAGGAGTGGCCGAGACAGGGTCGGCTTTGAGAGCTCTCGCCAGGCTGTAGTAGGCTACATGCGATGGCTTGAGCTCACTCAGCTTCCTGTCCCATTGTTCGTCGCGGAGTTCGGCAAGGCGAGCCTTTACCTCCCTCTGGGCTCTCCAGAGTTCTCTCCGGTTGTCGGCGTTAGGACATGCGTCATGGGCTCTACGTTTAGCGTTTTTGATGGTGATGAGCTCTCTGGCGTCGTCCGGCAACTGTCGACGGGTGAAACCGTTCGGCATCTGTCGGGAGCAGGCGCTTAGAGCATCGCGGATATGATTAGTAAGGTGCAGTGAGGCTGCATGCGCTTCATCTAGACTACCTATAATGTCAGGAATTTGAGAGATGTGCACTGAGTCTATAGACTTAAGATGCTCTGAGAGCTTCTTGAAGTCAATGACTGTTTTGGTCGGGGGGGGCCGCGGTGGGCGGGGGGTCCTAGCCGCATTAGGACGGGACGGTGGTCTGAACCTAGCTCGGACAGCACCTCCAAAGGACTCACCTGAAGGGCGATGTTCTTTAGAAGAGCTATATCGAGTATGTCCGGTCTGTCTGTTGAATTGTCGGTCATTGGATAACGAGTCGGTGTGTCAGGGGCTATAACTATGAAGTTAAGATCGGGGCGGTGCGTCAGTCTTCGAGTTGGCGTCCTCGTGAGTTCGGGGAGCGGCAATTCCAACTTTGATGTTTGGCGTTAAGGTCTCCGGCCACGATAACGGAGTCTCCTAATGAGAGAAGTGCGCGGATGTCACTTTCTAACAGATCTTTCGAGGGAGAGAGATAGACGGATGCTAGTATGACCGACGGATGGCCAGTCATACTCACCTGACATATGGACGCTTCCATATTGGTTAGTTGTGGAGGATCGAGAGGAGTGCAGTGAAGAGCCCTTCTGTAGTATATAGCAGTGCCACCCTTAGCAGTGGCCCTGTCGTTTCTGACTATATTAAAATTAGCAATTCTGGGATTACTTCTACTAGGTTTCAAGAAGGTCTCTTGCACTAGGAGAATGTCGGTTTGATGTGCACATACAAACTCGCGGACTTCGTCCATTTGGTCGATAAGGCCGTTCGCGTTGTAAAACGCGACCACTAAGGAGTGAGGTTTTAATCTACCTTTGGTTGTACTATCCATTATAGGTTTTTAAGGTTGTTTATGGAGATGAGTAGACCCAAGTGTTGGGTAATGGCTGTTTTGGGATCTTCCCTGAAGGTCCGGGCGAAAATTTCCATCTCCACTATGTCAATAGAGGCGAGGACGGTTTCTATTAATTTGAGATTATCCGCAGCGTTTGCCGCTGCGGATGTATGGAGCGGTTGCTCTGGCTGGGGCTGGGGCTTAGGCGTAGACGCGGAAGCCTTGGCCGGGGCTGGTTGGGCGGGCTTGGCCGGGGCTGGTTGGGCGGGCTTGGCCGGGGGTGCCTGGGTGGGCTTGGGCGCAGGAGGGTTAGTCCTGGGAAGGGGTTTGTCCCATGCGTTGGTGGCCGGAGCCGGCGCAGGGACGAATTTTTGGGTGGGTTGGGGAGCTGCAGTAGGTTTGCGGCCGGCCGGTTTGACCCTTCGCTTTTGCTCCTTGGGGGCTTTAGGGCATCCGCGATAGTTCGCGGTATGCCCTTGAGACCTGCAAAGAACACAGCTCGGGGGCTCCTCGGTTGGTTGCTTCCTGGGGCAGTCGGAGGTGCCGTGGTCCCCTAGGCACTTTACGCACCTAGGGTGGGCGAAACAATTCCTTGCGGAATGGCCGTACATCTGGCAGCGATGGCATTGGCCCATCCTGCCGCGGTTACGGGGGGGCTCTATTTTGAGGCCAGTAAGGCGACACACTGAGGTTATATTATTAACTTTTTTACCCGCGGGGGAAAGTTCTAAAGTTACGAGCACCATCTCGTAAGGGACTTTGGTTCTAGGATGATACATCCTGTGAACCTCCAGGACTGGCAGCTCCTGGGAAAGGAGGTCTGTCTTGATGAGCTCTGTATCGAGCTCCTTCGGAAGGCCGCGAATGACTACGCGTAGAACGCGTTCGTCGGGAAGAGCGTAGGTGTGGAACCCTACATTCTCTTGACGGAGAGTCTTGGTGAGGAGGCGATGGTCGCCTGAAGTCGGACATTGGACTTTGATTCCAATGGCGGTCGAGCGGGCACTCGTGAACGAGATACCCCGCTGGTCTAACAGTGGCAAGATGCGCTGCCAGCTGAGTTTTTTCCCTAATAAAAAGGGGAGGGACCTTTTCCCTTGGCGAATCCTCCATGGGGGAGTCTTCCGACTCCTCCTCGGGGGTTGCCTGGGAGGTTGTGGGTTGAGTACCGGGCCCTGAAGGGGCTGCAACGCCCACCTTTTTAGGTGGGTTTGCGTGGGACTTGGAGGCCTTCAGCTTTCGCTTCTGGGCCTTCGTCTGCACCGTCGTGAATTCCTCTGTTTCAGAGGAGGCTGGGGACGTTTCGGAGTGAGGCTCCTTGGTCGGGATCGGTTTTTGGGCTGAAGGCCCGGCTGGGGTTTTGGAGTGAGGCTCCTTAGTGTCGGTCGGTGTCACGGTCGGGGTGTCGTCCTCCATGGCCGTGGCCGAGGGAGGAGATGCCGGGGGACGGTCGTAGCGCGTAGGCGTCCGACTCGCATGTACCTTAAATTTCTTAAGGTAGTTGGGGTCTCGGGTCGCGAGGTCGGCGATGAGAGCACTCATGTCGACGTCTTTGTAAAATGTCTGGGGGAACTCCGGGCCCTGATGGGGCCCAGGAGCGGGTTGGTCGGGGTGGTTGGGGCCCATAGTGGACCCGGTGGCGCTAGAGGTCCTCCCTGCCAAGGCAGGGAGGTGGGTACCTACGGTGTGGCCCTAATGTGAGTCCCCGCCCTTGGGTGACGGGGGTGTGAACCTATGCTGCGCTTAGACTAGTGTACTCACGGAACCTGGACCCTAGAACTACACTACACTATACACAACGCAGGAACAATCTGATGGCACTGATGATCCAAGGGCACTTGCACTTGAAACACAGGGGCGAACACGCGCGGGGGGGCTCGAGTCGGAGAGCGCATGTACAGACGTCCGCACGGGGCGGATGCCGAACACGGAATCCTCTTTAATTTTACGCCACCATGGCTTTATATTTGAGACATCATCGACTAAGGATCAAACCGAGAGTTCCCTCACTCTAGTTCACTCCGTCAGTGCGATGAATGCAGTACACGCAACTGACAGAAAATGATTTCACTTTGATGAGCAGGTACATTTAATTCTCCTTTTTTTTTTCTTTTTGTAAAAAGAATATTAGCCAATATAATATATAATATCTGTCAACGGCTGTACTCACTTATTTAGTCGACGTTAGCCCAACTAGTTTCGTTAGTTAGTTTAGTTTAGAAATCACTCACGATAGTTTAAACGCTAAAATATTAGCCAAGTTCATCATGATGATTGATGACTAATATTACCTTTACCCCTCCAACTAAGCGTAAAGCTTGTGCTAGGAGAAGGTACGACAATAAGGCAACGGGTGGGATTTGAACCGGCAACCTTTCAGAATTCAGTTCGCTCCTTGAACCGTTGTGCTATTGAGGCTCTCTCTGTCTATTAATTTTCTTCAGTCTGAGTTGTAAGTATGGAAAATATTATCATTATACCCCTAAGCCGCTCGCTTTTATCTCGAGATCATCTCGGGTAATTTCATAACAGAGAAACGCGAAACGCTGTGTGAGCCTTAATTTTTAAATGCCTCAGTTGATACAGCGTTTATTTACATACCTATGATGTTTTAACATGTAAATTTGTGCGCAGTATATGGATGATATAATATATCCATAAGGCGCAAGAAACAGTAGCACTTACCAGTAACTTTCGTTTTTTTTTCAGTTACTTTATGAATATGCAACGAGGGAATCTGTAAGCAAACCAAAATAATTGACATTATATTTTGGGTAAAGCAGTAAACCTACTTCATGTTTGTAGCCAGATGGCCATTAGGACCGACGTGTCAAGTGATACGTCATGTTCTATACCTAAGTTAGAAATATCATCATCATGATCAACCCATCACCGGCTCACTACAGAGCACGGGTCTCCTCTCAGAGTGAGAAGGGTTTTGGCCATAGTCTACCACGCTGGCCATGTGCGGATTGGTAGACTTCACACACCTTTGAGAACATTATGGAGAACTCTCAGGCTTGCAGGTTTCCTCACGATGTTTTCCTTCACCGTTAAAGCAAGTGATATTTAATTAATTAAAACGCACATAACTCCGAAAAGTTAGAGGTGCGTGCCCAGGATTGAACCCCCGACCTCCGATTAGAGAGCGGACGTCCTAACCACTAGGCTATCACAGCTTAGTTAGAAATATAACCGTACCTAATTTTAGCATGACAGTAAACCCATAGAATTAAGATGGCGGGTGAGGAGTCATTTTTTACGGACTTTACATCCATCTATTAAAATATATTATCAATTCTTTTAGTGACATTTACGAACAGGTAGGAATCAAAAATTTTAAAACATCTATCGAGTCTATCAATAACATATTAATTATCATTAAATTAACATTAAAGTAATCATATGCAGCGCCACGTCCCTGTGAGACACTCATAACGTATTTAAATAATACAAATTACCAATTCTCATTAGCATAGGAGCGTTAATTCAATTCTTTATGATTTAAAATGTTTATTAAATTAACATTCATCAATTTTATGTTAATAAACTTAATAAATATGGTTAATAATGAACCAATTCACGTTTTTTGGAACGGGATTTTAAAGGATTTGAAAGCGTTTAGGCGTACTTTGTGTAACCGATGTAATAGGTAAATGCGGACATATTTTTGTTCCAAGCAAATAGCTTAGCACGTCCTGCAGTCCAAGCATAATCAGCGCAACAACGCTTTTTCGTGGGTTTTCTCACGCTTTTCGCGTTGATTTTGTTTGGTCTGCTGAATGCCAGCACTTCAGCTAGGTTAGAGCACGAATTCAAGTTTGAAGCTTTGATATTATAAAGTTTTCTTCTGAGTTCAGTTTCATTTGATAGTTATCTGCCGATCTACAATTAGCCAGCGTGTAGAACAATCACCTAAACCTTTCTCATTCTGAGAGGAGACCCTGCTCAGTGGTTGGCCAGTACGGCGATGAGTTGAGATGATAATTTGGTAGTTCCCACAATAAATGATGGGTTGCTTTGTACTTTGTAATATTTCGGATTATTTTCAGTACAAGGCTAGTTTGAAATCATCATCGGTTCCTTCAGAAATCAAATTAATTTGTCTGCTAGTAGATAAAACCAATCACAATTTGTATGCGATAAAGCTCGCCCACAATATACTGGGAATATTTTTCCTTGCACAATATTATGTAGTTTAAATCACCCCCATGATTGGCCGGGGGTAATGATTACTGCAATCTAGCGGACGCATCGGATTTCGCGTCACGTCGTGTTGATTGTCGGACGACAAACCGGCCGGCCGCCGGCGTTCCAATTACTAGCGACACAGACACCACCCTGTGATACCCACCGCATTGATTATGTAAAGTAGCTAAGACAGTGCATTGGCTAAGTTAATGCCTATGCTAAGAGCGTCTCTCTGAGGACAAAAACTATTTCTGAGTAATTACTCTAAATTAACTGAAAATAGGTAGGGAGCCGCAGGATCTAGGCGGCGTGGTGCAAGATCTCGTGTGGAAGCTCATACAAAAGACCTCCAACCAGTAATGCACGTCTATCGGTTGACGACGACGACGTACGCGTATAAGCTTTTTTTACTATGATTTTAAAATGGAACTAGAAAATTGATCAAATTCGTTTATACCAAGTAAACTTTTAAATCCTTCATACTTAGACATTTTATTAGTTTTCAAGTCCGTTACTGAAACTATCGGCGATTCAATTCAATTTAGTTTTCAACGTAAAGTATTACATCGTATTTTTAAACTTATAATTTTATAAATTGACGTTCAGAAGAGCTTACACAATCCTTAATCAAAAAATAATCTTTAAATATGATTCTATTGCAGCCTCAATAAAAGCCAATATTTATAGTCACTGATCTTATTGCCGTGTCTGTGTATATAGTTGATCTGTATCTCGTCCCACAAACCCCCAGCTCTTACTTATCAGGACTTACGGGCTAATACCACCCCGAAGGGCGCCACCCAATCTGCTGTGGCGCTTATCTCAATTTAATGGCTTCCGTATTAATACCGCCTTTGTCTAATTTGAGGATACTTCGCTCCACTATTGTTTAATCGTCCGGTAAAAATGGATGGTTCCTGGAATTTAGATAAGCCTTGCTTACTTCTTTGTTTTAGATACGCATACCAATAATGAGATATTGGGAAAAATAAGAAAATATTTTATCATCGAATATTTTCTTCTTGATTGGTTTACCTTGACTGACCTCAATATTTTTATTAATACAATGGGTATTTGTATACCTAGCTGGAATTGATAAAAAAATATTCATCATTATCCAAGCGACTTCATACGCTTTTTTTTAGCATTTTCATCGAGAAAGCGATTTCGATTTAAATGTGCTTTTAACGAAACAACTATTACCTACATTTTCGAAAAATTCTGCTGGGTTTGTATACTTACAAAGAGTTTTGCAGCAGTGAACGGTTTACAGCAAAAGTGGTCAATGTGTAGCTATGTCTTTATATACATATACATACATATACATATATACATATCGACGTGTTTGTGCCATGCCAGTATCCAATCTAAATAACCGAATTTTCCGGTCTGCACGGCGCTTTGTATTTTATTTAAACGAATCTATTACCCCATTATTTAGGTACCATATTACGTGATACCCAGTTATAGCTGGGTCTTTTCCACAGAATTGTAGTTATGGTATAATAATAGAATTTATTTCACAACCACAAGAAAATCACATTTGAAAAACCCCAGAAGTTACAATTGAATATGTAGGTACAGACAATAATGTCAGATCGCTAGTAGGTATATTATTGTATAAATTCAAATTCAAAATTTATTTCATGTGGGACAAGTACTTAGTGTCTCTTATGCTACGTCTGCGACTATATCACTGGTTCCGAATGCAGATGCTACTGAGAAAAGCTGGCAAGAAACTCAGCAGTTACTCTTTCCCAATCATAAAAAGCTACAATATGTATATACAATATGTATAATATTTTAAAGCTATGTCCTTTGCACCACCTTTGCCTGGAAGAGATCGCTAGGTAGCGATAAGGCTGCTAAATTGTACCTGTTTATATTTTTGTTTTGCTGTGTATGTGTTTTTCTGTACCTACTAATTTTGCGTAAAAGTATATTCTTTCATTCATTCATTCATGTATTATCAATTTCATATTATGTAACTTACTAACTATATTGTGGGCAACTGAAAGCTCATCCGTTTGCATCCGTGCAACTTGCTCACTAAGGCATTCACAAATTGTATAATAACCTTGATCATAGACGTATAAGCCTTGATTTAATAAGTGTGTATAGTATTTAAATTTATGCAAATAAATCCAAAATAAAAGCTGCAAAATCTCGTCATATTTTTGAACAGCGTGACACTGAATTACAGGTGCCAGTTTTATCAAATTTCTAATTGGTTTTTACACGGCAAGCTAAATCGCTCGGCATGGTTTTGCCAATAGAGAGGTACGTAACTGCAGCCAGTGCCTTCCACTAGACCAGACCTGAGGCGATTTTGAAATTGTAAATTCCGAAATTCACCCTGTTAAGAATCGAACCCTCTCACTTACAGGATCATAACGGTTACCACCGCGTCAGGAAAGGTGCGTCATGGAGTATAAAATGATCGCTACTACGGTAATATCTTCTACGCCAGCAACAAAGGCTTTAATTACCAGGACATTGTCAGTACGATGCAGTTTACAAAGGCTGAAAGGCTCTCTCTGTATTCAACAAACAGACCAATATCAGGAAATTAATAATGGTTACAGGTTATTGTACCTACATAGGTAACTATTTGTAAGTGGGTAGGTGATTTTTTTTTTCCAGAGTGGATACAAGGATATGTATTCTGGAGTTCTGGTCGTTGTCATCATCAAACGGTAGATCTGCTGGATGTAGCCTCTTGTAGGAACTTCACACGTCACGGTCTTGTACCGCCTGAATCCAGCGGCTTCCTGCAATCTGTCCACCTAATAGGTACGGGCTTGTCTACACTGTGCTTTCCGGTGCAAGGTCGCCATTTTCTTTGGTGTTCAACTTGGTATCACAACGTCTATCGGTACTTTGAACTATGTGCCCCGCCCATTGCCACTTCAGCTTCGCAACCCGTTGAGCTATACTTGTGCCACTTCAGTTTCGCGACCCGATCAGCTACTTTTGGTAATTTGAGTAATTTAGTTAGTAGAATAAATTTTTTAAAGTGGCATTTGAAAAATTTATTCTTAAATAAAACATTACCACTACCACTACCCACTTCCTTCTGGTGCAGGTGGGGAATAATTTTTTCAAGCGGATTTTAATTGGATTTATGTTAGGTATAGGTGTAGTTAAGTTGAAATTTTAGTGTGTTTAGAGCCGTTGCTAAGTGAGTTTATTGCCTTAAGCAGTACTATCGATTACACTTGTTTGTTTTGGAAAATTAGCCAAAATTTGGATTAATAAAGTTATCTTGACATAAACTCGAATCTGTGAAAAACATTAGTAGTGGGCGGCGATCCGAGCGCCACTTGACAACTGCGCTGTTCAACTGTCGACAGAGCAACGCGAATGGGGTACTACTAGTGGTTAGCGAAATTTTTTCAAACAATAATTTCTCGATTCAATTTTTTTTTAATTTAAGACTAGGGTCAATATAAATGCTCAAAATGGATACGACCATTTACTTTGCTACGATTCTACAAACACTAAAATTTCACCGAGTATACCTACAGTCTATTAATTATTATTATTAGTGATGCTCAACGACTGGATAACAGGGCAGACGCGCTAATTGTTAGCTGTGTGATTATCTACTGCCGGTTATCGGAATGTGTGCAATGTACCGCGGCCTCTGTGTTGGCCGCCATTGAACCGACGACGGTGTCCCAGTAATTAATGCTTTAGTAGCTGTCCGTATTGAGGGAATACCATGCGATAATTACGATTAATAACAATAATGTGACGTGTAATTATTGATAGCTAATCTAGCGCGACATTTAGCTGGGATACCACAGTGCAATTTCAACAAGTATCTACCTACGTGTGTCTTTGATTGGGGAATCAATAAACATAATTGCATACCTAAAGCGTGGTGTATACAGAAGGGGCTAATGATGTATTTGCCATTACATCTCAGACTTGTGGTACAAGCGGTGTAGCTTTGAAATTCAATTTCAAGGCTATTTTCTGTCTGTTTTACACCGGAGTAACTATATGCGTCAATGCGGCATGCGACAATTAATGGAACTATGCTGCAGTACTTACGGATTTCTATTTTATGCAAAACAACATCATGCTTAGAACTGGAATAATATTAAGGCATGACAATTGACAGGCTGCCGAGTTTTTCTACATTAATTAAAATTCACAGCGACTGATTGCCGCAATGTCGCACTATGTTTGGCGTATACGCACGTAAGAGTAGAATGAAAGCAAAATACCTCTAGTACAGTATACATTAGCCCGATGAATTCGGAGTTCTGACCGATGTATTTAAAACGCTGATTGCGAATTGCGCTATATAATAACATGTACCTACACGAAATGGCGACTTAGGCTCTGTAAAGAAAACTAGTACTTAAGTAGGTATCTTTTTGTTACATCAAATGCTGGTCAAAGAAAATCGTTATTTATACAGGGTGTAACCAGAACGCTAGCAAAAACTTAGCGTTATTGCTCTACTACCTAAGCACAATCCAATACCAATAACCATTTGGATCATTTTGTAGTTTTAGTAATTTATTATTTTTCGAACCCGCAATGTATAGCGTGCAAAACTCGGATCAATGAACCACCTACGACGGGGCATTTATTGCGAATGGCCTACTTCCGCAACGTACGTTGATCTGTAGCGTCAGTCAGATGTTTTATTTGCAATATATCGTGAACATTTACAAAATATAGTACTATTATTATTTTTTTAGGTTTTTTTGTAATATCATATCAGTAATCATCAGTACTATCACTAACTTCGTTTTTGCTAGCGTTCTGGTTACAACCTGTATACTGTAGCTAAAACCAGACGCTATTAGCAAATATTACTGGTTTATAAAGCTGAGTTTAATTCTTTAATATCATCAAAAGTGCACTTGCACTACTCTATAAATGAACGGAAAAATATTGCAGTTAATACCAGCACACTAACGAGTCAACTTCCATTGAAAAGGCATTTCCATCTGAAAGTGGTACCAGCTTTACCTATATTCACCTCTTTACAAATTCGCTCTGAAATTTCAAATAGCTACGAATATGTTATGGACTAAGAGCCGGCAAGTGCCATACCTTCGTTATTTTATAAAAGCTGAAAGTTTCTATGCGTACCTATTGTCCTCAACAAGCACTGTGAGGAACGTTTGTTTGGACCATGGTGGCTTTGGGAGATAACAGCTAATACAGGTGTAAAAAATCTTACATCAAAGTGTAAGGTTTAATTTTTTTATATTTTCTTCAGAATAGTATTAGAAATCACGTCATGCATAACCAGACACTTAGTTTCATGGCAACCCCCAGTCACGCTGTGAACGGTGGCAGGGGTTTGCCACCGTTCACAACATTCCTGCCAGCGCGGTTGGACACAATACGCAGATAAACTTTCAGCTTTTATAAAAGAACGAAGGTCTGGCACTCGCTGGCTCTTTCTCTCTATTAGATCCGAGTCTCTCTCTACGAGTACGTACGTGTGAAAACTTTTTTCAATAAAAATGTAGAACTCAGTACTTACTTGTTATATAAAACAAATTTGAATCTAATAATTATGCAAATAAGACACAGAACTGAAGTAAACAGAACTGACTTTACATTTTATTTACACTCGTAGTAAAAATATTGTCAAGTACGAGTGAGATCCATACGTAAGGATTCCGTACCATGACAATGATTGTCGGGAAATTCGAGTGTGTTTTTAGTGACTAACTTTTATTTTGCGGATGCTTGCATTCTTTGTCTCATAATCATTTTCACGTACATTTTTTTACTAACAATATTGCTAAGAAAACATTAAGCAAAATTAAGATAATTACCTACTTACTATTGTATAAATCATGTCTACGTTTATACTCCTGTCATTCAAAGTTTTAAAAATTGGTGTTTTTTCGATATACTCTTTTTGAATTTTATTTATTTATGTTTTTGCTATAGCCTAAAATGGTCACACGTACCTATAATTATATGTATAATGTACATGTATAAAGCAAATAAATTGAATATGATTAATCAATAAACGTTATAAATGAGATGAATATTAATTCCATTCTTCTAATATTCCCATAGTAATATAGTATTCGGTCTAATTTCAACAACAAACCGTTACTGAAAAAAGGCAGCATCCGGACTCTAAAAAGAATTCGCTACCAATACGAGCGGATAGAACCATTCTAGAGTTTGTTTGACGTTGCTATCAGGTTTCCGGTATT
This sequence comes from Maniola hyperantus, assembly GCF_902806685.2. Lineage (NCBI taxonomy): Eukaryota > Metazoa > Arthropoda > Insecta > Lepidoptera > Nymphalidae > Maniola > Maniola hyperantus. Next base: position 9,189,431 of record NC_048546.1, read on the forward strand.
TTTTAGAATTTCCTTTTACCGTTCATCAGTTCCCTAGAGCTACACTCAGTAGCTCTTTATTGCGATTTGTTTAAACAGTAAATAATTAAAGCTCAAAATGAATGACTCGACGTTTTTAATCCGGCAATTCTTTCCATTTTATTATTTTCCTTTTTTGCGTGAACCATTTTATGAAGACAATGGGCTTCCCTTGTTAAATAGTAAGGATCTTATTAATCAAGCCTGTCGTTTAATTTGCAACAGAAGGCTTAACTCTAAAAGAAAAGAATGAAATAAAAGCTGTGATGCATTGAAAAGAATTTAAATTGCTTTCAGTTGAAACCTGTTTTGATGTTATTTCTGGAATCATTTTTAAAGAGTTGGTTCAATATTACGAACTAGATGATATTTGTGAGTTTGTTCGCGTGGACTTGCGTTTTTTCCCCGAGGGAACCCTATAGACTTCATTGCTGGTCATAGATCTCTAGTAATAATTTCTATTTTCCACACTCGACGATCTTCGAGATGGCAATCGGGGTATAAGGCGCTCCGCACACTCGCAAGTCACCCGCGCTCGCCCGCACCGTTATAACACGCGGGCTGTGCGGGTGTGCGGGGCGTTTCCTCCCCGATCTTCCAACTCGACCTGTCGCGGACTACATATATACAAACGTAAACATAATATAGTTACGTAAACCCTATTTATTACCCACACTAAAATTTATATGCGAACACGAGTAAATAATATATTTGAAGAACAGAAAGAGAAACAAACCCGCCCGAGTCCCGACAGTACCTAAGTCAGGTAATAAGGAAAACCTTATAAATTATTTACTATTGGAGCAAACAACTAAAGTATTTAGCGGTAATGGAATATGTGGGATTTCTTGCGAACTATGTTTCGGTGTACCTACTTATTATTATTTTCTCATTGAAGTAAATAAACTTTAATTATAACTTAGTCTTTAATACACTATAAGACTTCGTACTTTAAGGCAAATATGAATAGGAATCTTCTGGGTAGGTGCGCTCCAACTTAGACCTCATCATTGCTTTGTATAGGCATGGTAGTCGTCAAGCGTAAATCCTATCCTGTAATAAAACAAAAAAAAAATCTCCCATGTTGAAGTAATCCTCTTTTAGATGAGAGCCTGCTTTCCGAATGACCTTGTAACATTACATAATTAGTTTGATGGATTCTAGGTGTCGAGAAATAAACAAAAGTGAATAGGCATCTTCGAGGTAAACGCGTCCAATCTTAGGTTACTTATATCATCTATCCATCACGTGTGATTGTGGTCAAGCGTGTGCTTAATTAACAAATATGAAGTATAAAAGTAATTAAAAAACTCTTTGGGATTTATAATCCTACTAGATGATGTCGGCGACGTCGTCCTTTTTCGAGTTTTAAAATCCCTAAGTAGCTTTATGTCCTTCCACGGGATGCAAGCTATCTCTGTACCAAATTTCATCGAAATCAATTGAACCGATGGGCCGTGAAAAGCAGACAGATAGACAGATACACACACTTTCGCATTTTTAATATTAGTATAGATTTGATTTATAGTTTAGATTTTTTAATTTTTTCATATCATCCCGATTTGGAGTGGGAATTCTTTTATCATTTGTCTTTGTCCAATGCAGTTTTTCCTGTAGGTACGCAGGCGAATATTTTTTAATCCCTGTGATTTCCATCTAGTCATGCCTTTGGGGTAAAAGAGAGTTATTTCGCAATCCTATCTTATGTACCTATATAACTTTTCATGTAGGTAAAACATAAAATTATTACCTATTCAATATGGCCAAGTTCCTTTATTTTATTTTTACATCCATTTAATTCTTTGGATAAATAAATTATTTAAAATAAACTCAGTATACAAATAGTAACTGATTCATCATCATCATCATCATCATGATCAACCCATCGCCGGCTCACTACAGAGCACGGGTCTCCTCTCAGAGTGAGAAGGGTTTTGGCCATAGTCTACCACGCTGGCCATGTGCGGATTGGTAGACTTCACACACCTTTGAGAACATTATGGAGAACTCTCAGGCATGCAGGTTTCCTCACGATGTTTTCCTTCACCGTTAAAGCAAATGATATTTAATTACTTAAAAACGCACATAACTCCGAAAAGTTAGAGGTGCGTGTCCGGGATCGAACCCCCGACCTCCGATTAGAAGGCGGACGTTCTAACCGCTAGGCTATCACAGCTCGTACTGTACAGCAGTGACTGATTACCTACTATGATTCAAATCGGTTTAGGTATATACCGATATATTTTTTTTGCCTCGCCTCTGTGGAGTTATTAAGAACAATTTTCCTGGAGAGAAGTCCCGAAATTAGCTGGCGGCTTGGAATTCCAATTTTCCACCCGACGCAATATATTATTTGAGTTAGGCGTTGTGTTCTATCTTTATCTATATTTAATTAAAGTTTTAATAGCATCATGTGAAAATTCTTCAGAATTCAGAAATAATTAAATAAGTAAGTATAGTACGCACCAGGTTGAAAATAAGCTGGGAGGGAATGCCCCGCACCCCCGCTTAGCCCCCGTGCTAACTCGGAGCGGGTGACATGCGGGTGTGCGAGGCGTCACCCCCTCGTACCCCGATTGCCATCTGAACCTGCCGCGGACTATACTTATACATCTACCTATGTATAATGCTAAAACCTTTTGTATATTGCTCAAAATTTTAACCACAGAATCTCTATATATAAAATGAATCGCTAAATGTGTTGCTGATCGCAAATCTCGAGAACAGCTGAACCGATTTCGCTAATTCTTTTTTTATAATATTCCTTGTAGTACGGGAATGGTTCTTACGGAGAGAAAAAATTAATTCAACCTCCCCTCAATTTTCTCAACTCCACCCGAGCGAAGCCGGGGCTGTCCAGCTAGTTAAGAATATAAATGCCGATTTTTTTTGTTATTGAAGTAGTTACCGTGCTGCAGCCTTGAAATCACTACAGCATGAATCTATATATATAAAAGGAAAAGGTGACTGACTGACTGACTGATCTATCAACGCACAGCTCAAACTACTGGACGGATCGGGCTGAAATTTGGCATGCAGATAGCTATTATGACGTAGGCGTCCGCTAAGAAAGGATTTTGGAAAATTCAACCCCTATGGGGGTGAAATAGGGGTTTGAAATTTGTGTAGTCCACGCGGACGAAGTCGCGAGCATAAGCTAGTTATTATTATTATTATTAAGGAATATGAACATGTAACATTTTTCACATTCAAATGAAGAAATCCAGTTTTTATTTCGTAAAAATATATACTTATAATAATATTAGTTTATAAAATCTATTAAAAATATGCTCCTGAAAAAAGCATATTACACAATTGAAGATTATCTAAATGATAAAAGAGCGTGGATTTGACCTGCAGCTCGTTCCAGCAACGCACAAGACTGCAAATACTATTTTATACATGGCATAATCTACAATATCAAATATTTGAAAAGAGCAACCGCCGAGTTTATTGCTGGTTCTTCTCGGTAGGAAAGGCATTCAGAACCAGTGGTAGATGCACCCGACTATTCGAAAGTACTTGTAAAAGTTTATTCGAAAAAAAAAGATTTTTATTTATTTATTTATTTTACTTTTATCAACTCCCGGGTCAAACTTTTCTTTGCGGTCACGCGGGCGTGATCATGACACTTTAAAGAAAATATTATACCAAAATAATATAACATTTAAATTCCTAATAATATATTGATATTAATTTGTAAAATATGTCTTTTGCTGTGAAATTCTAGCATACAATAACAATAAATTACACTAGGTTAGGGAAATAAATTAATGGCGAGTCAAGTTATCGTATCGACACCTGCTGAGAGTAACTCGACGAACGAATCTCAGACACAGCCTTAGAAGCACAGATTTGCATAATAATACATTAGTGTTAGCGTCTAATACTTTTAATAATGTCTCTTATTGTAAAATTGTTGTATTAGTTTGTTTGTTTACTTGCTTTTGTGCTTATTACCTACGTGTGTACCACAAGCACAATTAATGCGACACATTTTTTGCATGGAAAAGCTGATAGAAAGCGTTGTCGCAACTCGCAATCAAAACCACCTGAATCAGAGTGAACTAAAGTGAGGGAACTTTTGGTTTAATCCTGAATCAACGATATTATGTCAAATATTAGACAATCGTGACGTAAAATCAAATAAAAATAGAAAATTACTATAACATTCATTTACAGAGATACCTACTTAATTTATTTTAGCTTAAGTTTCGTTTTATCGTTAACGATTAAAAATACTGGTACATAAATTGTTAATGTCAGTCTTTTAAATTCAAAATTCTTCGAGAAATTAATTTGTGTCCTTCCGAGTTTTGTAGACGCTTCTATCACCCGTATATCTTATACTTTATAGTATTGGAACATCTTGCTAGTCATGGCTATGGGATACCGTAAATATACCAACAAACGCCTCATTGGTAACGTTTAGGAGCAATTCTAACCAATAAAGGAGTGAGCGTGGGAGTCAACACGACCAAACACTGTAGGTCCCTGATTTTCAACTAAATCGAAGCCTCTGGTCAGACAAAATGCGGAACGGCAGCGATGTTTGACGGCAACAGCGGCTGGAGATCATTAATCATATTATTATTACTTAATATGCGTATGTGTGTTTGTTTGTTTGTTGGATTATTGGTTTATCCTTCAATCATCCCATTTGAAGTATGTTGAAGAGTATTGTGGAAGACCTGGAGAGTGATATGAGCTATATTTATTCCGAAACATCAAAGAATTCTCAAGGAATTTTTTAAAACCTAAATCCACGCAGATGAAGTCACGGGTATCAGGTAGTTTATAATAAAAAAGAGCTATATATGGAGCGCGTCCCATTGTGGAGTGGCGAGTGACTCCTCAGTTCGGAACGACGTCACACAGAACTCGGAACAGATTGACAATAGATTGTATAGACTTTTTTTTACAAGAAACTATGAGAAGCACGTCATGAGAGCGATGGCAGTAGTGTTTCCTAGGTACTGGTTTGTATTGTGAACACAATACAACAGTTTCTTGTAAATTGTAATACAACTTAAAAATTATTATGGCAGCCGCTATAGAGATACTATCGTTCCGCGTCGTGTTTGACCAGGACTTGAGTTGTCTATCCTATTCATAGAATAAAAGGGATATAGATAGACCAATGTTATCTGGCACGAGTAATATCAGAGGCGATACAGGCGCAAACAGAATAGCACGTGGGAGTTATTATGTAAAGCAAATACGTTTTAAATCACTCCTGCCTCCTATTGTCTTGTATGCAAATATTTGACTTAATTATGATAATAATGAAATATAATACTCATACGTTCAGTAGTAGTAATAAAAGTGTTACTCATAGTAGCTAATAGCTTTCCGGATTGTCACCTACAAAGTCTGGTACGGCAGGCATGAAAGTGTATGAATTTGTTAGTGATTCTCTCAAATTGTTATATTTTTAGGTTTAACTATACATATAGTTTGATTTTAATTTAATTTGTAACGATAGGGCTGGCATATAGATAATCTGTAAAAGCCCCTTACAGATTAAAAAAGGGTCTGGTAGTATTTTCAGCCTTAATACATCAAAATACTGACGAAGTCTTAGTAATACTTATAAGCGATTTTGGTCTGATACCTATGTCAAGATGAATAGGATAGAAATGTGTATGGCCTATGGGTCTATAAAAATATTGCATAGCCATTGTTGCAGTCCAAAAGCTTTTTGAAATGTACAGTGGAAACTCGATTTACCGGACTAATTGTTGTCGTAAGGGATTCGGATAATCGAAAATCCGGATAATCGAATGTATGAAGAAAAGCGGGTTTTGTGCATATTATTATATAGTTCACTATAATAGTATTTTCAATTTTCAAAGTAAAATAACTATACCAAGTGGGATATCATATGAAAAGGCTTTGCCTGTACATTCTAAAACAGATTTTTATTTATTTTTATGCATAATAGTTTTTGATTTATCGTACAAAGTGGTGGAAAAAATAAAATAAAAAATACCCGTGTATGGAACCCTCGGTGCGCGAGTCTACCTCGCACTTGGCCGATCAATTTTCGGTTGGTTTTCCGGATAATCGCGAATCCGTATAACCGAGGGCCGGATAATCGAGTTTCTACTGTACTTCTTCATTATGACATCAATCGCACATTTGATGATACCTTCATGCAAGAAGTCTTTTTGGTTTAATTTAAATTAAGGATTAATTTTTTTCCTATTTTGCCCGTAAGCAGGTGTGATAAAAGATGAAAGTTGGAAGGTATAATATTATGTAGTAAGTCTTTTTGTTTGATTATATGGCTTATTTTGCTGACAGTTAGGAGTTAACATTTTTTTTAAATAGTAGTGGAATTTCCACAGGTATTTCAGATCACATTGATTTAGATTTTATTTTGTAGATATCGCAGTCAAGCTTAACTTGGATTCCGTAGTAATAGAGTTCCAAAACTAGGTAATAAATTACATTCGCAACAATGTGTTGGTCATCCATTAACTGTTGATTTTGCGCCAATTATATCGGCGCGTTGGATGTTGGCGGCCATGTTTTTTGTGGGCGCTTAATTTTCACGACAGGGCTATTCGATGTCGATGTGTCAGCCCTGATGGAGCGGGACATGCGGCGACGCTCTTTGACGGTACACCGCCATAACGAAGGGTTTTAGTTCAGATTGTGAAAAAGATAGACAAATATTATTACAGGATATTTTGTGTATAATGACTGACTGAAATTTACCAATATACAGATTATACGGTTGGGTCTAGGAACATAAAATTTTGCATATAAGTTTTCTGTATAACGTAGACTTTTATAAGAAAGGATGTTTATAAAAAATAACGCTCTGATTTCTTTTTAATTTTAAAATAATATTCAAACGTTATTATAACCTATATTATGATTGCAAACTAAACTTTTACTAAGTATACCTACCTAAGTAAACAATCGGTTGTAGAGGTCAAATAGCAGTTATTCGGTGTAAAAATAAATGAAATATGAACCATGAAATAAAATCAAAACCTTTTATGGATTATATAGTACTTAGTAAATAGGTAATATTATAATTATAGAGGTTAAAACAAAATAAAGGTTAAAAGGTTTCACTCGTGGAGACACGCAGAAATGTTTATTCGTTTTCAATTTTTAAGATCAGGAGAAATAGGTACGCAATGTCACATACATTGCGTATTTCTCCTGATCTTAGACTGCGGTGTGAGATTTCATACTGTGAAATATATTATATAGTCGGATGGATGGACGTACAAGGCGAAACTGTATAAATTTTATAAAGAACCCTAAAAAATAGCTCACAAATCCGATATTCTTTCTTGTTCAAGTTCGTTTCAAAGCGCATCGAGTATTTCACGTTTCAACCGTAAAATAGTTTTTATCCAACAGGCATAAAGCTGAAGGACATACCAAAGTTGATGTGTTACTCTGTGCCTCGGCATGTGAGGGTATCGTTATTAAGGAATTTGCTTTCGGAAAACCGGCCCCACCTGCCTTCGTGCGCAACGCTTAATGAATGGAAAAAGTAAATATTGTGTTTAATTGGAGGAAAAAGGTTACTTTAATATTGCTTAATGATTTTTATTAGTAAACTGTAACAGTTTATATTAAGGCCGGCTAATAAGCTATTTATCCACCCTACCCGATATCACGTCGCGCGTCGCCGAGATTTCAGATTCAATTCGCCTTGACAATATTTTTACTCGATACCAGTAACCGGTTAGTGCTGAATCGTTCATTTAAAAATTAACTCTTTCCCAATTTATGAGTTTTACATACTATTAAAAAATTATTAGATAGTTCCTGTGATTTGTTCTTAAGTTTGACATTTCTAATTGTCATTTTAGTCTCTGGGATTCAAAATAGACTAAGTATAGTACCTAAGTATTTGTTTACACTCTGCAGTGTAAACTCTTTGTAGGAGCCTCATTGGAGTAAGATTCGTCACGCGTTGTATCTGCCCAAGCCCTAAAAGTTTAGTTTTATATCAAATCTTTTTGCGTAGCACTTATAATGGTAGGTTTATATAGTCCGTACAAAATGACTCCTCAGGCGCCATTTTAACTCTATGGGTCGATTGTCATGTCAAAAGTACGGTTCACCTTTAAAATGACCGCGACGGGTCGAGATGGCAATCAGGGTATGAGGCGGGGAGACGCCCGCACACCCACACGTCACCCGCGCTCGCTCGCACGGAATTAGCGTTGTGTGCGGGCAGTGCGGGGCGTTCCCTCCTCGATGGCCATTTCCATATGTCACGTACTATAGGCATTTTCCGAATTAAAATACCCAAACCGTTGACATGAGCAGTACATAAACTCTTAGCTCGCCACAAACGGGTCAATGGAGCCCTTTGATCCAAGCCCTCACCTGTATTCGTCGAGAGCTCTCGTTCACGGACTAGACACTTGGCCGCCACTCAGCTCGACCTTTAGATGTTTACTTTTGAGAGTGACTTGATGTACAACCAATAAGCTTTGACAGCGAAATTTGAAACTTGGTTACACTTAATATGAGTTATGACGTTATTCCTGAAGCAAAGGTTACCTACCTTTGAGGTTTGGTTCCTGATTGGGTCAAGGGCGGACTGGAGTCCGAATGGTTTGATTTCATACGCTGTTCTTTTTATGTACTTAACTACCATATCACTGACTTACCTACTCTCTTTTAGTATGCCAAAAACGGGTCTATATACTTTACAGTGGCTTTTTCACCACCTGACACCTGCCTTCGTTTTTGCTAGAGTTCTGGGTACATCCTGTATGTTTCAGTATTTAGACAATAGTCTACTTTTCGCTAAGGTGGTTAATTGGTCATAACTCATAACAAACCAATTATATAGATAACGCGCAAAACCTGCAGAAGACAGAGTTGCAACAGATGCACGCAATGCAGAAAGACTACCTCCCTGGCGCAGTGGTAAGACCATGTGTTCTTATTAGTGGCAGGTCCTGGGTTCCCCTCGGCAACCTGGGCGGTCTACTCGGCTTCTGGTGCGAGCTTGGATGGCTGGAGTGAAGACTTCAGCGGGTCTATTCTGGTGGGAGACTTCCGCCGTAGTTACCACCCTACCGGCAAAGCCGTGCCGCCAAGCGAATAGCCTTCCGGTAAGATACCGTGTAGAAACCAAAGAGGTTTAATAAAAAACTGCCTTACCCCTTCCAGGTCAGCCCGCTTCCATCTTAGACTGCCTCATCACTTACCACCAGGTGCGATTGCAGTCAAAGGTTAATTTGTATCAAAAAAATAGTACTGATGACAGAGAGCTCATCGTGACCTCTAGAGAAACCATTTGTATTTCCTCGATTCGTCCGAGGCTGCTGAATCTATCACACGCACGCGGAAAATGCATTGCGTGCAGTTGTACGGCTCTGGCGACTCTTGGGCATCCTACTGTCTCGAAGGATACCTCTTGTTATACGATTATCTCTAGTTTACTGGATAGTAACCTTTGAGGGCATGACAGTGATGAAATAAGTTTGATCTAATACGTTCTATGTTTTATAGCATTATAATTTTGACAACCCTTACCTACATGAGATGCAAAGCCCTCCACTCAAGCTCACTGCTTAGGAACGCTCTTAATCTTATTAAAAAAAGATTTAATGAAGGTCGTTGTTATTTATATATCAAATTTGGTGGCCCCGAACGTGTCTGCACATAAAGTCCAGTATATTAAATAGGGGAAATATAAATTTTTGTTCTTTCAAATGTTAGAGGACATGTTTTTGTAAAAATATTTCGTGAATCTTTTGAATGAACGCTGATAAAAAGGGTGTTTGTATTTTGTGGGTCCGGTCCCGATTTGAATCATAATAGTGTTTGAAATTTATTTGGTCGTAAAACGGGAGAGTGTTACCGGGTTGGCTTATATGACAAAGGTTTTTTATCGCGCCCGGTGAATGCTCGTAAATTGTACTTCGCTTGTCAAAGCAGAGTGGCGGTGCAGGCCAATCTGTTTATTTTCATAAAACACACTATGTTGTGAACGGTTGGATGAATGACATTAGGTTCTTTACGGTGTCTGTGTTATGTTAATTGTGGTATTCCGTATTAATACCTATATTCCGATGTAAGGTCCACTAGCTTAGGCCGCGACTTTATCTACGTGGATTTAGGTTTTAGAAAACCAGTGAAATGGAAACTATAGGTAAGTACTGTTTTCTTGGGATGAAGCGTGTTCTTGTCCCTGTCCAGAATACAATGTCTCTTTGCGAGAATTCCTGAAAATCGGTTGAGTGTTGGGGCGTAAAGAACTAAAGAAGTAATTTAATAACATTTGGATCGATAACATTTACTTAAAATATGTATTAGTAAAGAATACTATGAGGAGGGAATAACCTTCTTATACTAAGAGGAGATTTGTGCTCTGTAGTGACTAGTGAGCCAGCTATGGGTTGATCATGATGATGTAAGAATACTAATATGCATAAGTATTTTTCGATATAATTTCAAAAGCATTTGCCAGCGAGATCGTCTACGTGGTTGAAGTAACTTGAAAATTTTAATTCCGGCTAACCTTTTTTTTTCAAAACTTTTGATTCGCGTCTGTCACTTAATATATTAGCGGATGGAGTCAGGGTCATCTACTTTTCGAAACAACATGGAAGTAGTTAACATAAATCATTGCTTTTATTTAACCAACTTGACCAACTATGTACAATTAACTTAAATTAGCCTCTATATCAAATTATCAATAGGCTTGTATCGGAATAATGTATTCACAGTAAATATCAATTTTATATCTAACTTATTGTCTTGATTTATACACCCCGCTGAGCCACAGATATTTTATCGTAAGTTTTTGCAAATGCGGGAATTTACTGCCAATTTAATTTTATCACTGACGTTCGTTGATCACGATCGTTTTGACAAATCAATAATATTATGTCGTTTATCTCCCTTAAAAATATTATAGCCAGCTGAGTATTTGACCTCATCAGAATAATGCGTGGGTGATAAACGATGGAGTTATATTTTTACCGCCAGCCGTATCCTAATTGACGTCACAGACCTAGTTCATACTGTTTTACGGTGTTTTTGAACTTTTTCTCTGCTGATCATGAGCCCGTTCCATTAATGACATGCAGAAGCCAGCAGGAAATATTGTACATCGACCTTTAGAAAGAGATTTCGGCTTCGTAGAGCGTTGTGTCTGTCACTCATACATATATTATGTGACGTTTCGTCGGTCTCAACGACAGAGACAATTCTATCTCTTTCTAAAGGTCAATATCCTTCTGCAACATATTGCTTAATCAACTGAAATGTATTGTCGCATCTAGACCAGTGCCCCTCATGTCTTAGAAACTATACCTATTTAAGCAAACAAGACGCTAGCCTATATATTATTAACATTCTAATTACCTACTGGAAGCTACAAAAAAATAAGGTATTTATGGTTATTTGGTATGGCCTGCAAGCTGCAGCATGATCAGTACGATACATCTTTCTAGTTTCTTACTGTTTTCGCATCAACAAGGCGTTGCAAAAGTCGCGTAAAAGAGTTATCGCACTTATTATGCAGCAAACATAATAGAAAAAAGTTAAACGTAGCATATATAATACAAGTATGTATGAGATTGGTATATGTATACAATGTTAGAGTGACCTCGCCAAAGTTTTAGTGTAATATCTATTATGGTTTACGTAACCCAAAGTTACGGGTAGCTCCTAAAAACTATAACGAAATAGGGATGACAAAAAAAATAACATAAGCACCTATAAAAAAGTTATTCCGGAACAGAATTAGACACTTTTATCGTCGGCCAAACCGAACTGCAATAATACTTTTCCCTTTAATATTACGAGTTCAAAACGGCTTACAATAAGCAATTTCAGTCAGCATAAAGAGGCTGTTGTAGTCCTAATTTAGTACCAATCATTATGCATATTGCACGCCTCACTTGCTTTGTTTCTCGATAAACAGTGCCCGTTTTCTGCCGAGTTTTTCCCTTCCTCGCTTTTTTATTATTAAGGACCCGTATTACCTGTGGATGTAAATTCTACGTATACAGTTAGAATGATACGCTTTGTTTCATTCGAATCTGTAGCAATGTATTAACGTTTTATATAATGTGAAGGTAGCCCTAATGTTTATGTATAATGTAGGTACGTATTCTATAAAAAAATTAGGAGGAGATGGTTTGCAAGGTTACATCTCCGGAACTAATGATCCAATTTTGCAAATAGTGCTACAGTGTATAAAAATTGTATTACATGGACGAAGCTGAGGGCAAAAACTATATTCATAAAAAGCTTTGAAGCATTCAGCTCAACCGTTGTCAAGGAGCGAAATGAACTTGAAGAAGTTCGACGGTTCAAATCCTATACTTTGTTCTTTTGTCATACAAACTTCTGAATATTTGATGATCCTGTACCGTTCTATATATTTTTTGTCTCATCCTAGGTAGAAATTCAAAACTGTATCAGTCTTCTTTTCAGCAGATATTTACAAGATATTATACGTTCTTGTTATTTCTCGATAGCTCGTTTCAGAAATCTGTAGCATTTTGAATGCGATAAAAATGATTTTCAATATGGCTTGCATTTTAGAAATAGTTATCAATTATTGTGCTTTAGATTAAATATCGACCAAAGAAAGTAAGCCTTTATCAGGTATACATGTCAAAAGCTTTTTTACCTTTCAATTACACGTGCTAGAAGCAGCCCGGGAACTATGAACGGGACTATGAACGGGAACGCGAAAGAGCAACCGCCGAGTTTCTTGCTGGTTCTTCTCGGTAGGAACGGCATTCCGAACCAGTGGTAAATGGTAAACTAAAATTACCCGACTATTCGAAAGCGCTTGTAAAAAGTCTACTTGAATAAAAACATATTCTATTCTATTCTATCATTTCTCCCGCAGCTTTTGCAACGTGTCTTCGATGTAAAAGTCGTGAGAAAGCGTTGCCACACTGATTGTACTTACTTGGACTGTGGATAAAACTCAGGCAAAGATTTAAGGTTGAATACGACTAAATCATTATTATCCGCCATATTGTCTTAGCAATATGGCGGCGTTAGCCCAGATCCCGCCGAAATAAAATTACTCTTAGGATAATAAATTCAAATCACGGCCAACCGTAATTTTATTCTGCTCTTCACCACAAGATCTTTGCGTAACCTTAATTTGGTTACAATCCGTTTTTGTATTTAATGCGAATGCTATTATATTTATAAATACCTTCATTTGGGCCTTGTAGTCAAGGCACTAGATTAGGACATATAAGGTAACGGATCATGAGATTCGGTCGGCCCGGATGTCATTTTTTTTTTAATAGATATATCAAGCAAACGAGCAGGCGGGTCACCTGATGTTAAGTGATTACCGCCGCCCATGAAAATTTGCAGCACCAGAGGAGCCGCCGATGCGTTGCCGGCCTTTTAGAAATTTGTTGGTCCGCCCCTTGAATTTGGTTTTTCTCTCAAGGAGTGCTCAATAGCAGTCTAGATTTGAGAAACTGGCGGGGCTACACCCCCGTGCTTTGAAGAGTAAACTACGTAAAGCTGTTGGTCCTGGGCTTGATCCAATTTGCCTCAGATTGCCAAGACTGTGATGAGAGTGAGGCTATGGATAGTGCACCGTAGTTATACTTAATGGTAAATATTTAACCAAATATTAAAAAAACTCGACGATGACATCAAGGAAAAAAAAACATAATACCAACTTACTTAATTAAAAGTTTGTATCATTGTTAAATTTTACTAACAACTTAATTCAGATTGACGTAAAAGTAAAGTTACTCGTAAAAAGTAAGTAAGTAAAAAAATATACTAGATATGTACCTACCTACACTAAAATATTTTATTAAAGTTAAAATTGTGTCATCCAGTTACTTTTCAGTTAACGACGACGAAAGTCACTTTAGAGATTTCACGTAGCGTACCGAGAGTACGTATATCATTAAATAATTTCCATCTTGAGGGAAATTTAGAACTTTGAAGTACCTACATCCCTGCAAAATGGAAAGTTAGATAAGATTAAAGTTTACCTTACGGTTTACTAGATGATGCCCGTGACTTCATCCGCGTGGATTTAGGTTTTACCTCGTCTTTTTAAATCCTTTTATTTTTATTTGTGCGAGATCATAATATCATGAAATGCTTCTAAGTATCCTGTTTTCCACCAGGTTTCATACGCGGCAAAATATAATGTAGGTACAGTACGCGGCAGAAACTAATGTACATCGGCCTTTAGAATGACATTCTTCTTCTCTTAATATATGGCTTTTTTCAGTGCCATGTCAGCACAATGCACTTTGCCAGTCTCAAGTAGCTTGAAGGAGACAAATTACTAATGATGACAATGGCTAAATGCTAGAATGACATTTTATTTTGTGGAGTATTTTGTGGAGTTTGGTATAGAATCTACTTATTTTATAAGCTTCATAAGTACTTCAAATAATCCATTTAATCATGAAAGAATGATCAGAATAAACTTACTTACCGTTTGAAAACTTTATTACAAGTTATTGTTGATGTATTTTCAAGACCCATATAAAAGAGCGTATTAAAATTTATTAGGGGACGTAGTGGAGTAAACAAAACATAAACATACAAAAAGGGATGTTAATATTAACTATTTGATGTTCTTGTGCTTTGAACAGGGTACAGAGTATTTGTTTATCAGAGAAGAGTAGGTACATACCTATTTTAGAAGGATCTTTTATATTATTATGGCAGTTTGTATTTATTTTAAGGCGTGTTTATAATATAAATACCTATATATGCTTGTATATTTGCATATTGTGGTTAGTATAAAAAGTTTTATTCCAAGTTCTGATTAATGTATGCAATGGTACATTATACCATAGATGTTACGTTCACATTATATAGCGTGCAAATCCGTGCTCGCTAATGGGCAAGACAGATATAAAAACCGGCCAAGTGCGAGTCAGGCTAGCGCAATGAGGGTTCCGTACTACAGTCTTATTTTTTCGACATTTTGCACGATAATTCAAAAACTATGATGCATAAAAATAAATAAAAATCTGTTTAAGAATGTACAGGTGAAGACCTTTCACATGATACCCGACTTGATATAGTTATCTCACTTCGAAAGTTGAAAATACCAATTATTAGTTCATGACCACAATTTAATTATTTTGTGTGATCTAACCCTAAATTCACGGTTTTCAGATTTTTCCCCAAATGTCAGCTATAAGATCTACCTACCTGCCAAATTTCATGATTCTAGGTCAACGGGAAGTACCCTGTAGGTTTCTTGACAGACAGATGGAAAGACAGACAGACAGACAGACAGACAACAAAGTGATCCAATAAGGGTTCCGCTTTTCCTTTTGAGGTACGGAACCCTAAAAATGCATGAGAGTAGAATAGATCACTATCTACGAAAACGAAAATGATCTAAAGGCGGTAGTCTTAAGTTTTCACTTTAGACGCGTACCTATGTAACGTCTCGCGACTTTCTCTACGGTAGGTACATGTACAATTTGTAGCCTTTATTACTTTTGTATAAAGTAGCTTTGTAATTATGAAATAATTATTAAAATCGGTTCAGTACTTTGTTGATTACAAGCAAACAAATAAACAAATATAATATTATTATAGATTTATAAAAACTGTAATATAATATTAGCATATTGGAATAATATGGAATGGAATATAGGAATGGTCAATTGAATATTAAAATTATTTCGGTGTCATAGAAAAATACCAGAATTTACATAATATAAAATAGCAAGCAAGCCTATTAGGTACCGTTAAATTATACCTATCCTTCTATTTCAAACACCGTTATTCTACTAGCACGTTTTAAGGCACGCCTTGCTAGTTAGATTGCATGCTAAACGCCCTCAATCGGGCCCGTAACATTAGTTCAGGCATCGATCACGTTACTGACTAAACGAAGCACACCCACGCATTAGGGCTAGTGCAGACGACAGGTTTTTATATAAGTGCAGCCGACTTGAAGCTGATGAAGAAGCGGTGCAAACTGCAAACTCGGGTCTATGCAATATGCATGTGCTCAGGGAGTCAGAAATCAGGTCATACCGTGTATTTTATCGCGTTTTTACTCATACTATGAGTAAGTAGGTAAGTACTACAAATGAGAAGATCGGAAAGATGGCAAGGTGTCTTCAAGGTGCGTAACTATAGTACGCGACAGATTGAGATGGCAATGATTGCGATCTCAACCTGTCGCGGACTATAATCTACTCTGAGGTCTTCTGAGATCTACTCATGTGCTATAGCTATCAAAGTTTAACATGAAACATTTTTGCTTGATGTACTTAATACTTACTGTTTTTATTTTTAAAGAAAATATAAAAATATAAGAATTATGAAATATAGGTAAGTAGAAATCTACAAGAACAAGTTAGATATGCTTTATAAAACGCATACCTAGTATTTTCTATCTCTTCGACAAAAAATTATCTCGCAACAGTCGGCTATAGGTACATACCTACTTTCTTTTTTTCTAGGACCGATATTTTGTCGGTTGTCGGCGTTGGTAGGTATTAGCGTCACTTCGAAACTATATAGAACAATTTGACACATTTTGCCGCAAAAAATTCCGCGCCGGATTCAGAAGAGGCGTATTCAATAATCCATTAACGCGTGACGTGCAAGTTTTGACACATACCTACTCGTAGTCTTTCTAGTCTTTTGTCACTATCTCACCTGCACGAGGTTTCCGCATATCATGTACATATCATCTACTAAAGAAAATCACTGGGTCAGCGTGGCGGACTATGGTTCCTTCTAATTCTGAGAGGTGAATAGTGCTAAATATACAAACTGCCTATCGAGTACCCAGTACCCACCCATGGGAGTTGATGATGATGTTGATGTGGTCATCCACATGTTACATCGTCAAGGTTTATTCAACAACGCCGTAACGCCAAAACTTTTCTGCATAGAAGTTGATAACAGATACGAGCCTTTGAAAAATATGGCCATGTCATTTCGGATATCAAATGCGAATATAAAAACAAATATTGTGAAAAGTTTTGTTTTCACGCTCGCTATCATCAACCTGGACTGGTCAACCACATAGGCCTCATGAAATATAGGTGCTGCCATAGAGATGTATCATTTCTAGAGCGTGCAACTTTCCAGCAAAGTTTGTAGCATGCCGCATTGTCGTGTGTTGTTTATCCAACTTTAACGGTAACTTAACGAGAGTAGAAGATAGATGTGTTTTATGTTACTTTTTGTATTTATTAAGTGGATTTCTGTATTGGCATTACTTGGCAACGGATCATGAGGTTCTGGTTACGAGTCCCAGGTCAACAGTTATTACGTATTTCTTTTAAGAGATTCTCAGTACCTGCAGCCCAGATTTGGAAAGTTGGCGATGTTACATCCCTGTACCTCGGTGAGCACGTAAAGTCGGGAAGAATTGCCGTCTCAACGACGAACGAGATGTTTTGTATGGTACAGCTAAAAACTTGGAGGCATAGGGTATTTTTATGCCGGAAAATCAATAACTTCCCGAGGGATTTATAAAATTGAAATCCATGTGGATGAAGTTGGGAAAAAAGGGGATTGAAACCGTTGAGACTAGAATAGTTGCCGTAGCCGATATCGCTCAGGAGGATATTGGCGCTGATTCTGTTGTCTTTTTCTAAACTTAATTTAGAGTATCCACATCATGGAACATCAATTTTACATTTACGCCACGCCACAAATTTTAACAATAGGCTTGCGACTGGCAGCTAAAGTCACGAGGTTTGAGAGCTCTAAATTAATTTTAAATTATCAAACTGTATCTGTCCTTTACATGTTACATTAGTAAGAAGAGGATGCGAATACTCTAAAATTTAGTTGTGCTCAGAATCAGTACCATTGTTATAGTAAAGGTGGGAGCATTTTTTTGGACGTTTGAAGTTAAAGTTTGCTCATCTAGTAATATGGCCTCTAGGCACTGCTATACATTCCGACGTTATCTCACGACCATGCCGGTGACATCCGACGACGTCTGAATACACGGATGTTACACGTTCAACAGCCGTTTGCATATAAATCAATGGTCGAGCGTGAAATATCTCTGTATTGAGTGCGATTGAGTTTGTCGGCTGTGAATCGCGACGTTGAAAGATTTAGTGTATATCAACGTGTTTTCTGCTTATTTAAATTTTAAACTCTCTCCGTAAATAAGTACTTGTTTTAACACTTGCTGTTTATTGACGACGAATCACTGAGAGTTAACGAAATACCTATAAGTAGACATCTTCAATACCGATGCCATGTTGCCTGTTTATCGGTTGCTTTTTATTACTTTGATTTGTCATTCCATTGTAATTGGTCACTAATTTTTTGGCTACTTCCAATTACTATCCGACTGAGTTGTCCAGACACACGTAATATAGATGACAATAGATGATTATTATCGTATCATCGTATTATTATAGTATGGAGATGTAGATGGAGGTGGAACATGGACATTATTGAACTCTGATGGCATAAGACAATATAATCGAATTTGGACTAATTTGCCTTGTTTTCACGACTACTTTGAAACAAATAAGTAAGTAAGTACAATGATTTGATGATGGAAATTAAAGGGGGACTGGAACTCCCTAATAATATCATTATATAGAATAGAATAGAATAGAATAGAATAGAATAGAATAGAATAGAATAGAATAGAATAGAATAGAATAGAATAGAATAGAATAGAATAGAATAGAATAGAATAGAATAGAATAGAATAGAATAGAATAGAATAGAATAGAATAGAATAGAATAGAATAGAATAGAATAGAATAGAATAGAATAGAATAGAATAGAATAGAATAGAATAGAATAGAATAGAATAGAATAGAATAGAATAGAATAGAATAGAATAGAATAGAATAGAATAGAATAGAATAGAATAGAATAGAATAGAATAGAATAGAATAGAATAGAATAGAATAGAATAGAATAGAATAGAATAGAATAGAATAGAATAGAATAGAATAGAATAGAATAGAATAGAATAGAATAGAATAGAATAGAATAGAATAGAATAGAATAGAATAGAATAGAATAGAATAGAATAGAATAGAATAGAATAGAATAGAATAGAATAGAATAGAATAGAATAGAATAGAATAGAATAGAATAGAATAGAATAGAATAGAATAGAATAGAATAGAATAGAATAGAATAGAATAGAATAGAATAGAATAGAATAGAATAGAATAGAATAGAATAGAATAGAATAGAATAGAATAGAATAGAATAGAATAGAATAGAATAGAATAGAATAGAATAGAATAGAATAGAATAGAATAGAATAGAATAGAATAGAATAGAATAGAATAGAATAGAATAGAATAGAATAGAATAGAATAGAATAGAATAGAATAGAATAGAATAGAATAGAATAGAATAGAATAGAATAGAATAGAATAGAATAGAATAGAATAGAATAGAATAGAATAGAATAGAATAGAATAGAATAGAATAGAATAGAATAGAATAGAATAGAATAGAATAGAATAGAATAGAATAGAATAGAATAGAATAGAATAGAATAGAATAGAATAGAATAGAATAGAATAGAATAGAATAGAATAGAATAGAATAGAATAGAATAGAATAGAATAGAATAGAATAGAATAGAATAGAATAGAATAGAATAGAATAGAATAGAATAGAATAGAATAGAATAGAATAGAATAGAATAGAATGGTTTTTTTATTCATGTAAACTTTTTACAAGTGCTTATGAATAGTCAGGTAGTTTGAATTTACCACTGGTTCGGAATGCCGTTCCTACCGAGAAGAACCAGCAAGAAACTCGGAGGTTGCTCTTTTTAATTTTTCAATTTACAATGTTATTATACCGTACTATACAAGCCATTGCAGCCCCGTGCATTGCTGGAGCGAGTCAAATCCAAGCTTTTTAATCGTTTACATAGTCTGCGACTGTATAATATGCTTTTTTTAGGAGCATACTTTTAACACATTTAACACATATGGCCTGATAGTCCTATTTGGATCTAATTTTAAAAAAGTTTTTTTACATTTAACACTTACCTATCTGATTGGAGTATGACTGGGATTTTTCCTTCATTGTATACAACAGCGAAAAACACAGAACGTTAGCAGTCTTATGTGGTTGACATCCAATCAACTCGAATGAAACATTTTTGCTCATCGTTTACACTAACCGCTAAGGTACCTTTAGGTGTGCTGTGGAACGCCCTTTCGGCGTCGGCATTTTCTACCACTTATAAGGCAAGAATGAATAGGCATCTTCTAGACAAGCACGTTTCAACCTAGACTTTATTATTGCTTTCTATTGGACATGAAAGTCGAGCATGAGTCTTAAAAAACCCTTACAACTTACATCACATAGTTTGT
Source organism: Maniola hyperantus (assembly GCF_902806685.2). NCBI lineage: Eukaryota > Metazoa > Arthropoda > Insecta > Lepidoptera > Nymphalidae > Maniola > Maniola hyperantus. Next base: position 9,209,764 of record NC_048546.1, read on the forward strand.
ACATAAGTTTAAGTATTTACCTGCTTACTTTAAGCTTGTCAGCTTTATCCTAGGACATTGTAATTTATGCTAGGACTGTTTTACACATTCTCTAAAATAAAATGACTGGTTTGAACATAAACTTAGATATTCTTTTTAAGGAGCTAAACTTTAATTAATGTACCTATTGTTATCCTTTCCATGAAACTCCGCGCGGAAAAGGAGATTTGGAATTTGGACCTATTTATTTAGTTTAATCACAAACTTATGGAAAGTTTGTGACTTGACGCTGGACACTGTGTTGTGCACAATCTCTAAACTGAATTAAAATTACAGGTCTAAATGTATTGCTATCCTTTTCGTGATGCTTTCTGCGGAAAGGATAGTGCTTAGTTAAGTCAATTTAATTAACAGGTTTTATTCAACAGAAATAGCCACAGAAACGACAATTTTTAAAACTTTACTATATGAATATAGCGTAGGCATAGAGTCTATGATGTGAAGATGTAAATTTAAATATATACAAAACGGTTAAACGAGTAAATTCGCATACAAGCTGAACTTTGACTTATATGGAATCGGGCCTGCCTTTTTCATGTCGCGATAAATTCGCAGTGACATGATTGTTCCGTAAATTGTGTCGATATTTTATTGTGGGTTGAATTATTTTATTTCGACGGGCACTTGACTTAAAAGGGCACTTTTATAAATTGAAATGTCACGTATACATTGATCTACGAGGGAAATATCGACGATGTTTTTAGCTAAGCCAATTCTAAGACTGAGGCCACACGATGCGTTTCCGGTGCATTGCGGTGCCGCACCGATTTGGATTTGAGTATTGGGTGTCACACGGGCATTACGTTGCCGCTCCAGCAATAAGGCGTTGCAACGCACCACCCTTCCCCGCCTCGTCTCTCTGATCCCAAGTGCGTTGCGCGTGGGGTGCGGCGCCGCACGACGTCGTACGCATCGTGTGGCATGGTATTGCTCATCTAGCAAATAATCTTGAAGTGTACTTATTTTGTAAATTACAGTAGGAATACCCTAATTACTAGGTACCCTTTTCTACTTAAGTTAAGATTACTTTCTCCAGAGTGTAGCACATGATTTCCTAGAAAGATGAATTATTTATTCAATTAGGGTTGGGCAGTTGCAGGATATGGGTAGAAACTACATTAGTATTTAATTCATTTATTCGAAATCCGTTTCAAGACGATATGTAATGTAATTCGATACAGAAACGGCCCAACCCGATCGATGTTAGAGCGATCGGGTTACAACAAGGTGACTAAAACATGCACGCGGTTTTTACATACAATGCTAGTGGGTGTTACTTGGTTCGGACGTGACTTGAGTTGACTAGGTTTGGATGATTTTTTTGTATTGAACTATTGAAGACATCTACTTACTTGCTGAAGGAATGTGTTAACTTATAAGGGATTTGAACGTTTTCTAAACTTTTTCTATACGGCATTGTACCTACTAAGTATATCTAGTTGTATCGCTAAATGGTCCGTAAACCAGCAGAACCCGTATGTTTAGCTGGTTTATAGATCCAATTAGCCTTGAGAGAAGTAAAGTCTTGGGCACATACGATGAAAACGACGCCTGACGGTAGCTGCTACGCAAGAAATTGTACGTGGAACTATATGAAGGCACAGTTCACACTGTGCAGCCGTGCGTAGAAACTATTCTGCTGCCGAGATGCTCCGCAGTATGAATTCCTTGAGTCACTTACACGGAGTTACACCTATCTAGGAGCGCTGCCACAAAACGTTGTTATAATCGTGTAAGTAAATTCATGCCGTGCAGCAGTGTGCGTGGCAGTCGTTTAGTTTCTAAACCATAGATCTAAACGGCTAAACAGTTTTTTTTTTTCAGATACAAGTTGGCCCTTGATTGCAACTTACTTAGTTAAGTGACGATGCAGTCTAAGATGCAAGCGAGCTAACCTAGAAGGGGTATGGCAGTTTTTATTAAACCCATGCCCCTTTGGTTTCTATACGGTATTGTAACGGAACGCTAAATCGCTGGGCGGCACGGCTTTGCCAGTAGGGTGGTAACTAGCCTCGGCTCAAGCTTAATTCCAAACCCCTGCCAGGAATCGAACCCGGACCTCCCACTAATAAGACCACAGTGCTTACTACTGCGCCAGGGAGGTTGTCGTTTTTCAGTCAGTAAGCCTATCTATCCTTCAACATTATATGTAAAGATGGTTATTGGTTAATAATCACCACTAAAGGGTCCTAAAGCTATGACCTGACTGAATTTGAAATACAATATCGTTTTTCGAATTTTCTATATTGACCTAAACGAATTTCGAAATACGGACATCGTACTTGCAATGCGAGGTCTGCGAATAAAAATCGTCACTGATTCTTATTCCTTGAACGGGTTCAGATTTGAAACTGATGCGATATTTATAAGCCAAGTTGAGGAGCTTGTGAAGTTCTCTCGAAATAAAAGACGAATTTGGCAGTCGTGCGTGGAATAAGATAACTTTTCATTTATTTCCCAAGACGAAATATAGTACTTTGTAGCGACCTATGACGTGAATAGATTCCGTTTGAGAATACAAAATATATTTTAGGAGAGTGTTAAAGTTATCCATGTTATTTGACAGTTTCATATCTTCAGGATAATCTAATGCTTCATACAATAATAATTTACTGCCTGAAACTAAAGATAACATACATTAAAAAAAAGATTTCGATGAATTGAGAACATTCTCCGTTTTTGAAGTCGGTTAAAACAGAATAAAATAAATGTTTAAGGGGGCTCCCATACAACAAACGTGATTTTTTGTCGTTTTTGTAGATAATGCTACGGAACCCTTCGTGCGCGAATCCGACTCGCACGTGGCCGGTTTTTTTTTAAACATTTTATAAGCACTTGTCTGGTGGGATTCTTTGACGTGGCTAGTTACCACCCAACCAGAAAAACCGTGCCGCCAAGCGATTTAGCGTTCCCGTACGATGCCGTGTAGAAACCAAAGGGGTATGGGTTTAATAAAAACTGCCATACCCCTACCAGGTTAGCCCGCTTCCATTTTACACTGCATCTTCACTTACCACCTGGTAAGATTGCAGTCAAGGGTTAGGTAACTCGTATCTGGAAAAATAAAATTCAATCAAATATGGAAAGCTCATAAAATGTTTCATAATAATAATAATTAGCGGAGTGAAAAAGATGCAGTGCAAACCGCTTTCGGGGTTTTTTGAAAACTTTTATAATTACTTGTTATAACTTACATTTTCCAGTAGCGTTTGTATGAAACGTTAATTGTATTGTAATTCGCATAACATATTATTATAAAATGCAAATTTCTCAATCCATGCGTATTCTCCGGGGTAAATTCAAATTGCGTGTAAACACAGCAGCTGCATGTAGGTACTGTTTTAATTTTATCAATAAAAGTGCTTTGCAGAATAAACGGAATTAATTGAAACTTTGTTCTATTTATTTGCGAATTTATTTCATGTTTCTACTTCTTTTTATGAATATAAATAGTAAGCAAATAAATTGACGGGTTTCATGTTAAATGATTGCTTCTTTCGTTAACATCTGCAGCATCAGAGGAACTGCCAAAATGTTCCGTTATTGGTCCTTCTTTTTAGGGTTCCGTACCTCAAAAGTAAAAACGCAACTACTAAAGTAGGTACTGCTCTATAAAGTACCTATTACTACAAGTAGTTATCAAAATAATAAATCTTTCGCTGTAATCACGGGACACAATAGACGGAGCCGCTTGCAATACAAATTCAATATTCTACAGAAGGATATACAAGGCGTCTCGTATTGCGCATCGAATATGTATGCGATGTGATTTATATCGTGATTATTTCGCCTCTGAATGCGACGCGACAATGCCGCTATCAGTATCAGGTGGCAATGAATGAGTACATTTGAATACGTAATTAGTGCGGACTTGTTAATATTTATGATGTTTTATAGCAGTGATTATTTATTGTTATTTGCTAGCGAAAAGTAACACGGTTAGACGTTGCGTTACGTTGCTTTATGCCAAAGTACAAGACCACTAAATGCCGATTTAACCGAAGAATAAATTGGGCGTAATGACAGTTTTTGTATTAAAAACCTGCCCAAGTAACAAATTTACTCTTGGATAAGACTTAGGTACGTTGCTGAAATCGGCTCTTAGCCGAAAAAATATCTCACGGTGTCTTCGCAGTTTTTGTGAATAGGGGTAAAATTACGTGTTTAATATTAAAACTGCCGTACCCTTATCCCCTACTAAGTTAGTCTGATGCATCAGTTCTCTATTATTACTTGCCATCAAGTGACATACCTATATAGTGGTTTCTCGTAAAAGCTAACTTGTCAAGAGCGAAAAAATAAGTTTAATTCAATGCACTTTACTTATGTAGAAAATGGAAGAGCTTTTTGCTTTACATGAAACTGTAAGGTCCTTGCTAGATGTTCGATGGCTTTAAACATTTTTGTGTCACGTTAAAAATAAAACTCAAAACGACAGAATGGCACTTCGACACGTTTTTGCGAGTGTTTATTATGTTAAGATCACACCATCTACATTCGACACACACCGACTTATATGTATATATCGTTTGACAAAACGCTGGTTGCTTTATGTGTTATAGAAAAATATGAAGGTAACGTGAAATAGATACGACAAAACGTTCGAAAAAGAAATTAAAATCATCACAAAATGCCTTGTCTTTTAAATCGTCCATTTCTAAACGTTTCTTCACTGGTTATGTCGTCGAGAGAATTTATGCAAAACGACAAGATAGAATGTTTTGTGCAATCTCATGATTTTATTTTATTTTTCGCACCGACTGTACATGTAGCGACTTGTTAACATTATTTGTTGGGATGTAAAGTGAACGAACTAAATCCGGCCGTTTATGGTAAAGGATTAAGGTTTATTGTATACAGCCGAGTGGTACAATATCTTCTCTGTATACGATGATGGTATTGTATATTAATTGCTCATTGAAAACGTTCTAAACGTTAACTACGCATGGTCTGGATTAGACCTTGTTAATATACCTAAATGTACCTAAGTAATATTGTTACGTTTGACTTACTTTGCATTCATAAGATGCTTTTAGGGATTCATACAGACTGAGGAGGTCTTCCTCAGTCCTTTAGATCAACACATAGCCAGCTCAATACAGAGCACGGATGGCCAAGCCTTTTGCCAGTTTGAGAAAGGTTTGGCCATAGTCCACCACGCTGGCCAAGAGCGGATTGGCAGACTTCACACACTACTACGTACATTAAGTAAAGTGTTATACTCACTTTAGATTGATCTTGCTGGTCCCATTAAATAAATTTTATTGACGCTCTATTTGTCTCTACCAATCGTATTTTAATTTACGTTTTATAGATACAATCTGCTTTAGAGCTACTAAAATCGATAAACACAAAAATAGCACAATTCAGTTTATAGAGTGTTTAAATTACTTATGTAAATTGTCCAATAAAACTCGGATGCTATTAGATACAAAATTAACGATGTAAGTAAAATTGGAATTTATTTGCTTCACTTAGGTAGGTACCTGCATGGTATTATCGGTAAAGAGGCCCATTCGACCGTCTATCTTATAAGTTATAATCAACAGCGCAAGAACAGTCATAGCATCAGGGCTTTCTTGGAACTTTTTCGTGGTTTTTGATCAACAAGGCGTCGTAAAAGCCACGGGAGAGATATGTCGCACTGATTGTGCTCGGGCTGCAGTAGTCACTTAAATTCTCATAAAATATCCTACAAACGATCTGTAGGCGTATTTTCTCGGGATATAAAAAGTGGATTAGCGTCTTTATAAGACGTAATCCGAGTGCATAAGAAAGATTTGCGGTATCTTACTGTCGGTGGAAAGAGTATTAATGTTATTTTATCCGTTTATAAATAAAGTCGTCCCAAAAATACCTTTAATGTAAACGTTTGGGTTGGTTTTAAATATTTACGCCTTAATTTCCCTATGGATGTTTTTCGGTATCGATTACGGATTATGACTAATCGATTAATTTCATTGATGTCACGTTTGCTTTTCAAACTTTTTAAGAGTTCATCTAGTGAATGTGAAATGAGAGCAACGCTAACCATGTGCTCGATTGTGGAAAAGCTGCATCAATCTGTGCACAATAATTTCAATTGTTTTGATTGGCTAAAAGGTATTTTTGATGCAACATTAATGCATTTTAACCAATAGCGAGAGAGTGTCAACTAATCAAATTACGATCGTTACACTGTCTATCATTTTACCATAATCGAACCCTTGGGGCCTCAGCCTTGAAGTTTCACTACTGTCTAAAATGCACAGTTGCAGTAAATATAATATCATTAACAATTGCGATTATAGCAAGGAGATAATCACAATTTTGGTGCTTAGGTGCCTTAGGTGGCAGGAATGGTTACGACAGTGCATGGTGTGTCATTGGCATTTTTGCTGACCCATTCCTCTTATTAATTTCTACGCTGCCATTCTCCTTCCAGGTTAGCCCGCCCGCCATCTAGACTGCCTCATCACTTACTAGTCGGGTAAGATTGCAGTCAAGGGCTAACTTGTATATATGATTAAAAAAACCGGCCAAGTGCGAGTCAGGCTCGCACACTGAGGGTTCCAAGGGTCGTATTTTTTCGACATTTTGCACGATAATTCAAAAACTATGATGCATAAATATAAATATAAATCTGTTTTAGAATGCACAAGTAAAGCCCTTTCATAATATGATACCCCACTTGATATAGTTATCTTACTTCGAATATTGAAAATACTAATTATTAGTTCATGACCACAATTTAATTTTTTTGTGTGATCTAACCCTAAATTCACGGTTTTCAGATTTTTCCCCTAAAGCCAGCTATAAGACCCACCTACCTGCCAAATTTCATAAATCTAGGTCAACGGGAAGTACCCTGTAGGTTTCTTGACAGACAGACAGACAGACAGACAGACAGACAGTCAACAAAGTGATCCTATAAGGGTTCCGTTTTTCCTTTTGAGGTACGGAACCCTAAAAAGTATTTGTTATAGATCTAAACCATAGAAATTCAAAAATAAAATTTGCTTCAGGGACTAGGGTGTGTTTTGTCTAAACCCCTATTAACTAGGTAGGTAAGTACCAATCGCTAGACTGGGATGTGATATGCAACAGTAGTTTACAGTAATTTTAGTGCAAGTTAAACCGAAATTAGCATATCCACTGTTTCATCCTAACTGGTTCCCATTTTTGAATTTCCTATTAGTGTTTACAAAGGCTATGTCAATACGATGCGGTAGCAGGAATTTTTAATATCGATTCCACTTTGTTTTAATTATCAACCAAATTGATGTTACACATAGAGTTGAAATTCGTTAATTTCTGTCAGTTTATGAAACATAAATCCACTTGTCTATTGTTGGGATTTGTTTACAAAATGTTGGACTTATTGACTTTGGCGTGAGAATTGGTTTCTAACGTTCGTAACTCAGGAGGTCTCATTGATCAAATAGAAGACTAACGACTGTTAAATTCATCTGTGAGTGCTTATGCTACTCAGATTTTACAGTAGTACATCCTTAATTATTAGGTAGTTATCTGTTAAAGTACTTACTCTATGCCTAATGACTAATCTCTCACGGTATTATAAGTTATAACACGAGTAAGATAATATAAGGCGCAAGGCACACCGTTTGAGCCGAAGCAAGACACTCTGCGAACACTGCGTTTTCCGGTGCGAGGTCACCATCAGCGCCTCGGAATCCCAATATGTATCGTACGGTCATTGACCTATATTGACATGGAAACGTCACGGTTAGAAAACAAGAAACTGATGAGTATAATACGCGACAGGTCGAGATGCCAATCGGGGAGGGAACGGGCGCACACCCACACAGCCCCTGCGCTAACCCAGTGCGGGCCAGCGTGGGTAACGTGCGGGTGTTGTCGTCCCGCCTTATACCCTGATTGCCATCTCAACCTGTCCTGTCGCGGACTATAGGTATCTACCAACTACGAAAAGAAAATGTTCGTGTGTTATTCACCTTACAACTCTATGCCTATTAAGTGGTTTCTTATCAGAACGGAAGTAAAGTTAATAGGCACGTCATGGTGCTTTAATTAGTTCCCAACTGGGGATGATTATGTTAAGTAACTATCGATTATTCAACGAGCTTCCCGAATTTAAAGTTCCCGTCATGTTAGCTTTGCTTGAATAAAGTCGTGTTTTACCTATGTTTTACTAAGCTTATTATTTTTTGGACCTGTATTTTCCAATCCAATCCAATCTATCAGCCTGTATGCGTCCATTGCTGGACATAGGCCTTTCCAAGAGCGCGCCACCAAACACGGTCCTCCGCCTTCCTCAACCATCTGCACCCCACCACCTTCTTCAGGTCATCGGTCCAGCGGGCTGGAGGTCGCCCCGCACTGCGCTTACCGGTACCTGTATTTTATAGTCAACAATTCTATCTATTTAATGGTACCCTAGTGGTTTAAGACTTAGGCGTCCTATTCTGGGGTCCAGGGTTCGATTCCTTTTCGGAGTTATTTGAATTTTTTAGCAATGAAATAACAGTTCCTTTAAAGGTGAAGGAAACATCGTGAGAAAACCGTCTGAGAGTTCTCAGTAGTTCTCAGTAGGTAATGTTCTCAAAGGTAAGTATGTGAAGTACAGAAATTGAGATATTGTATGTAATTTATTGTATGTACCTATTCGAAGAGATCGTTTTTGTACCTACTTTTTAAGATTTATATTTTGTAACCTGTCATTTGTGTTTTGTGGTGCAATAAAGAATATACATACATACATACTTACCGACCTACATTTTCACTATAACGTAGACTCCCACTACCTGTAAGTACCCAAATATGTTAAAATGTGAAAGTGTTTGTTAGTTTGTCCTTCAATCAATGCAACGGACCAATTGATTAATGTAATTTTTACTCGTACCTAGTTAAGGATGTGGAGAGTGGCATAGGCTTTTTTATCTAGGAAAATAAAAGAGTCGCAGCATGCGGACAAAACAGCGGGCATTAGCTAGTAAGTTTAAAACATAGGATTTTTTTCTTATACAAACTTCAACTTTTCATCCAACTTATTACTATTTATTCAACCAATTTAAATTTTCAACCCATTTAATATTTCTAATTGCATAAAAAGTATTCCAGTCGTAAATTCAACTAAAATTTTCCTTCGACGTGAAAACAAATTCGTATTTGCTAATCTGTGCCGCTCTGAAAATTCTATTTAATAATTTTAGCTCTTTATCTCTTTTCTACTAACGCTTTTAAAATGTTATTCGCAGAAAATTATAAAATTTCTCGCACTGGAAATATTATTTTTAATGCTGAAAAAATTTAATTTGAAAACGAATGTAATTTCGTTTCGGTTTACAATATTATTTTTAGCCAAACACTACCTTCCCAGTTGTCAAATAAAAAGCAAGGTGCTAAAATTAGTAGTTGCATTTCTCTCCAACAAACATAAATGCAAACTCCAATTTGTTAGTCTTCTGAAAACTCTATTTAGATAGCACTCCACCATTAACACCTGGAAAACGGTTGTTCAAACACGAGTCAAACATCAATGCCGCCGGCGAACTTCCGACTGCAGTCGAATAACTCAAACTCAGGTGCAACTTTTCAATACGCTTCGTGACCGTGACGTTTACCAATGGAAAATGTTCTGCAATAGCGATCAAATACTATTTTTAATGTTCCTTACGCTATTCTCCGCTGTCCGTCCGTCCGTCTGTCTGTCAGTGGGCTGTATCTCGGGAACCGAAATAGGTAGTAGGTAGGGAGTTGAAATTTTCACATAATATGCATTTCTATTGCTGCTGTAAAAAAAATAACAAGAATTTCAAAATGACTAGATACCAAGAAACTTTTAAGAAAAGTATTATTTTTTGATTATAATAAGGGATTGTAATTTCTTGTACTACTGCTGGACCGATGACCCGAAGATGGTGGCGGGAAGCGGGCGGATGAGGAAGACGGAGGACCGTGTTTGGTGGTGTGCTCTTGGAAAGGCCTATGCCCAGCAATGAACGCATACATGCTGATGGAATGAATTGGAAAAACTTAGGGTAAATAAAGAGTTTTGAGAATTTTGGTCTACCTAGTTCCTGACATCACATTTACGGAATATAAGCTATCAACGTTATTTAGGTGTCTAGACTATTGTACTGATGACGCCGCCAGTACAACTTTGATAGCTTTTATCTTGGAAGCCTGACATTTGGAAGATTTTGCCTCATACATTAGTTGTTTGTATTGATGCCAGCTATTTGTTAATACGAGTTTTATGGGTGGCCGCTATTTCGAAAAAAGAAATGGCGAACAAGTAAATGGCTCCATACTAAAGTATTCAAACCCCATTGCACTCGATTTGCTCAACCTCGTTATTGCATGAAGCCCTCCAATCAGCTCAAATCAAAGCTCCTGTAATACGAGACACGTAGATCGATTCGTTCCAAACTTGCGCCTTCTATGGCGGCACACAAAAAGTTTTCGTGTTCCAATTAGTGATACGGACGGATCGCGGCAGATTGTGTTTAACACAACAAAAAGCCCTCCTCAGTTCGGGGGACGTCGCAATAAAGTGGCACCGTGCTGCTTAGCTGGAAAACGTCCCTTTACGAAACTTGTTAAACTGGGAAAGATTAATGAGACTTGTTTTATAAAGTAAATACAACTTGTTACTCGTAAGTTAGATACTGAAATTAGCAGCGTTTACTCTATCATAGCATAAACCAAAATATTCCTACTTATTCAGAGGTATATTAGGAATTCTTTGTTCATTGTTACATCAGTACCCATATTATAAATGTGAAAGTGTGTTTGTTTGTTGGTTTATTGGTTTGTTGGTTCGTCCTTCAATCACATCGCAACAGAGTAATGGATGGACGTGATTTTTTGCATGGGTATAGTTAAAGACCTAGGGCGATTGTCTTAAACCTGCACCAATCATTATTACAATCTCAATTGTTCTGATTGGCTGAATTTGTGCGATTATTCTTGCAACAATGCATTGTGGCCAATAGTGAGCAAGCATTAACCAATCGGAGATGATTGCGATCGTGACATTGTAGCTGTCAAACAACCGCGGTAGGGCCACTGGAGAGTGACATAGGCTACTTTTTATCCCGGAAAATCAAAGAGTTCCGTGCTTTGAAAAAATCTAAATCCACGCGTATTGTTGTGGGCATCAGCTATTTCCTTATTAAAAAAATAAGTTTTCTAGTTAGATTGGAAACTTTAAAATTGTGAAGTTGTCAATATAATTTTATACGGACTTATGGATTGGTTTGAACTCAACGCCCTTAACTGAGGTACCGTAGGGAATAAATAAAAAAAACTCGTCGTTTATTAATATGACTTTATTGAAAATTATACAAAATACTTGATGAGTAACGCGTTTTCCAAATCATTTAATATAAATGATAATGTGAGATGTGGAAATAACTTTTTATATAATAATCGTTAATACATTAATAACCCCGACATTATTTACATGATGTACAATATAAACACGACAGTATACGTACTATTGAACAGACAAACTTTATGATATCGACTCAATAATTTTACAATGATAAAAGGTAGAAAGTTATTTTTTCATTGGCTTTCAAATTATACATGAACGCCTACTTTAATGCTATTATTTATTATACAAACTATAAAATGTGGACGATTTTATATATAATATGGATAACTTCGAAGATAATGAGCATTTGTCGTGTTTTATTAGTTTAGAAACTTTATGAGATGGATAATATTAGAAGTGGTATCGTCCCTTTTATATTCACTTGCCGTTTTCAGAGTGAATATTATAAGAGGTGATAGGAATTATACTCTATCCACGGAAAGAAGTTAGTATAGGACTCTCTCTATTACGTAATCCCATACAAATGACAAAGCAAAAAAACTAAGTGGGCGTTAACAATTTTGAGCACCAATCAATCACAAACGAAACTATATTTTTATGAATTGAATTTCGAATGTTTTTTGAAAACATAGTTTCTCTAATAGAGTCGTACAGAAAACATAGTTTCGTTCGTGATTAGTTGGTGGTTCAAAATGGTTAACGCCCACTGAGTTTTGTCTTTGTCATTTGTATGGGATTACGCAACAGAGAGAAACCCAGAGCCTAACTTCTTTCCGTGGATAGAGTATAGTCCGTTAATAAATAGAGCTACACAAGTATACGAAAATAATTTAAATTACATATATTTTTAAATTACAAAACTATGTATAACAAGCAGATATTCTAACTTTAGGTGACTCTTATAGTAAACTTTTCACAGTCGCTAACAATTTCAATTCCAGAGTTTAATTAGTATGGAATGTTACACTTCTCACTAACGATTGCTGGATGGTTTTTAGGGTTCCGTACCTCAAAAGGAAAAACGGAACCCTTATAGGATCACTTTGTTGTCTGTCTGTCTGTCTGTCTGTCTGTCTGTCTGTCTGTCCGTCTGTCTGTCAAGAAACCTACAGGGTACTTCCCGTTGACCTAGAATCATGAAATTTGGCAGGTAGGTAGATCTTATAGCTGACATTTGGGGAAAAATCTGAAAACCGTGAATTTAGGGTTTGATCACGCAAAAAAAATTAAAATGTGGTCATGAACTAATAATTAGTATTTTCAACTTTCGAAGTGAGTGACTATATCAAGTGGGGTATCATATGAAAGGTCTTCACCTGTACATTCTAAAACAGATATTTATTTATTTTTATGCATCATAGTTTTTGAATTATCGTGCAAAATGTCGAAATAATAAGACTGTAGTACGGAACCCTCATTGCGCGAGCCTGGCTCGCACTTGGCCGGTTTTTTTTAAAAAGAAGTACCAACTTATAAGTATTATTTTCCTTTAGTATAAATTTAGGTTTCCGTAGTAATATAAGCACCTCTTATAGTTTCACCGTCTAGCCGTCTGTCCACCTATCTGTCTGTATCATAGCCATTTTAAAAATAAATAATAAGAAATGTGTACTTATTGGAAACTTAGCACAGTTACAGAAACTTGCTATCGGCACATAGATACATATTTAAAATTAAAAAAAAAAAAAATTTTTCAAGCATGAAAATTGAGAACCGAAAGAAAAATTTGGTTTACTCTTTCTACTCTTAATAGTAATACTTCTTTGATAATAAGGTATCTATTAAAATTAGTCTGAGGTTTCCCTGACAGTTTTTGCTAAAAAACTGTCGTTTTCGAAATGATAACCCACCGTCATAGTTTTTGCCAACTAGCATGAGTAGGTACGGAACCCTGCCTTATGCGAATTTTGACACGCACTTGACCAGCTCTTTTACATACGGAGAAGAATATCATTTCAAACTAGCAAATCTCTGCCACCAATGACAAATACTCGTATAACAGGCCTTAGTATAAACGATTTATCTTTAAAAGCTTTTCTTAAATATTAAGTAAGGATATTTACATTATATTAGAATTTTGTACAATTATATTATAAGGGATCGTGTGTCTTGAAACCTGAGAACTACATTATAAAAATAAATCTTAAATTACATATTTATAATATTACACTTATCATTTAAGTTAATTATATTATAGGTAAATTTCAAGAATAATTACGACACAAGAAGTAGACTACCGTACCATTTCATCAAATATTGGAATCAAATATTGGAATCACAAAAAAGCAAAATTCACAATTTTTAATTTAAAACCACGCGATTACCTTCGAGAGTAATTTACAGAAATACTTAGTATGAATACCTGTATTCTTACAATAGCCTCTCAATAGATACAGCAATAATATTAATTTCTTAGACAAAATATTGTTAGTTACAAGAAAATTGGTGATCTATATCAATATAATTATGATCCATACAAACTGTTGTACTTAGGCCTGCGACTCCTGCGCTTCACCTCAAGAAAGTCAGAAAGTAGCTTGTGGGAATGAGGGTGATCTTTTACAACAGATTTCTGCAATCGATTTTAGACTTGTTAGTAGGGACTGAACGACTGGTGTTAAACTAAAGATTACAGCGAGATTTATCAATCTTAGCTATAAATATACATATACTTAAAAGTATTTTGTAGTAAGGTTTAATTAATAAAGCAAGTTTAATTTAGTTTAATAAGTAAGATTAATTTCAATTACAGGGAGCCACTGGATTCAGGCGGCACAAGACCGTGGCTTATGGAAATCGCTACAAGTGACCTAAGTCCAGCAGTGGAAGTCTATTGGTTGACGATGATGATAATGAATGTTAAATTAAATATATTATTACTAACAAAACTACGGTGTTATCTAACATGGTTTTCATGTCTATTTAGGAGCCAAAGCAAAACTTTCTCTTTAATATTTTCTGTTTTAACGAAAATTTTCCCAATTAGTAAATTGTTTTCTTTCAGGTTTCTAATTTAAATGGATGATATGCTTAGCGGCGCAAGATAATAATAATAATAAGAAATACTCTAGAGTACCTGTTTTGGTACTAAATACTTTGGCTTAAAAATATAATATTAATTTCTAAGTTACAATTTTATGAAAATTCGCATTTAGTTTAGAAGTAGGAATATAACACTTGTACTTAATACCACTTAATACATTAATAAATATACAAGATGACAAAAAATTGTTAAATAATTCATACTTTAGTATAGGAACCATAAATGGATTCTGGTAAATGCAGTACCAACCCGGCAAGAAAAATTGTATTTCGTTTTTGCTTCGTCGTCTGTGTCACTCACTCCTGACATTTTCTCGGTTTCAACGACAGAGACAAAGCTCTACGAAACCGTTAGCTCTTTCTAAAGTTCGATATGCAATCTTTCCTGCCGAGTGGCGTACCTTATGTATTTACAAAATAACTAGGTATAACGCGCCATTTTTTAACTCTACTTATGGGTAACTGGCATGTCAAAAGTACGGTTCACCTTTAAAATAAGGACTAAAATCGTTCTTTTGACATGACATTAATTGACACATAAAGTTATAATGGCGCGTGAGAACTCATTTTTTACGCATTATACAAAATGTTAAGGTAAGTATATAAACAAAATTGAATTTTTAAAGAATTATAATAATATTAAAAAAGGTCAGAATAAGGTACCTACTCCATCTAAAAACATTCTAAATTTGTCCATAAATGGCGTTACTCGTTGTACGTCATAAATATTCATTTTCGGTAACCAAGAAGAAGTTTTACGCTTCGCCTCGGCGAAGTAAATGCGGGAATATTAGTGAATTTATGGGAAAAGATGTTCTGAAGATTCCAACACCGACAAGATGAATTTGGTACTTATATTTTTAGAATTTACTGGGATCGTGTTATGTAAAAGTTTTCAAACTGCATAATTTATATGCCGTGTAAACAAAAGTCAAGTACAAATTAGAAAAATGATGATTGATGATATAGGTTAGGTACCTATTGATACGCAACAGGTCGAGATGGCGATGGGAGTGGGGACACCCCGCACACCCGCACAGCCCCCGCGCAGGGTAACCCGGTTCAGGGTAGCGCAGGTGACGTCCGGGTGTGCGAGGCGTCTCCCCGCCTCACACCCAGGTAGCCATCTTGACATGTCGCGTACTATTATGTAGGATTAGAAACGCAATAAAGGGCGGTTACAGACTAGCGGTTTTCTGCGTGTTTTTCGTTCGTTTTTCCATTCGCACTTCAACAAAATAAATAGAACTTGTGCCCACACGCTTATTTTGGCGTGTATCTCGAATCAGGCAGTGGGTTAGTCAACAAAGCTCGCGCACATACGAGATGATAACATTATGCGTCTGAACTCTGAAAAAAGGCGCGTGGATAAAACGATTTTATGCGTGCAAAAAAACGCTACTGTGAACCTCTCAAAGTAAGGCAACGGTAAGAATTCAGACCTAAAAGACGAAACATAACTACTTTTGCGCCACGATCGGACACTACGATCGATGTTCAAATAATGCATCCCTTCGTCTCAGGCGTTTAAAATGTTTTTTTTTGTGAGAGAAAATATACTTGGTATATTTATAGTACTTAAGTATATTCGACTTGACTATATTATGCGTCACGTTTCTAGAGGCGTTTTAATTGTATAGGTTCCCCTGTTTAACTTTGATGATAACTTAACAATAATGAGTAGGTAGGTACTTACTAAGCACCTGCTATGTTTTTAATAAATGCATCGTATGACACAACTACCACGTTTACTTAACAAGAACATTTGTTGAATTATTGAGAAAAATATTAGACTAGTTTTTAACTCTTATTTTGAAGTTAGATGATACGAGTAAAGAAAATGCACTAAACTATGTACAAAGAGTAGACAATAAACGTGAAATATCGATGTTCGAGTTACACTCACAATTTTTTTACTGGCTAGTAGACTCTGGGTTCTAGCCTGCACTCACAAAGTCACTAAGTGTCCAAAGATCAGAGTAATGCTTCTTCGAGCTGGTCGAAGCCTGCGCACCATCAGTCACTCTCGTAGACAGTAGAGTTGGAACTCTTGCGCCGACTGTAGGGCGAGCTGAACTCGATCCTGGTATCCGGAAGCCAGGTGTACGCAGTGCGCTCGGACGATGCACTGAAAGGAGAAAAATATAATTGTGAGCATTTGAAATTAAAAATATACCTATTGGCAGTTAGTGGACACAGCCGACAGAAGTGAAAACTTAAAACTATGAAAAAAGAGTGTGATTTTTTCGGAAAAACTCCCAGCACATCTAAATAAAGTTTTCACTTAATAAAATTACGGTCTGGGTAATTTTTCTTCTTGTTAGTCGTGAGGTCGTGGATAGCTGTTAACTCTACCATAGACAAGGTTGTGTGTACATTGTAAGAGTTTTGTTATAGATCCTATAGTGATATAATGAAATAAATATTATTTGCTTTAACGGTGGAGGAAAACATCGTGAGATAACCTGCATACTTGAGAGTTCTCCATTAATGTTCTCAGAGGTGAATGCATGTGGCCTTTGAAATGATAACGAAGAATATGATAGTAAATCTTAAAACTATGTCTGAAAAAGGAGCAAATCTTATTGTGTATCTTAGTAAATCTAATGTTAAGGTGTACATCGCAATAAACCTGAATTAATAATAAATAAATTACGAAACATTTACAAAATAATAATATTATGTAAGATAGTACTGAATCTCGAGTTCCCTTGGATGAAGTTTATAATAATTAAAAGTAATTAATTTAAGCAGCCGTCTCCACTTGTTGTATTTATGATCTTGTTATTAAGTTATTAACTATAATCTTGGGATAAAATAAGACCTACTAGATCAGGTGTCTTATTTTGATTGCTAAGATATTCAACGTAAATATGGGTACCTAAGTTATCAGATGAAATAGAATATTGTACCATAATAGCTCAGTATTATTTTATAAGCTTCGTCTAATTTAGTTATTTTATTTAGTACTAGTACTAAATGGGGGTGCATTATCTAGATAATGCACCTCCATTCGTCCACATGAATTTATATTTTTTAAAATTATGTAAAAAGTCTTCGATTTTCCGGAGTAAAAGTAATCTATCTCCGATCCTTGAAAAACAAGCTATCACTGTACCAAATTTCGTCAAAATTAATAGAAAGGATAGGACGTGAAAAGGTAACAGACAGGCATAATAATGTACACTTTCGTACGTAAGTAGTATGCCTCTCTTATCGAGAGTTATATTTTTGTTCCGTTTGCCGTAGAGACCCTTCACCGCGATTAATAGCCTCATCGGTGACAGAAGGGCAGGCTAATTTTTTGCGCAACGGATCAGCCTGGCTGTCCTGCGCGGAAATGCAGCCAGTATTTTTGGCATCATTCCACGCGGGCATGATTTGTATAGTAATTAGATAAGGCTATTTTAAAGTTTTATATAATATTAGTATGGATTTCTGCATTGCTAATGGATCTCAATAGATAGGTAAGTACTAGAAAGATTTATGTTACTAGGCGGCTTGGAGCGTAATAATACATCATTGTTTCGCATCCAATTAAAGTTCATCATAGCATATTCGCTGTTCAAATATTACCTAAGCTTTTATTTATCTCTTGTCGTGTGTACACACGCCCCGATCCGGTCAGGCTGAACGACGTGTACGCGACCGAAAACGGTTTAGAAAAAATCAGGATTTACACATAGTATTTTATTTAGGACTTTTACTTTGGATATAAAATATGCAAAATAAATAATGCAAATATACGTACTAAACTCGGGAATTTAAAAAAAAATATGTATAAGTACATTTTTTATAATTGACATATTATAAGTCAAATTATGACGTTTTCTTGAAAATTAACCAAGAAACTAAATGACAGATATACACACAAAATAACGTTGACTGAAAAATTAGTTAGAGCGTCTGAGCACGGGTCTCAATTTATGCGTCCTAATTGGCCCTGCTTTGTAAAAATGAAACTACACGATGCGTAGCGTGACGGTGCGGCCGCTGTCATCCTACTTACATAGAAATCTAGAAATCGCTGTACCATGCCACACGATGCGTTTAGACGTCGTACGTCGCTGCACCGTACGCGCAACGAACTTGGGACCACAGAGACGAGGCTTTTTGCTGGAGCGGGAACGCAGTGCCCGTGTAGCACCCAATAGCGGTGCGACGCAGCAACACACTGGTAACGCATCGTGTGGCCTCTCTCTAAGCTGATGTTTCCTACTCACCGGGCCGGTGCGTATAAAGCGCGCTTAACTGAGCTTTGGTAACATCGCTTTTAATGGTAATCAGGAACATTAACATTGAGACGGTTACAATTGGAACATGTTTTGTGGACAAAACAAAGGCGTTTCTCGGCAGTGACACTGTAATGTATTAAAGTTACCAAGAACTTGTAACTGCTATAGTTTGTTACTGTTTGACTTGTTGTTTAACATGTCTCTCTTATAAAGGTACCAGAAACTTTGATACATTGTTTTGTGTAGTATGTCACGATCTATCTATATAATCTAACGATCGCAATTATAGGAGCATTTATTTATTACATTACTAGCTGATGCCCGCGTTATCGTACGCGTGGATTTAGGTTTTTAAAGTTCCTGTGGGAACTCTTAAATTTTCCGGGATAAAAAGTAGCCTATGTCTTTCCCCGGATTGCAAGCTACCTCTGTACCGAATTTCGTCAAAATCGGTTGAACGGTTGAGCCGTGAAAAGCTAGCAGACAGACAGACAAACAAACAGACAGACAGACAGACAGACACACTTTCGCATTTATAATATTAGTATGGATTACATAGTGTAGCTAAAATAAGATTAATACGAAAACATTTGTGTTTAAACTTATAGGTAAAATTTTGTATTTGTCTGTTTAGCCCTCCATTTGTCTGTCTCTTCTTTACTTAGATATGCGTGTCATATACCCGATTGAGTTGAAATTTTGTACTTACAGTTGTTGTCGGCATTTGCGTGAAGGCACGCGAGTCGCAATGCAACACATACCCAGCATGCTATATATTTTTGCATGGTTATACAGAATTTCAGTGCTAAAGTTTGGTTTTCTATTTTACCCTATAGAATAACATCGTAGGTATAGTACGCGGCAAGTCGAGATGGCAATCGGGGAGGGAACGCTCCCCCTTTATATCCCCCCGCCTTATACCCCGATTGCCATCTCAACCTGTCCCGTACTACATATAGGTACATATTATTGTTTACATTATAATAAATTAACTAGTTTCTTTACTTTATTTACGGACCTACATGCTACAATACAATAACCACAGTGCCAGGTAACTACTACCTACTTCGAGAACTGTCATTAAAAGCAGTAAAGCTTAAAGTTCACAGTCCAACTATTACAAATAAGTACACGGCAAAACTAGCAGCAATTTTCTTAAGTCTCAACTATACTTACAATAATTCATTCATATTTTTAATAATACTTCACGTTGTAACATATTGCATGAAGGTAAAAAAATAATAATAAGTAAGTAACTTAGCATTGCATTGTGCCTCTTAATACCACCTACGTGCATTTGTGTAAACATAGGATATTTAACTTTGCTTTGAGTCGTAATAGAAGGCTCTAACAATGGGGTCAACAATATTGACATAGTTAAGAGTTTCTCGGAGTGGATGGAAAATGTAGTTAGTAGAAATTGAAAACAACTTGTAGTTTTAAAGGGTATCGGTAACTATTTTGTTGGTATAATTGTTATAATTTTGTAGTACCTACTCGTAGATTACGTTTCGTAGAATCAGTAAATATTAGAGTCGGGAACATTCCACTTATCTATTTATCAGATGGTAGTGAAAAAGAAAAACTGTGATAGCCTAGTGGTTAGGACATCCGCTTTCTAATCGGAGGTCGGGGGTTCGATTCCCGGGCACGCACCTCTAACTTTTCGGAGTTAAGTGCGTTTTAAGTAATTAAATATCACTTGCTTTAACGGTGAAGGAAAACATCGTAAGGAAACCTGCATGCCTGAGAGTTCTCCATAATGTTCTCAAAGGTGTGTAAAGTCTACCAATCCGCACATGGCCAGCGTCACCCTTCTCACTCTGAGAGGAGACCCGTGCTCTGTAGTGAGCCGGCGATGGGTTGATCATGATGATGAATGAAAAAGAAAAGCAGTGATAGCCTAGTTGTTGAAGTAGTGGTTAAAACTACGGTCTCCTTGCCGGACGATACGGGGTTAGATTCCGGACACGCACCTGTTCGCAACACAAAAAACGCACGCAACTTTTCGAGTTATGTGCGGTTCAAGCTATTAAAAGCTTGCTTTAACTTTAACGGCGAACGATGACATCGTGAAGATACTGTATGCCTAGAGTCCTCCATAATGTTCTCAAATCTGTGTGAAGCCAATCTGCATTTGACCAGCTTCGTAGACTATGGCCAACGCCTTCGAATTCTGAGAGGAAACCTGAGCCGGCGATGGGTTGCTAATGATGATAAGGATGAATAAAAAAAGAGTACGTATGATCCGTAATTCTTGTACTGGTTAATCGTAAAGAGGAAACGAATCTAATGTGCTTACTAAGTACAAAAGTGTAGCCAGGCATTTATCCGCCATTGACTGGGGTGCACGTAGCTTGAGTTGAGGAAATGGGTGATTTTACCGAGCCGAGCAATACTATGTCTGTAAAAATGCAGGTGGTCATTCAAGAATCATCGATAGCGGACAAATAGAGAGAATAAGTCCAACACTATTAGTAGGAAATAAGAGCGACTCGGCAGTCAGCACCCAAGTCGCGACTCGAGTCGAAATCCAATTTGAAATAAGTGCCTTCTGAATTAATCCGACCACTTTGGACCGACCGGATGAAATTCTGGTATTTTTCACGTCTAGCAATAAAAACGACGCGGGAAAAAGATGAGTAATAGCTCGCCCTGAGTTCGCAAGGACCGTGGAGAATAATAATATTATGCTCATACGATGGAAACCTTTTTAATCCAGACCAGTGGTGTATTCAAAGTTGGGAACGTGTTGAGGTATTTCCTTGAGCGTGAATAAGGGTTTCTTGTGCAATATTATTTCTTTTGCTCTTTTTCCTTCGCGATTAATTGTCTGTATACTTTCAGTGTTTTTTATTCTGATAGAAGTTAGCTCTTTACTACAATTTTCGTCTGTTTGAACTGTAGGTAAGTAAATATTATGTCAGTTATTAGCGTCTTCTATAGTTACATATACACTACATTTCAAAAAATTTACGGACATCTATACCTGTGATTAATATAATGCCTTGTTAGGGAAGTTAAACGCTAGTCAGTGCGTGGTAGAACACTCATTTCCAATAACAGTCTGTTAAACCAATTGACAGGATGTAAAATTAACCAACAGAGTATGGCGAAATCGGATCTTAAGCGTTCAATATACCTAATTACTTTTTCAGCAAAACGGGAAATCCTTGTAAATAAGTAATACACGTCTCATCCTCATGATCAACTCATCGCCGGCTCACTACACAGCACGGGTCTCCTCTCAGAGTGAGAAGGGTTTTGGCCATAATCTACCACGCTAGCCATGTGCGGATTGGCAGACTTCACACACCTTTGAGAACATTATGGAGAACTCTCTGGAATGCAGGTTTCCTCACGGTGTTTTCCTTCACCATTAAAGCAAGTGATATTTAATTACTTAAAACACTCATTACTCCGAAAAGCTAGAGGTGCGTGCCCGGTATCGAACCCCTGACTTCCGATTAGAAGGCGGACGTCCTAACCACTAGACTTTCACAGCTTACATTCAGCTATACACGTCTCATACATTTCAGCGCGGAAAGTTATCGAAAGCAATTAAATGTTAATGTCTATGCAGTGCCCTGTAATTTAAGGATTAAGTAATTCAGCTTCCAGAAGTTGTGTAATTAACATTCAGTTGAAAATTGTTGCCAAGTTGTCAGGCTATTAATTGAATAACTTCAGTGTAACCGTCTTTAATACTTTAGACGGGAGATCGAATATGGCGGATAGGATTAGGAACTTAGGGATGGGTTCCAAAGACTTGTAAGCTCAGGCTGGGTTTCGCTTAGTAATGTAAGCTCACAGGAAATCATATTATTGATAACAAAATATTGGTAGGTAAGGATGTGATCCGCGTAAATATTTTTAAGGTTCCGTACCTCAAAAGGAAAAAAAGAACCCTTATAGGATCACTTTGTTGTCTGTATGTCGGTCTGTCTGTCTGTCTGTTTTGTCTGTCAAGAAACCTATAGAGTACCTACCGTTGACCTAGTATCATGAAATTTGACAGGTAAGTACCTAGGTCTTATGGCACACATATAAGGTAACATCGCAAAAAAAATTAAAATGGGTTCATGAATAAATGTGTACATAATTAATGTTATATTTTCTACTTTCAAAGTAAGATTAGGTACTAAGTGAGATATCATATGAAAGGGCATTATCTATACATTCTCAAACAGATTATTATTTATTTTTATGCTCAATAGTTTTTGACAATATTGTTTTCTTATAATTAACAAAAAACTGCACTGCCGGACAATGCAGTCTGCCGTGCCGTGCGTTGGTAGGTAGGGTACCCCCTAAGTGCGGCTATTGACTATCTGAACCTTGCCATAACATTGCTAATTGAAATAATTAACTGCCTCGTTGGTTTAATGATATTAGTAATGACTAGTTTATAGCATTTTTCTCCTCCGAGTTTATAGCCGTAGCCACGCCGTAGCCATGGGACTACGAGAGTGAGCAATCGGGAAAGGAACGCCCCGCACACCTGCACAGCCTTGCGCGCTAACTCGGTGCGGGCGAGTGCGGGTGTCGTGCAGGTGTGCGGAGCGTCCGCTTCCCCCCGCCTCATACCCTGATTGCCATCTCAATCTGTCGCGGACTATACCTATGCACTAGTGTTTTATTATTTTCTGCGTAGTTGGTACAGTCTTCGTTCGGAGGATAGAAGAATAATAGGTAAGTAGGTATAAATAGGTTCTCATTTATTTGGTAATCCTAATCCATATTATAAATGCGAACGTGTGTATGTTTGTTAATTTATTAGTTTGTTGGTTTGTCTTTCAATCACGTCGCAACGGATCAACGGATCGACGTGATTTTTTCCATGGGTTTTTGCATAGTTAAAGGCCTAGAGAGTGACATAGGCTACTTTTTATCCCGGAAAATCAAAGAGTTCCCACGGAAATTTTAAAAACCTAAATAAACGCGAAAAAAGTCGCGGGCATCAGCTAGTTGTACAATATTATAATCCAGATGATGAGACCCGAGCAAGCAAGAAAATATCTTTGATGCACAACAAGAAAACCAATATTGTACTTTCTTGAATTATTATTGAGACGTAACCATTATTAACATAACAACAACTCCGTAACTAGTTCACAATAACTAATTGGCAATTTGAACTAGAAGTAAAGTGTAACAGACAAACAGCTACATTGGTTATGCAAACAAATTTGTAGTACGTGCCAGAGAGGTGCCGTTTACTAGAGGCGGTGACGTCCCACAAAGCGACCTTAAAAAGGCAAAATCAATATATTCTTTCATACCTACCTAAATTGGCGCTTCAGCTCTGTGCCTTTCAATAATATCGCTATTTTTATCATAATTATGATAAAACTATTATAGTATTGTATAAAGATAAATCTCTAGATTACTAACATTATACTGAAATGCAAAAGTGTCTCTCTATCTGTTACCTTTTTATTAACTACTTGGTCTGCGTTGCGCGTCTATAGTCAAAAATTTAATAAAAATATATGAACATAAAAAATGAAAATTAATCACTCCATTACGTCTTTTATATATTACCAGATTACCAGATGATGCCCGCGACTTCATTCGCCTGAGTTTATGTTTTTTTTAAATCCCGTGAGAACTCTTTGATTTTCTGGCATAAAAATTTGCCTTTGTCAAGCTACCTTTGTACCAAATTGCATTAAAATCGGTTAAATTATTAGGCCGTGAAAAGCTTGCTGACAGACAGACAGACAGACACACTTCCGCATTTATAATATGTTTAAGTATGGACTAATACAGCTGACGCCAGGGACTTCATCCGCGTAGATTTAGTGTTTTCAAACCACCGTGAGAACTCTTTGATTTTCCGGGATAAGGAGTAGCGTATGTGCTAATCCAGGATATAATCTATCTTTATTCTAAATTTTAGCCAAATCCGTCCAGTTGTTATTGTGTGAAAGAGTAATAAACACACATACAAGCTGTCGCCTGTATAATAATATTCAGTGTGATATAAGTGGGCCGCGGTTTGACGCCTGATAATATAAGTACACAAGGTCTACATCTCTATAATGGTCTATAACTCAATGGTATCTGCCATACTTGAACTTCAAACTGGATCAGTTAGCGCCATCTTAACGCCTCTCTGAACATTTATAGGTAGGGATTATTGAGTTATATTATTCCCTTTGAAGATGAAAGGATCACGTCACATTAGTTATTGATATATAATAGTAATATTATATCTAACTTGTATAGATTATTATGAATGACTAGTCACTAGCAGGAACTTGTGTCTTTGTATTATAATATGCTTATGAGTAGGTAGGTGGGTACTATTAGTATCACAGATGAAAATGTTACATTTGTACTTTGTTTTTATCAGTGACACCAACAACAAATAAATGCATTTTCTTTCTTTCTCTCTTCTTTCTATTACGAGCGGTAACAGCCTAGTGGTTAAGACTTCGGCCTCCCATTAAGGTCCGGGGTTCGATGGCACCACTGACCACTACCTATAGACGCCTAAAGGCCGGACACCCCCGATCGCAAAGCTTAGGCAGTTGCTTAGCATAAAAGTCGGCCCACGCCCCCGTTCGGTACCCTCATTCCGCACATTGTCTTGATTACGTGACTTTTGAGTTCACAAATAACAACAAAGCATCCCTTTCCCCTGCCAACATCTTACGATTTTGTTTTGATGCAAAACCTTGTATAGGTATATGCCTACTCTTGAGGTTGAATTCTCTGTGGATGGCACGCACCTTCGGAGTCGGAGTAATGTGCGTTTTAAGCAATTTTAAAGTGTTAACCTGTATGTTGCTTTCACCGTTAAAGCAAGCGATATTAATAATTAATTGCTTAAAACACACATATAAGTAACTCCGAAAAGTTAACGGTGACGGCCGTCGGGTGATCGTGGTTTCGTTCCCAGCATGCACCTTTAACCTTTCGGAGTGACGTTTAGTAAAACAAATCTGCCTTCAACAGTTAGAGTAGCTGCCTAGTCTAGTTTAAAAAACACTTGCCTAATCAATAATAGGTGCTGTGAGAAAACATTCAAAAACTGATGCATTCAAGTGTATTCTTAGCATAAAGTGCAACCTACGCTCAATTCATATTTACCCACCAATCGATTGTCAGTAATATAACTGAACGATGTACTTAGTTAGACGTGGATAGACACCAGGCAACTATCAGACGTATATGAATATCACACGGGGAACTTTTTGTTTCACAACATTTTGTCTTGTCACCTAAACAGTCAGCCTCGATCTATATAGTCTAGTGATAATGTCATGTCAAAAGCACGATTTTCGTCCTTATTTTAAAGGTGAACCGAACTTTTGACATGACAGTTGACACATACATACAATGACGAGTGACATTTCGGACATGTACGGACTATCGTGGATATAGTTCTATGGCATGGATATAGTTAAAGACCTGGAGAGTGACATAGATTACTTAATAGTATCCGTGGAAATCAAAGAGTTTTAATGATATTTTCATAAGAACTCCAATTGACCCATAAAAGAAGGTAAAGCAATCCGTATTTTTTAGAACATTGACGATTTAGTGCATTCAGAGGACGGTACATGTCGATGCAAATATGCTTGGTTCTTATTTAGAATGATTATAAAACATAAGTCACTTAGTGGTACGATTTTTCGACTAGGTCGTTAGTGTGATCGTAGGCTTAGACTACCAGGCGGTCATAAAACGTAAAAAGTAAGCATGCCTCCTGCGGTGGCATTACCAGGCGCAGCGAGAATTGTCTGTGCAAACAACACAGCGGTCAAAATGGAAGCCCTTTTGTGTTAGAATGTATTCATTTGTATGGCAAACCTAATATTGACGGTACAGGAACTTGTTTCATCCGTAAATATTGAGGCGGCCAGGGATAGAGCCATCCCATGATTATGACTCATGGTAGGCATATATTAGAAAACTTTATATCAGTATTTTTTTCTAAACATCCGTCTTCGCTTTTGAAGTCACTGCCTGCACCAACTGGCCCGGCTAGAGTATTCGACTCTAGCCGGGCCAGTTGGCCATTAACCATAGTCAGCCAACACTGAGGGTTCAAAGTAGGAACCTGTTCAAGCTAACTAACGTGACAATCATGTTGTCGTCGTTGTCCTCTTCAACTGATAGACTTCCATTGCTGAACAAAATATCTTCTAAGGATTTTCATAGGACGTGTTTTGCGCAGCATATAGATCCAGCGGCTCCCTATACCATACGTTTGATGTCATCTGTCCTCCGAGGTAGTGGTTAATGTTGTGCCTTCCAGAGCGAGTTCAACATTCTAGCACCTTGTGCGTTAGGATAGTATGGGATGGACAAATTCCGTAATTTGTCATGTGCAAGTAGAATTACTTGCACATTAACGTATTCCAATGTCACATTTTATTACAGTTCTTGCAATTCACGAAGGCGAGTGGACTTTACTTGTGGTCACGTCGGATACACGGGCATTTCGTACGTGTGCGTGCATGTCAGACCAATCAGTAGCGAGCAAGCGCTCGCAAACGCACACATTAAGTGTACGTTACTTATACATACGACTTAAACAGAAGCATGAGCCACTCGCCTTCGTGAATCGCAAGAACTGTAACTTGAAATCTTACTAGTTTACTTAGTTTTATACTTTAGACACATGGCACCGATTGCGTTGTCTTTCTCTAAACTAAATTTAGAGTATCTGCATCCTTTTCTTTTTAACAATGGTAAAAAGGGACAGAACATGAACTTTACATTTAAAGCTTATTTAAAGACGTTGTCGTCGTTGTCATCTTCTACTGATAGACTTCCATTGCTGAACAAAATATCTTCCAAGGATTTTCATAGGACGTGTTTTGCGCAGCATATAGATCCAGCGGCTCCCTATACCATACGTTTGATGTCATCTGTCCTCCGAGGTAGTGGTTAATGTTGTGCCTTCCAGCGCGAGTTCAACATTCTAGCACCTTGTGCGTTAGGATAGTATGGGATGGACAAATTCCGTAATTTGTCATGTGCAAGTAGAATTACTTGCACATTAACGTATTCCAATGTCACATTTTATTACAGTTCTTGCAATTCACGAAGGCGAGTGGACTTTACTTGTGGTCACGTCGGATACACGGGCATTTCGTACGTGTGCGTGCATGTCGGACCAATAAGTAGCGAGCAAGCGCTCGCAAACGCACACATTAAGTGTACGTTACTTATACATACGACTTAAACAGAAGCATGAGCCACTCGCCTTCGTGAATCGCAAGAACTGTAACTTGAAATTTTACTAGTTTACTTAGTTTTATACTTTAGACACATGGCACCGATTGCGTTGTCTTTCTCTAAACTAAATTTAGAGTATCTGCATCCTTTTCTTTTTAACAATGGTAAAAAGGGACAGAACATGAACTTTACATTTAAAGCTTATTTAAAGACTCTAAATTTTAGTGCACGCTACAAATTTAAACAGTGGGCTAAAATCACGGGTTTTACCAACTAAAAATTAAATTTAAAACTGTCAAACTGCGTCTGTCCTTTTCATATTACATTAGTAAGAAAAGGATGCGAATACTCTAAAATTAGGTTGTGCTCAGAATCAGTACCATTATTTTCTCTTCTTTTACCCGTAGATATTTATAAGCACGTGGATTTATAATTAACGTTTTTAAGAAAGTCCATGAAACTAGATCAACTTTAAAAACACCGTATTTTATTTCTTAAAAAATAATTCATTTTTTCCTAAATCAAATTACTTCACAGAAAGTAATTTACTTGGAAAATAAGAAAAACAATTTCACCGTAAAAGACGTTATTTAAGAGGTAAAATTTGGCTAGCTACAAATTCATGGTAAATGATTTTTTGAGGTTTCCCAATCTCTTATTCTCAAAAAAATTCTCTACTCTATTAAGACAATTATCGTAAAATCAAAGAGTTCCTACGGGATTTTTAAAAACTTACGCGGATGAAGTCGCGGGCATCCTTTAGTACATAACGTTTAATGTACGTTTAACGCATCTATTTATTACTTACCTTACCCCACTAACTTACCCCATCTATGATAGCCTAAATTTGATTTATTTAACTTTACTACAAAACGAACTAAATCACAATAATTGACGTAAATACAATATAATTTACTCCAAAATTTCTTATATAATATCTTGAAGATAATAAATATTTTATTATAGTACTAGACGAATTATTTTGTAAAAGATTTAATTGGTCGTGCATGACAAAATGATAATTACCTACATAGAGTGTAGGATTTCGATGTAGGATGGTGAAGGTACATAAATAAAACCATTAAGTGTCCATAAAATTTACGATGTCGGCGCTTATCTATATTGCCTTCGATATTTTACATGCATCGCCCTTTCATTTAATTAGTTGGTTTTTAATTTTAATTCGAGTTCTAGTTAATTAGAAAAGATATGGTTGATTTCCTGACGAGGTCGGCCTCTCTGGTAAAAATTATAAACTAACTAGCTGACATACCCCGAATTCTCACGGTTTGAATAAATATGTTTAAAGAAACTTGCGAGAGGCATTCTATTTACCTCAGATGAATAATATAATATGGGCATGTGTTATAAACAGTGCAAGAAATGAGAAAATGAGTAAATATTATAACTACGCAGTACGCATACATATTACATATGTAGATTTTATAAAACCAAGCACTGACAGCTTGATACGATTTTGACTAGCTGTGGGATTTAATTTGCTTCTAAAGTATATCAAAGTATACAGTGATTTTTCGAATACAACACGTTGTAAACACAAATCAAATTTTCATAATCGTCGTAGCCATCCTACGCATAGTTTATAAATTAATTTGTCTTACGACTCCGGATTTCCGTTGTTTGACACGTTTTTGCTAATAAAGAGTTTGTAACAAAACGAAAACCACTTCGGTGGTCTCTAATTATCATTCAACGTACATGTATCATGTTAAAGCCATAGCTATAAAACTGGTCTCGGCCGCTTTTATGGGATAAAAAATTTTTATCTGCACTTTTAGTTTTATCATTACATTAATTTTAAAGTCCGTTTCTTACCAACTCTGCAAATTAATTAGATAAAAGTCTTTTTGGAAACCAGTTTTTTTTAAATATATCTCTACAATTATAAAATGTGTAACACATCGTGATATACAATATCTTTAAAGAGACCTACTTTAAATAATATGATATAATATTTTAACTCGTAGATGCTTGCTGGGTAACATCGTGCGTGTTTATAATGCCTCATCACATGTAAAACAAGCATCAAATAATAATAGATCACGCTTTCACATAGAGGGTACGGAAGTATTCCCTCCAATAATGATAGTCTGGGAACAAAACTTTAAACAACTCCCGAAATCTGTGTAACAACCAATTTGAACGATAAACGCATAGTAAAACCCACGTTGCCGGCCAATCAACCCTCGCGTAATACGGAAGAATGGGCGCAGACCACTGACCTCTACTAATATAAGTACGCTGGACTTGCGATTGCTGACCTGAATTTAAAACAAGTTGATTTTCACCACGTTGGCGCTAATAGCAGCAGTGAACGTCATCATAATCACGAGCCCTCTGCAGAGCTCCCCACATCCGCACTAATCCGCCACAATGGCCGAGTTCCGGACAGACTTCACCCACCTTTGAGAATCTGAATATATAAAACGAAAAGGTGACTGACTGACTGACTGACTGACTGACTGATCTATCAACGCACAGCTCAAACTACTAGACCGATCGGGCTGAAATTTGGCATGCAGATAGCTATGATGACGTAGACATCCGCTAAGAAAGGATTTTTGAAAATTCAACCCCTAAGGGGGTGAAATAGGGGCTTGAAATTTGTGTAGGCCACGCGGACGAAGTCGCGAGCATAAGCTAGTATTAATTATGAAGAACTCTCAGGCATGCAGATTTCCTAACGATGTTTTCCTTCACCGTCAAATCAAGTGACGTTTGTTGTCTCTGTCAACATAGTGTCAACACGAAGACCACGAAGACGCATCTGATGGGGCGCTTAAAATCGGCACGAAAATTTTGTATGACACACCTCTTCCAGCGTACTCGTATATGTCCATGTCAGTGGCACAGACTGATACAGGGTTGATAATATCATTGTTTGGGCGTAACTGATCTCTATGGTTACTGTTTAATGTGCGAGTACGGATAGCAAGTAAAATTAATTTATTGCTTCAATAGTCCAATGTCGCGTGCTAATGTCCTCAGTTTGTTTTGATGCGAGATTTGACTTTTTGATGCAGTTTTATGATAAAGTCTAAAATATCTGAGAGTCTGAAATATGTCTATGTAGTGTGTGCGAACTGTGAAGTATGCTTGTTATTATCGCCACACAATGTTGCACATCTTTTCACAAAACTCAACATCATCAAAAAGCTTTTTTTTAAATTAAGTACAAGCTTTCTGAAGAGCAAGCCTAGGGGCTTTCTGAAAAGAAAGCATAGAGGTAGGCATCTATAGATTACTTTTAAAGAACTTATTAATTTTTATGTCGGATCAGCCCTTGCTTTTTTAATAACAATATCTGGAACAGCTAGTAACTAGCTATACCTTAGCGACAAAGGCAACGACATGTAACTTGTACAATGGTGATCCACTGGTGTGGTGGAGCGTAAATACATACAGCGCGAAGATGCCTTTGATGCTTGCAGACGAGACTGCTTTACGTTTGTAGCACCTAAATTACATACTCGAACGACAACGACGAACCAGGGTGTAACCAGAACGCTAGCAAAAACTTAGCGTTATTGTTATGCTACCTAAATACATTACAATACAATACAATACAATATACACAATTTTTATGCAGTGGATGACTTCGTACGACATATTAAGGCTTAATTTCGAGATTTGATTAAGTAATTAATTTCATCAATGTAAGTAATTTATTATTAAGTTAATATTAACATGCACTTAAATAAGACTATTTTAGGTTTTCTCTGACATCATATTTTAAATTTATTTTTTATTTTTTAGTACCTATGTTAATAGTAACTAAATGTGTAACTGACACTATTGTAAAATTGCGCGCCATTGATGGCAGATTGTAATTGGACTTTTATATTTTTAAGACCCTATATACATACAATTTTGCAATTAATAAACTTATTTTACAATCCAATATCAATAACCATTTGTCTCATTTTGTAAAATAAATTAATAAATAAATAAAAATCTTTTTTAATCAAGTAAACTTTCACAAGTGCTTTCGAATCGTCGGATGCATCTACCACTGTTGTTTTAGTGATTTAGTATTTTTCACACCCGCAACTCGGGTCAATGCCTCGCCTACGATGTGGCATTGTCTCTGAGTGACCTATGTGGGGAACGTTCGTTGACCTCTAGCGTCAGTCCTGTACCTATATCGTGAAATTTTAAAAAATTAAGTTTTTTTTAAATATTTTTCGCGTTTATTTGTGGTATCATACCAGTGATCATCTATCACCTGTTTTTTTTGCCAGCTGCAGCGTTCAGGTTTCACCCTGTATTCTTCCGACTATATATTTTTGTAATAATAATTGTTCTGCCTACTTCTGCATAATATCTCCCCGGTCTCTCTCTTGTGACCTCGCAGGCTTATTATAGTAATTAATATTATTTATGATATACTTTCACACAACGTATAGCTTCTATCACAACTTACTATTCGATAAGATGTGATTCAAGCCAAAATCATAATATATTATTCATGCGTAAGAAAAAGTCGTAATTTTTTTTACTAAGACGGTACTGAGACCCTATTACTGTTTACTCCACATTCAATTTAAGTTATCTGTAGAAATTACCTACTTGCTTAGTTAAGACATCCACCTTGGTAACAACTTAATAGTAAGTTGTTTGGAAACCACAACAAAATTACTTTAATTTTAACTGAATAACAATGAACTGTATCAAGTTAATAAGTAAAGTTAAAACAGGTTTAACTGCTTCTAGTTCAAGTGAACAGAGTTTACGTGCCTGATTGTACTTATTTGTGCAGGGTAATGATGAGCGGGCGTATGTGTATTAGTTTGTGCTATATAAATCGATTGATCGGCGTAGGTACCTAATTATTAAAACTCGTAAAATTATAATATAACTAAATAATAAATTATACATATATAGGTGTTTAAGTGTTTATAAAGACAATAATGTAAGTATGATAAGATAATACGTCTTTATCAGAGATAATTTATCTAAATATATAAAAAGAAAAGGTGACTGACTGACTGACTGATCTATCAACGCACAGCTCAAACTACGGGACGGATCGGGCTGAAATTTGGCATGCAGATAGCTATTATGACGTAGGCATCCGCTAAGAAAGGATTTTTGAAAATTCAACCCCTAAGGGGGTGAAACAGGGGTTTGAAATTTGTGTAGTCCACGCGGACGAAGTCGCGAGCATAAGCTAGTTTTGTTATAAATTATCTCTGCTTTAATAAAATTGGCCTAAATTGGTGTACCAACGCTGCAAATCCATTAACTCGTAGGTAATCGACGTTTAATATCCATCAAAGCTAGATTTATTACTGGGAACGAGTTATTTCGTCGGTAAACAAAATGTTTTTAAGCCGATAATATTACCATTCTGTGGATTTGATTGAATCCGCAAATAGCTTCCCATGGTTACAAAATAGTGATGTGTACCTATATTTTTTCAGACATATCGATATCTATCTTGTACCGATTCATAGTCACCCATCGCTGAATCACTCCTGAGTACAGGTTCCTCTCAGAATGAGAAGGGTTTGACCATGGTGTACCAATCGATATCTATCTTGTACCGATTCATAGTCACCCATCGCTGAATCACTTCTGAGTACAGGTATCCTCTCAGAATGAGAAGGGTTTGACCATGGTGTACCACGATGGCCAAATAAAACCTTATACTCTTTTACTATCGCTTAATACTAATAAGTAATAACTAATAAGTAGGTAAGTATAATAGTAGTTACTAAGTAAAGTTACTAAGTAGGTAAGTAACTACAATTAAGTGTTTTAAAATGTAACTTGACTCTATAAACTCGTAGAAGAAAAAGCAATTACGATGATTTTGCTCTTAGGAAAGTTTCTTTTTAAATTTAGCTGAGCCACTTTTTATATTTTGTATTATTTTTGCTATAACTATAAGTACTACACATAACACGGTTATGGACTGATTCAAATTCTAAATTCACACATAATGGGGCTGATTCTCTTGTACACAATTTCTAAACTAAACTAAATTAACGAGTCTAAATCTAGTGCTATCATTTTCCGCAAACAACATTATGAAAGGATGATAGGGTTAGTGACACGTCTAAATCTATTGATTTAGACGTGTCACTTTAGTCTACTTTAGAGTTTGTGAACATTGGAGTTAGCCACAGTGTTTTAGAATTTATGTAAATATAAATTTCAAAATCATTATAATTCTGTGAAATTTACTAAATATTTACAAATATTTAGTAAATATTCCTCACCAAATTTTAAAACATCGATATTCTTATTTTGAAGCACATCACTACAGAGGAAATGACATAGTGCGTGATATGCGGAAATGTATTTAATGAAACGCGAGGGAGAGCGGGCGTTTGCGTGGGCCCTCACTAGCACGCACACATACACCACACCCCATAGTTATACAGAAACTAGCTTGTGCCCCGACTTTAACTGCATGAAGTAGATTTTGAATATCCCGCAGAACACTTTGTATTTCTGGGATAAAAAAGTATCCTATATCCTTCTCCAGATTGTCTTTAATTTTGTGCCAAATGTGAAAACCGGTTGAATAGTTGAGGCTCAAATAAGTAAGTAACAAATATACTGACAGTATCAGATTTATATAATCTAGTTCTAGTTCTTGCCTGTTGTTATATCTTTGCTACTTTGGTTAAGATTTTTGAAACCCCGCAGGAATCAGGATAGATTATTTGTTATTTTGGGTCAAAAAGTGTCTTCTGTGTATGTGTCTAGGATGCGAAAAGCCGAGAGGACACCCGACAGAAGTGAAACTTTAACTCGGTTGTTTCAAATCGTTTGTTATCGTTACATACATTCGTTAAAATGGTTTTCTTTGACATTTTTGTGCTGTAACGCAGTGTTTAAGGGTTATCTGAAGCAACCGTGCCTTTGTGTCGCTCACTAATCCTTAGCAACAATAATATGTGCTACCCAGCCAATCACTTGTACCCAGCCAATGTTGCTTTCACTCTTTGCGAGATAGACCCGTTAAGTAAACTTGCTGGAAAATAAATGAAAAGACACGATTGGATTTGTAATATTAGTATGGATGTGTAATACTTGCGTGCAAAAGTACCTACACAAATTGATTTGCTAGTGTGCAACTCTGCCGGTAAATAGGTAGGTATAGTACGCGACAGCTCAAGATGACAATCGGGGAGGGCACACCCCGTACACCTGCACAGCCCCCGCGCAAACCGGGTGCGGGCGAGCGCGGGTGACGTGCGGGTGTGAGGGGCGTCCCCCCGCCTCATACCCCGATTGCCATCTTGACCTGTGGCGGACTATAGGTACAGCACGAATGTGTGAATGTGGTGAAACGATACGAAGCGATTAATAAAGATAAACTACGTTAATTTAACAGTTAATGTTTTTTGATTTATACATTTTATTTGTCGAAGCTTTTGTTGCTGGGTAATATCAATTTATTTTCATGTTGAGTGTTACTAAATTATTGTTTCCTATTTTCGCTTTTCGTGTGAATGAAAAATGTTTTTCAGGATGGAAATGACGTGCTTGAGTCGCGTCGTGTTTGAAGTAGGTAGGTACGGTTGCATGTTTCCTATTTCTTCAAAATTACTAAGTTGGTAAATCAAAGTACCTAATAGAAAAATTTATGTTCTGAGCTCTAATAGGTGGTACCTAACAGGTATTATTTTGTTTTGTTTATAATCATTTGAGTATTACAGATATATTTCGGTATAGCCTTAGTAGATGCCCGCTATATGTGCTTCAGTGCTTGGTCCGTGTGGATTTAAGTTTTTAAAAAGCTTGTGGGAACTTATGCATTTTCCGGGATAAAAGTATTATGTTTGTCTCCGGGATCAAATCAGTTAAACGGATGGGTCTTTAAAAATACCGTGAGAGTTCGTGGAAAATTTCGATTTTCGTATAAAAATACCTAGCTTATGTCCGTCCCCGGGATGCAAGCTCTCAATTAACAAAAACAATATCAAGCATTAAAATAATTTTAATGGGTATCAAGGTATTGAAACTCACTATTGAAACCTTGAATTGATACGCTTCAATTTGAAAATATTTCAAATTGAAGCGAGCGGGCCGAGAAAAGCTAGCAGACAGACTAATTGACAACCAGATACACTTTCGCATTTATAATATTATTTCTCGACTCTAGTATCATAAGGTCGGATGTGTACTTCCGACCAAACTCACTTTTTTACATAAAGGTAATGAGCATTTCGGGCTCTTTCTGCCAAGCTGACACCAGTATTTCTATCTCTTTTCGTTGCAAAGATAAATACATGCATAATGTCGTATCTTAACACATTCTAAAAATTTGGAGAACCATAATTATATTTTTTGACTTGCGTATGTATGCACCAAAGCAATGGAGAAAAATGATAGATGTATTTTGAGTTCGACCATTATGCTACGAAATAAGTTTATTTGTAATACTAGCTGGTACTGCAGTTACACACTTCTGCTTCTAAAATATGTAATAATTTTGTTAGGTAAAATCACAACAGATGTTATGCTTCGAATTTTTTGTGTTAATATTTGGACTGTGAATCATTTAAGACTTTTTGCCTTGTAATATAAATAATTTTGCAATAAAATTCATGGAAGTAAGTTGAAATAAAGCTTTTTGTTTGTGACTACATTAAAGTTGATGTGATTAATAGGTAAGAGATCCATCCTATTTCACCAAAATTTTGGACTAAACTGCGGGAAAAAAGTAAAGAGCCAGAATAAAGCTGAAGACATTTTGAAAATGTAGACTAGAAAATCTTTTAGGACCACGAAAATCACACCATGGAAATCTAAACATATATTTTAATAATACCCCACTAAACAAAAACCGTGCATTTATGGTGTTTTTTATGAGTCTTCTTCTTTACCCGTCTTATAATCGACCGAATTTGATATTAATCGAGAGCAGAAATTATAAGGCACCTACAATATGTGATGATAGTGATTCTAACGAAACATACCTAATTATAGGAAGCTTTAGATTATGTTAATTTCAATATAAATGTATTATAAATTAATTTATTAATTAAACAACTAATAAAAGTGAAAGTAAAAAAATAAAAAACTTAACTAAAACACGAAAGAAACAGTTCAAAAAAGTATCTGTTAAAAAGAACAGTCGAAACAGAAGCAATGGAATTTTCAAGAAAGCAGAAAGTATTTTTTTTATTACAAAAGTGGCAATGCCAGATTTGACTAACAGTAAATCCTTATACCTGCGTAGTTTCTGCACCTTAAAAACGATTCATGATGCTACCAGCAGTGTTGCTACTTTAATGTGGTCTGAACACATCAGCTGCAGCGGAAGGAATAAAACAGTATCTTGTCTTATTTCGTTAATCTACTAGAGAAGAAACAAAGTATTCTCGAAATTGTT